>NC_141930.1:16330319-16633350 GCF_057802395.1 Ceratotherium simum simum
TTTTTTATTGTTGTAAAAAATGATAAAATTTACCATCTTAATCACTGTCAGGTATACAGTTTAGTAGTGTTAAGTATATTTACATTGTTGTGCTTCCCTTTATTTTTTAAGTAACTTAATTTAAATCACTGGTATCATTATTACCCAGCACAATAAAGGTCATGTAAATTTATTTAGATTTTTATTTAATTCTAAATCACTAGTCTAGAATTTTAAAAAGTCGATCCACACATTTTTTTCCTGGTAAACTTTCTTCAGTTGTTTGACTATTATCCTGCATTTTCTTTCTATCTTGAGTGTCTGACTGTGGTTTCTGTTCCTTTAGTGTACTTTATTCCCCTTTGTCATTCTCGCTTTTTCTTTTTCTCGCCTTTTGACGATAATATTTCTTAGATCTTAGAAATAATAAGGAACACAAGTGAGGAAGCAGTTGTGTTCACCTTAAATCCATTATTTTTCCTATGGAAGTTGAGATTTTTTTTTCCCAGAAGAGTTGATGTTTTCACGTATGAATGAAACACATTCTCTTAGGATGTGTCCAGGAGAGGCAGTTGTGGCTGAGAACCACAGTCATAATGAAATGATGGCGTCTGGAGGAACATGGGCCAAGTAAGACTCAGCGCACCACTTCTCCTACTGCCGGAGTCATTCTGTTTGCTGCCACAGGTCCCTTGTGGAAATGATAGAAACAGACATATATCAAGAAAAAGTAAGGTTCTTTGGAAGTAGGGTATGCGCTTTTGGTAGTACAATAAGCTTTGATCTCGTAGTTGTTACTATTTAAAATAGAATTTCCATACATAAATGGGAAATAATTTCTAGAGAGCTCCATGAAAGGAAGCCTGAAATTTTCTGACATCATAGTCTTAATTTGTCTGTTTTCTCTTCATAGCTCTCGCCTTTTCCTTGTGTGTGTGTTTTAAAATACTCAGTTTATAATCCTGAAGACAAGATGAATGAGGCACTGTTCTGCCTTTAAGGCTTTGTAGCTTCTTGCTTTACTTCTCAGGCAAGCACAGAAGGTATAGTGGGACTGGGACAGAAAGGACCTCCTGTGTGCCAGAACTTGACTCAAGTTGTCTTGTTGAAACCTCACAGTATTCCTAGGAGGCAGGTAGTAGCAGCCCGTCTGTCCCCAGTACACGTACATTCACCATTTGGAATGGTTGGTGATATCTCAGACTAATCATTGGCAGAAACAGGACTGAAACTGAAGGATGGTTCTCAAGACCGGGTGCCTTCTGCTGTATCGTGCTGCCTCGTGCTGCTCGGGAGCAAGCAGTAACATTCATTGCAGGTTAATTGGTTCCGTGCTACTCAGCACCATGTATTCACTAATCAGAAAACTGAATTCTAATATAGCACATTTTTCTGATGTATTATGATGGGAGTAATTTCAGTACCGTGTTTGTAAGCCAGTTTTTGTAGCACTATCTAAAAAGAGCAAACATTAAGAAAATACAAAAATCCCAATTTAGAAAACCAGATTAATCAGGGCTGATATATACATCGAGATACATCCGTGTAACTCAGTTTTATAAAAGAACCACTTATACTCCTGGCATCCTTAAATGGACATCTTTCAAAGTATATTTAAACTCTTTGAGTTACAAAAATTGAATTTGTGTGGAGTTTTTCAGAATAAATCAGTGTATCGAACTGTGAGTTTCAAGTGAAATCTATGCATTTTGATAATGGATAAAAAATTACAAAGCATTTAAAATGTTACTGAAACTTATTATTTTAGGCATACTGTTAAATATAAAGAAATTAGTAAATGTGTAATGAAGTAGTTGATGGACAGAAATAGAAAGTGTGAACATCATAAACTTTTTTCTTTTTTGAGACATTAATGTTATTTTTGGAAAATTTTTAATGATTTTTACTATTTTAGTTTAGTAGTCATTATATCAGAGATGCTAATTTTGTTTTTGTGTGGTATGTTTACAGGGTACATAATAAACTAGACATTCCTACAGGGAGGGAAAAAGCAAATTGCTCAATTTGGGGAGGAGTTAGTTCCAGTGACCAATAAATGATTTCTTCTAGTGGCCAAATACCCTTATGGCCTAACAGAATCAACGAAACTGTGAAACAGCATTGATTTCCTTTTGAGAAAGGTTTAGGACGAATAATAACAACTGTCCTAATTTTTCTAAATTAAAGTAGATTTTTACATAAATATAGTTTATGTGGCACTTTAGAAATATGGTGAAAAGTTTTAATGAGATAAACCATCTAAACTATACTTAAGCTGTTTTATAAGAAAAATAAAGTGAAGAGTTGGTAAATTTCATTGATAAGCAGTTACTTGAGTCGCAGTAGTAGATTTTCTTTGACTTGAAAAACCTAAATATTTCTCTACCTTATTTGATTATGTACCATTTCACGTTTTTGGTCTTTGATCTAATCCACCCTTGACTCCTTTTTGAGATTAAGCTTTCTAAAACTCTGCCTTTCATCCCTCCTTTAACTTTTAATATTTTGTAATTGCCTGTTGGTGAAGTCCTGGCCCGGGATATTTTATAGCCTCGTTACTATGAACGCAAGTCTTGTACTTGAGCCAGACTTCTTTAGCTAGTATTGACTGATCCTTGCTTGTGGCACGCTTTGTCTTTTGGCCTGTCCAAATCCTATGCATGCTTTACAGTTTATAGAGGATTAAGCCTCATTTAACTTTCCAGACCAAGCCAGCACGCTTTTATTTCACATTTTGATGAAATTGTTCCTGCTACTCTTTACAGCTCCTATTTGGGACAGTATAAACTACCATACCTTGCATTGTCTTATAACATTATTAAGCTCTTGTATTATTGTCTCACTTCCTGGTCTTCATTTGAAATCTTCCTGAGAGCAGAGGAATCTATATTGAGTTCATTTCTATAGCATCTACTTCTGTTGAACAGTATTTTGCACATAATGAAACTGTAAAAAAACACAGAATTCATAACGTCATAGGTTTTTTTATAGTTGAGAATACTGAGTTATATAAATGTTGATTTTTCCAGAATAATATCTTGTTGAAATCATCGTATGGCTTGGGCATGTTTTATTGTTATCTCTGTTATTTTTATTCCAGCAGGGTCTTTATAATAGTTTTTTACTTTAGTTCCTTTTTAAAAATAGCTTTTAAAAAATCCTTAACATTTAGATATGTGATTATTTTACAAAGAGAATTTTCAAACACTTTGAATGGTACTACTTAATACATGGAAACTGATTATCAAACATTTAAATTGAAACTGTTTGTACCTGTGAACTGGTTTTTACTAAAAGCTGGAATACTGTGATTATTGGTCCCTCTGTGGAGTAACTGCAAAATCTATGTTATACTCTCAACAGTCCTGTTTATATATGTTATTGGGGTGCCTATTACTCTGTTGGAAGTCTTTTCACTGTATCTGGAAATGTAGTCCACCTCCTGAGGAAAAAAGGGAAAAAATAGTAGCACTTAATACCATTATTCCCACAGAGCTTCAGAAATCGGCACAAAAGTTTTCATGTTAATCTCACAAATGCTGTTATTTTGAATTTATTTCATTTCAAAACAGTATTCAGTGTCTTTTAATGAAACACAGAAGCTGAAACAGGGTCAGCGTTATAGAAGAGGGAAATGAGAATGATTTTAGGAGTTTGTATTAAATAGCAATGGTCGAAGGGAAAATCGGGGCTACTAGTAACGAGCATTTGTTTCTAAAAAAGAATCTGCCCTCGTCCCCACCGAGTGGTCTGGTGTTTTGAAGGTTATAGGTAAAGTCAGACATGACTGGCTTGCTATTATTTTCCTGTAGGGAAACCACGTTTAGAAGATTTCTCCTGTGCTCTCTCAGTTACGGGGGGTTGTGTATAGATTTAGAGTAGACTCACCCTGTTAGTCTGCAGGAGTCTTTTGCCTTTATGAACCTTGAGCACATTTAGGGGTAAAGGGTGTCTCTTATCTCAGAGCTACAAGGTCAGAGTTTTGACTGTTATTCTGTCAGAGGGTGTGAATTGTAGCCACTAGCATTCTCCTGGGATCTCATCTTTGCTAAAATCAGAATTCTAGGAAACAACAGCAAGCATTTAATAAGTATTCCAAGCTTCCAAGTAAATTTTTTTTTTTTTGTTAAACCAGTGGCTGCTTAATTTTGTGGAGTGGTTTTTCTTGTTTGTTTCTGAATGTTACTTACTGACATGTACTCTTGCAGGCCGTGGAAATACAATTCTGAGTTGAGCGCTTAGGGGAAAAGCCAACGTAATAAAGAATTAAAACCTCTTGGATAGAAGAAACCCGTTTGTAAATTTTAGGTTGACAACTATCATTTTTAAACCCACTCACACATATTTTTCCTCACCAAAGCCCTTGAGTCTTGGACTAAATCTTTTAGTCTTGAGCCCTTTCTTAGTAAGTTGTGACTAAAGTCATATTAGAGCCAGTTTACATGGAAACATTTAATATCCTTAATATTATTTCTTAGGTTCATAATTTGTTAGATATTATGCACATCCTGCTATAGATGCTCTATGAACCCGTACTCCAGATGTTGACAGTTTAGAGCAACATCCTTTCAGCAACCTACGTCCTTCTCTCAGATCCTCATACCTCTTGTTGATATGAGGATACTACTTGTTGGATACCACTTTTTTCTCTAGACCACGGCCATAAGAGCATTGTGGTGGTATGAGGGCTCTCACGGGATCTCTGGAATTGGCCTAGATTCAGTATAGAGGCCCGAGCTGGGTCTCGTGGCTTTTGAGGCTGGGCAGTGGAGAGAGTGCTGATGCTGGGGGAGAGCCCATGGCTGACGGCATTAGCAGCTGTTGTCTAAAGCTCTTTTCCCTGACTAAGTGCAGTCTTGGGTAATGCCGTTCAGTGTTTGCTCCTTTCATTCTTCCCCCCACTGCCCCTCCCCTCCATCTTGCATTAAAATGAATGGTGATTGTTTTTTTCTTTTTTTTTCCCTTTATGTCTAATTTTTGTTTATCGTAAGGTTATACATCATGATAAACCCTCAGTTTTTCTACTAGGCTTACTGCAAACAACAGGCCCTGCCAGTGACCACTGTAACCATTGCCAGTTTCTTAGAGGCAACTGCTTACAGCTCTTCTGGCTTTTTTAGTTTAGAAACCAAATACCATGTTGATAATGCTACCTACATACATTTGAGTTTGATGCATTGTCTCTTAATATCCTACTTGGGAAAATGAGGATTTAGGGCAGTGCTTCTTCAGTTTTTGATCCCTCCTAAATTAGCTATTTCCTTTTTTTAAAAAATTATTTTTGTATCTTTATATTACTTTTACATTTTGTATTAGTTTGCTAGGGCTGATGGTGATTAAGGGCCCTTTCACTTCGTGATTTTACTGGGTAATATCTTTCTACATCTTTTTATGTATCCTCTTTTTTCATTGTCAAATTTACTCATTTTTGCCTTTGCTTGTCTTCCTTTCCGTTTTGAAAGAAAATTTAGAGAACTGTTTTCTGTTCTTCTGCCACCAGCTGTGGCTTCTGTAGGCAGAAAGAACATTGGTGTCTCTAGTGTGGAATGCTTGAAAGGCATTTTAAAAACATTTATGTCTGTGACTGAAAAAGGGCACCATGAGAATATATGAGCTTTAATTGTTAACATTCTAGAAGTCCATAAGATGAAGCTGTTTTCCTGTGAAAGAATACCAAATGGGCTAAAAAAGAATAGTATGCTACATAATCTGGTCCTGAATTAGATGATTTAGAAACTATACGGATGTTCAGAGAAAGGAAAAAATAAAATTGGCTGTATATAGAGATTCCTTGTTTTCAGCCAGAACAAGACTTCATTCTTTGGGCGTGTTCCTTATGGTGTTGTACCTGTTTTATAAAATCATCATTGGTGTAAGTTGGTGCTCCATAAGCATTCATTGGATTGAAGTGAATATACTTTTCTGTACCAGTTATTATCTATCGCTACTGGATAAGTATTTGCCTCAAATGAGATAATGTATGTTAAAATGGAAAAAAACTAAAAAGTGTTAGGCCAGCATAAGGTGTTGCTAAATAACCACATCATTTGACCATTGTACGGAAAACTCTCCTAGACATGCAGTAAACAGTTACAACCACATCAGAGTACAAAACAGAAATGATCATCCCCACCACAGAATTCCTATGGTGATATGCACAGACTGCAAAAGAACCCCAGACTCATACATTTATAGAACCAGTTGTTGAATATTGCTTTGCTCCTTAAATTCATTGGTATAAAATTGTTCTTTAAGTATTATTGGGAGATGGAATAACAGTGGTCAAGAGAGCTTAGGCTGTGGTTTCAGATAAATTGAGTTGCAAGTCTTCACTCTTCTATTTATGGCTCTGTGACAATAATCATCTGTAGAATTAGCATACTGGCTTGAAAAGTCTCATGTTCATTGTTTATAGCTCAGAGAGGGTATAATAATATGACAACTATTATTAGCATTTTTACACTTCACCATTTATGGACTTCAGTATATATCTTTCGATTTAGTTCTCCAAGGTCCCTTGACTCTATGTTTTTTGCTGTTTCCAATTCGTCACATTTTCTCTCGAAAAAAAATTATAATTTTCCTTGAAAAGTTAGAATTGCTATCTTCAAATTAAAGTTGGTTAAACATTTTCTCCAAGTATTTTATGTTTTTTGCTTATACTGTTTCTTTCTTTCCTCCCCTCCCCTTTCTGTATACTGTGTAGGAGTAATGAGTTTTCTAATTTTGTTCTCAGTCCTAAATGTAAAACTCAAAATTTTAAGTGATAACCTTTCTCCTAGTGTTCTGGGATTGGCAACTAAGATAATGTTCTCTCCATCCATATTCTTCCTAGTGACAGAGACTTCAGTCACATCTCCTTTCAGTCCTTGTCTTTCTGTCTGGAGTGAGTCCTGTATGGCAACTCCCTTCCCCTCAATCATTTTTGAGCCATTCTTTGAGTCTTCTCTATTTATGTTTTTTCATTGTTGTACCTGACAGTACTGCATATAGTATTCAAGTGATGGAAAAAACATAGTTCTATAATAAGGTAAAGAGTGTTTTTTTTCCCAGTATACTCCTGATGGTACTCAGCATTTTCTTGACTTTATATCGAGCATTTTTAAAGTTTATAAATTAACATGCAGTGCAGTCCATTTCTAAAACGTACCGTTCTGTGTGTTTTGATAAATATATCTAATCAGATGTATACAAATATATAGTCACATAACCACTATCTATAGAACAGTTACCTTACTCCCCAAATTTTACTGTGCTTCTTTTCAGTCAACCCCATCCATCACCCTTGGCCCCTCACACTGATCTGCTTCTGTGTAGTTTTGCCTTTTCTAGAGTGTCATGTAAATGGAATCATATGGCCTGTGAGTCTTGCTCTTGTGTGTATCAGTAGTTCATTCCTTTTTTATTGGTGATAATATTCCGTAGTATGGTTGTACCACAGTTTATTTATCCATTCAACAGTTAAAGAACATTTGGGTTGTTTTCAGGTTCTGGAAATTACGAATAAAGCTGCTGTTAAACTTTTGCCTGCAGATTGTGTGAGCATAAATCTTCATTTCTCGTAAGTATCCAGGAGTTGGCTTGCTAGGTTGTGAGGTAAGTTTAAACTTAACTTGTTTACTTGTAAACTGAACTTGTTAAACTTTATAAGAAACTGCCAAATAATTTTCCAAAGTGGCTGTACCATTTTGCGTTCCCATCAGCAATGTGCTCTCTATCCTCGTCAGTGCTTGATATTGTCAGGTTTTTTCTCCTAACCCTTCTAATAGGTGTGTAGAGGTATATCTAGTCGCCATTTGAGTTTGCATTTTCCTGATGACTAATGATGTTGAGCATGCTTTTATGAGCTTATTTACCATTTGTATATATTCTTTGGTGAAGAGCCTGTTAAAATTTTTTGCCCATTTAAAAAAATGGTTGTTTTTTTTTTTAATATTGAGTTTTGAAAGTTCTTTACATATTCTTGTCAGAAGTCTTTTATCAGATGTTTTGATTTGTAAATATTTTCTCCCAGGATGTGGTTTGTCTTTTCATTTATCAATTTTTCTTTGATGGATTGTTCTGAGCATTGATTTTAGTACTATACAAAAAAAAGCTTTTAAAATGAGCATCTAAATATGTCTATGTGCATTAACGTAGAGGTGTGGTTTTGATTATTCTATTTTCTTGTTTTCCTTCTTTTCTTTGACTTTGCCTTCCTCCTTTCATCTTCTCGCCCCCAAACACACACACACACACACACACACACACACACACACACACACCTTATTTATTTTTAAATTAGGTCCGTTAGGACAATACAGTAAATATCTATGTTCTGAAAAAATCAATCTTGTCACACTCATGTTTAACGGACTTGGAAACAGTGCAGCTGTATGGGGAAATGAATTCTGCTCTCTGTCAAAGTCGTAAAGGACTACTTGTTTTAACAGCTACTGAGGATGGAGGGAGGCATTTATGCCATGGTCATATAGCTTGTCAAAACTGGATATGTTCCTGTGTTTAAAATATTTGGGATTTTCCAGAAGTTACCATTTCCTCTTGCTCCTTCTTAAGGAGGGCTTGGTTTCTGATTACAGTTAACCCCTGCTTCACTGTTCAGCTGACTCTGAATAGACTTAAAACATTTAGCCATTTAGATAAATGGCTGAACTTCGTAAGTCTTAGCATTCCATTTGCAAATGGTGGACGTTTAGAAATGTATTTACGTATGTGTAACTGGATTGTTTCGGATTTCTGTCTTAATGGAATAGGTTGGTTCTAAGATTTCTAAAAATTGATTTTCAGGGAAACCTGAAGACAACAGCCTATTCTGTTCTTTTTGAATTGATGATAGGAGATAATATATGTCAAAAGGTCCTCATTTTTACTCATTAAAGAGCTAGAATTTATATATACACATCTAAAATGAATTAGAATTTCATAAACATAATTTATATTTTTCTACTCAGTCATTTTCGTTTAGCTAAGGTTTTTATTATAAAGGCATGCCTTGTAGAGACATAGTTTTCCTACGAAGAAGCTATTGTTAAAGACTGATAAGAGATTAGGATCAGGGTCATTTTATTTAACAACGCAAAGTTATTAGCAGAAGTGGCTTTGGGCGTAGAATTTTAATTTTGTCTTTTAAAAAACCTTTTAATTTGGCCTTTCTTTAAGGAAGTAGTTTTTGCTATTTAAGTGATGTGTTTGACCAAAAGCCATATTAGAATTATTATTTTAAAAATAACATTTTTAATAGCAGAGATATTTCAGTCCACTATGTGGAAATGAATGGTTTTGTGTTAACCTTGACTTTTAAACAGGTGTGTTGCAAGAACCTTCTTGGTGGGATGAAATAACCATGAACATGAAGTCTTCCAGTGACCTCTTTTAAAGTCTCATGTACTGTAATTAACTACCCTTTAAATATAAAGGTTCTGTTTGTACTGCTAATTAAATTCATAGTTAAGACTTGTAGGGCAGCATTTAATTTATGTGTTGTTTTGTTCTGGGACTTCAGTAACTTAAAAGGTGATATGAAGGTATAAATAGTGAATTTTCATTAAAATGTACTAGAAAAATGCATGCTAAACTCTCAGATAATAACTTGACTTGTCTAAAAACTAAACATATGGCTAAAAGAGAATTCAAAATTCCTTATTTCCCTGGCTATTTACTACTGTTTTACTTTAGGCTCTATGATTTACCCATTGATACTGATTTGACTTCGGAGACATTTTAAAACGTAATAACCTTTGCTTGAATACATCAGGTAGATTACTTTATTTAGTGTAGGACGCTGATATACTACAAATAAAAAAATAACTGCGTTTGTTATAGTTAATTCAGAGTAGGGGTGACTTCAGCCTATGTGCCTTAACCTTTGTGTGTCCATTTCTCTTTCCTAAAGGATTCCAGAAATTTATTTCAGCAAAAATAAAGTTTTAGGACAGGGTATATGTATTTGAAATGCAAATAAAATATTGCAACAATGTTGATTAGAAGAAAAAAATTTTTAGTATGTTAACAATGTTGTACAACCACCACCTCTATCTAGTTCCAAAACATTTTTCTTACCCCAAAAGGAAACCCTGTATCCATTAAACAGTTTTTCCCCATTTCTCTGTCCCTCCAGCCCCTGCGAACACCAATTTGTGTTCTGTCTCTATGAATTTACCTGTTCTGGATATTTCAATGTAAAAGGAATCATACACTCTGTGGCCTATTGTGTCTGATTTCTTTTACTTAGCACAATGTTTTCAAAGTTCTTCTACATTGTAGCATGTATCAGTACTTTATTCCTTTTTATAGCTGAATAGTATTCCGTTGTATAAACATACCACAGTTTGCTTACCTATTCTTCTGTTGATGGAAATTTGGGCTGTTTCCACCTTTTGTCTATTTCACATAGTGCTGCTATGAACATATGTGTATGTGTATTTGTTTGAGTACTTGTTTTTACTTCTTTTGGGTGTATACCCGGGAGTGGGATTGCTAGGTCATATGGTAATTCTGGGTTTAACTTTTTAAGGAAATGCCACACTGTTTTCCTCAGTGGCTGTGCCATTTTACATTCCCACCAGCAGTGTGTATGAGGTTTCCTGTTTCTCTGCATCGTCACCAACACTTGTTATTATCTGTTTTGTTTTGTTTTTATTCCAGCCATTTTAGTGGGTGTGAAGTGGTACCTCATTGTGGTTTTGATTGGAATTTCCCTAATGAACAGTGATATTGAACATCTTTTCATGTGCTTGTTGGCCATTTGTATAGCTTTGAAAGTTCTGTTCAAGTTCTTTGCTCATTTTTTAATTGGGTTGTTTGTCTTTTTGTTATTGAGTTGTAATCGTTCTTTACATATTCTGGATACTAGACCCTTATCAAATACATGATTTGTAAATATTTTTCTCCAATTCTATAGGTTGTCTTTTCATTTTCTTGATAATATCCTTTGAAACACAGTGTTTTAAATTTTGATGCAATTCAATTTATCTATTTTTTGTTGCTTTTGCTTTTGGGCCAAATCCAAGGTCATGAAGATTTACCACTATGTTTTCTTCCAAGAGTTTTATGGTTTAGGTCCTCTGTTTAGGTTGCTGATCCATTTTGGGTTAACTTTTGTATATGCTGTGAAGTAGGTGTCCAGCTTCAGTCTTGTGCACGTGGAGATCCCGTTGTCCCAGCACTATTTGTTGACTAGACCATTTTTTCTTTTGAGACAGGAAAGCGTGAGTCCTTTAACTTTGTTTTTCTTTTTCAATATTGTTTTGGCTATTTGGAGCCCCTTGGAATTTCATATGAATTTGAGGATTGGTTCTCCAATGGCAAAAAAGGCTGTTGCAATTTTGATAGGAATTGGATCGAAGCATTAGATCACTTGGCCATTTTAGATAGCAATATTTAGATAAAATTTATTTAGTAAACATTATTTAGATAAAATTGCCATTTTAACAATATTAAATATCCAACATGAACACAGAATATCTTTCCCTTTGTTTAGGTCTTCTTTAATTTTTTTCAGCAGTGTTTTGTAGTTTTCAGTGTACAAGTCTTTCGCTTCATCAGTTAAATTTATTCCTCACTGTTGCTTTTGAATGCTATTATAAATGTAATTGTTTTCCTGATTTCCTTTTTGGATTGTTCATTGCTGGTGTATGGAAACACAACTGTTTTTTGTGTGTTGATCTTAGACCCTGGCAGAAGGGACATTTAAAATTTTGAAGGATAGAATTTGATAGCCAAAATAATGTGGGAGAAGTATATTTTAAGCACAGGGAACTCAATTGAGCAGGCATTTATTAAATTACCTTCACGTGTGGTTAGTAGGGGAGACAAAGAAGAACTGTATTAGGGGGAAAAAGCATATATAATAACCCTAAAAGAGAACAGATTATGAGTGTAGGGAAGTGTAGGGAAAGGGCAAAGGAAAGATGACTCTAATCCAAGTTTAATGATGTTCCCTGTTTTGTGAAAACAAGTGGACTTTTTAGTCATGCCATCAAATATTTTATGGTTAAATGAAGTAATGAAGGTGAAAATACCTCAAAAACTGGCGCAGCATTATAGAAATGTAAAGTGAGGTTATTAATCCTATGCTGTTGGTTTTCATATCAATTTGTGTAATAGTCAGCTAATAGGGAAGCCAATTTGTTTTTAGGGACTTTGGCTGGTTTTAAAGAGTTAATCAGCAGGAGATTGTGACCTACTTGCTTTTAGGAGCAAAGCTATTTACTTATAATCATTAAACATGCCTTCAGTATTGAGATATGTATTGTATGGAACTGTCTAGCCTTTATTCTTCCCCTTTTCACATTTTATTTAAATCATTGGAACGATAGTTTCTGTAATAGAATTTTTTTGTAATTCACAGTTTCTTGGGAGTACAGCTATTAGGGCTGTGTTACTATTCCTGTACTGCTGTAGAAAGGTTAATGTTTTTATTTGTGCTTGCTACAGGGACATTTATTGAAAGGAAAAAAGAGATCAACTTTTAAAAAGAGAGACAAGGGCTATAAAAGAATCTTCCCCATGGTCTATTGTAATTGTATGTTTAGTCAGAGAAATATAAAAACACTTAGCTCTTGTGTAGAAATAGTTTCATTTAAATATAGTATTCCTCCACTTGTACCGAAGTGGAGATAAATTCAGTCCTGTTCAGAATCACAGGTTGAAAAGTTGAAAAACTTCAGATTAGATTAACTTTTATGTGATATATAAGTAGGACCGAAGGATGTAAAAAAATTCCTTAGAATTAGGGGACGGCAAAGTTCCCACTCTGTCTTTCACTGTTCGTCGTGTCCACAACAGATATTGCTAATGACTCACAGCTTTTCTGGTGAATTTTGGACGCGACTGGAGAAGGTTTCTCAGGCTATGGCTTCAGGCGGTGTTTCGGAGTTAGTCTGTCGCAGGAAGCCTGTTTGCATCTTATATCGAATGTAAGTTTTAGGAGGGTAGTTTTCTCCTTCTTCATTTCATTCATCCCTCTCTCCCCAGTGCCTGGAACAGAGTCTGTGACACAAAGTAGAGACTCAGTAAATGTCAAAACAAATAAACAAAGGGATGAATATCTGTCTTAGTGTTTGTGAGACAGGCAGGCTTGAAGATGGGCACTTGGATTCCTTTGTTTAAGCGTCAGAATCTGGTCCTCTTTACGTGGCTGTCTGTGTGTTTTTATTAGCTTAGGTCAGCACAGTCTGTCTTCTGGCTTCGAATGTTCTTGCATGTTCTTCATCCTGAGCGTGGCTGATCTGGACGTGTGCCACACATATGGTTGACATCTTATAGTAATGGAGATGGAAATACATTTGATAGCTTGATCAGTATTCATTTCCCAATATATAATAGCTTAATTTTGTTGAATTTGCATTTAAAATATTATAGACAGTATGCTAATTACTGTGATGTCAGTGTGGATTAGACAGCTGACAGAGCACACATTTGAGGACCAACATCTGTGCCAAAACACCTTTAATTGCGGTAGGCTTTGATGGCCTGATTTTTCCCATAAATAAATTCGTTATATTGGAACTGTTCAAATCTCTGAGAATAATAAACCATCAACTTTTTCAAAATCTGTGCTACATGAAGAATAAATGTCTTTTCCACTTTTGCTTAAGTTCTGTTATTTTTTAAGATTGCTGTTAGGCAAACATGCTTTTCATAGAATCCCTTAGCATTAAGTAAATGCTTGTTTTAATTATAATTTATATATATATATATATATTTTTTTTTTGTGAGGAAGGTCAGCCCTGAGCTACCATCTGATGCCAATCCTCTTTTTTTTTTTTTGCTGAGGAAGACTGGTCCCTGAGCTAACATCTGTGCCCATCTTCCTCCACTTTATATGGGACGCTGCCACAGCATGGCTCACCAAGTGGTGCGTCGGTGCGCGCCCGGGATCCAAACTGGTGAGCCCCGGGCGACCGCAGCGGAGCGCACACACTTAACCGCTTGTGCCACTGGCCGGCCCCTATAATTAATATTAAACTCTTAATATTATTCATCTAAGAGATTCTGGTATTTTTCTGATAGATACCATTGTCAAGAGATTTTGTAATTGGAGTTTAGAAACATCTTGTATTTTATCAAGTTGGAAGCTAGGTATCCGTAGTCCCTGAACTGTTGCATTAGGGCTATGTCACATTTTTTAATGTATTTCAGATTACTGTATAGTAGAATACACTTATTCTGTGCCAAGACAGTATATTTACAAAGCATATGTTTTTTGAGGCATATGTTTGTTATTGCCTACAAAAGAGAAGAATGCACAGATCCTCTCTGAGTTTTCTCCTAGAACTACCTTTGGAAGAGGCTGTATGAGAAGGCACAGGCTTCTCATTGATTTGTAGTTGAATATGAGTTTTGGCTTTTGTAGCCTTTAAGATAACTTAAGCTAAAGCCATATCAACAAAACATGAAAATAAAGAGTTATAAAGTTCAATTAGATTTATGATTTGGTAGTTGAAAATATCACATGGTTATATAGTGATGATTTTTAAAAACAATGATTTAAATCATTTTTATAAAAAACAATGTGCTGACGATCTAAGAACAGATGAAAATGATGTATGTTTTCATATTATTTGTGATGCTTTGTAATGGGTTTGAAGTTACAGCTGCAACCTTTGTCATACCCTTGGGAGAGGGTAGATTGTGCAAATAAAGAGAGCAATTCCTTTTTTTAGAGGAGAAATGGTTGTCTTTCGATGCTTTCAGTAACGTGATGAAATCCAGAGCTAAGGTCTTGGCAGGCATTGTGTGCAATTAAGGAGATTAAAAATGAAACTGATTTTCAAGTAGGTCTATGGCTAAATTATATTTACCATGTTTAATAGTTTATACGGGTCAGTTTATTTATAAGACGTATCGAAAAGGTCTTATTGAGGAGTTAAAACCTATACGCAGGAATCAGTTCGAGAACAGTGCACAAGGTTACGTAACCAACTATACTTCAATTGTGTAGGTCAAACCATAATTACTTTAGAATTTTAGATAAGGGAGATAGCAAGGTTGGCTGCTGTGATTGTTGGTAGTGATTTTTGTAAGGTGTGGACAGTGTGTAGCCCAGTGGAAAGAGACCCCGCTGATAGACAGGCAACCGGGCTCTAGTCCAAATTCCACCATTAGGGACATTTATGACGTTGGTCAAATCACTTAACTCTCTAAACCTTTAGTTTTTTTCCATTTTTGAAATGTGTGTGGGATCATTTTTATTTCTAAGATCTCTTCCATTCGTTATGCTAAAAAAGATTTACCAGATGAAAAAAAAATTTAATGAAAATGTTGGCTTTTCTAAACACAATGTTTAAGGATGGTTTAGGTTTCTTCAAACACCTAAGTTGGTTGGTTTTCCTAAATATGTCTTCTTTAATGATAATAGATTGTCACTGTGATGTGACTTTAAATTTAGTTAATTTGTTAAAAAATATTTAAAGTAAAATTTTAGTTGGCATTGATAGTTTGGATCTAACAACCTAATATTTTCAAATTAGGAAAAATTTGAAGCTTTCAAAAGTAGTGCATCATTAAATATGAGAACATATTAAAGTGTAGGATGGTTTAAATGATCTGTTATGCCACTACTGAGCAGTAGCAGAACCAGCCCTTGTGGGCGTTCGCTGCTGTCACTGCTTCATTTATGAAGGATGACCAGATTGAATCAGAAGCAAAAGTGGAGATTTTGTCTTGTCAGCCTATTTTACAGGACAGTGTTTTACATTTGGGGAGCATGACCTGTAAGTGGGTCGTAAAATTAATTTAGTGAGTCACGACCAGCATTAAGAAAATGTAATAGACGAGAGTATATCACATGCAGTAACAGTAAATACTTTTTCATGAAACTTTGGTTTGTTATTGTGTGTATTGAGTCATGATGTAAAATGTATTTCTTAACTGCCCTCCATCTTCACTATGAGCACTTAGCACAGTACATGGTGCATTCAAGGTAATAGGCAGTCAATAAATGTTTAACTGCACAAAATTTAATGTAGTAAATTTATATAGGAAAAACCCCAAGATAATTTCGGGAAAGTTTTGTAATATAAAATGGCATTAGGAAAATTGATAGAGCTTACACGTCGTGTTGGGATTGTTTTGATACATGCCTTGACCTTCTTGGGTGAAGAGACTAGGTCTCATTTAGCTTTATACCGGTGTGCATCATAGGAAGAGCCTAATTTTCAGAGTCAAAAAGACCTGGGTTCCACTTTTGGCTTTTGCCACATGTGAACTTTGGGACATTGGGCAATTTTTTTCAGTACTCGGAGCCTTTCATTTAAAAAGGAGAATAAAATAGTACTTACCTCATGATTAAGAGAGGTATCACTTATAAACACCAAGTTCTTTGCCTGGACTATAGTAGATGCTTAATAAACGTTTATTAAGTTAATTAAAAGGATATAAAAACACAATTGAATACTAGTGTTTATTTTAAAACACTGTTTTGAGTATCCTGGAAAAAGTATGAAGTGTAAGATTAACTGGGTCACATGCATGGTTAGAAATTCCTCACCATCTTTTGAAAAAAAAGAGAAGCCGTAGTTATAGAAGATCGCTTTCTTTTTTAAAAAAATCAAACATTGCCCAATTAAGACAGTGTAATATGTAAGATGTAAATTAGAAATTAAGTGGGCCAAAATCAAATCAAAGCGTTACTTATAGAAGATTAAAAATGAACCCAAATAAACCCTCTCAAGTCAAAAAGCCCAGGTAAAGCTTTATTAGTAATCCGTGGAACTGGTTGGTATTCATGTGTAAATTATATACTCAGGGATGAAAAATAGGGACGTGTTTAGATGCAATCCTTATCTAAAGTTTTGTTTAAAATTAGAAGCAGACAGAACTGTTGAAAGAATAGAATATTCTTGGCTTAATTAGCAAACCAATACAGTCAGTCTGTGGCTCACTCAATAGTTTTGAGAAAACTAATGGGTAGAGTTTTGGAGTTGTTGGCTAGAATGTCTAACTGTTACCTTTATACCAATTATGTTAATATAAAGATAGGTTGTCAGTATATGTCCCATTATAAGAAAGTTTATGGAGGAGTCACAGAAGAATCACGTGTCAGCTAGTCTTGCTATATTTCAATATTCAGGCATTTGGGGAAAAAATGATTTAATCTGGTTTTACAAAAGAAAAGCCTGCCTGCTTAGTAAACTGACGTTATTTTAGGGGATTGTTAGAGTATGTTGGTGAGAGAGAAATAGTGAAGATAATTTATGTGAACTTTATAAAACCTTTCAATTTTCCAATCCAAAAGGAATAAAAATTTTTTTATTACTATAGGATGGAGTAGAAATGTTTATTCCTGGAGTCACGTTGACTTAGAAACAGGAAGTACATGTTGGTTGTGAACTGTCACTTCTCTAGAGGAAAAAGTTTTTTTTTGTAGGTCCCCAAGAATTAGTGCTAGGGCTAATCTTATTTCATATTTTTGTAAATGGTGTAAAGGAGGGTGTGTGCAGTCAGTTTTTAGCTCTTTTGGGTAGTGAAATGCCCCAGGAAAGAACCTAACTGCAGATGGGTGACCAGAAAACTGGGTGAACAAGCGTGGGATAGTTTTCAGTGGTCTGTTTAGGGAAAATCACATGAATTACATTTATTAACTGAGAAGATCTGAGTTTAGTTATAATCAAGATCAGATCTTTAAGCCGTTGTAGATAATTCTCTGCAGATATTGTGCTAAGAAGATCAATAATATGGTAGGCATTCTTTGGAAGATGTGGGAACGGCGGGTTATCTTGCCACTGTACAAAACCATGCTTTATACAGAGTCTAGATAAATGCTGTGTGTTGTTCTATTCAATAAAATAATGAAGCGTCTGGACAAATAGCAGTGTACTACAAATACTTGTTCCTTAGAGCTCTTAATACTGAGGAGGAGGATGGAATTGAGGTTATTAAAACATGATCTTGGATAAGTTCCTCAAATTCCATCATGCTAGAATTGAGGATGGGGTAAGAGTGTTTCTAGGAATTTTATGAGTCAGTTTTAGGATAAGTTAAAGAGCTCTCATCTATTAGAGAGTAAACTTGTGGAAATTAGTACCACAAGGTGGGATATAGACTGAAAAAAATTCATGAAAATTAGATTCACAGATGATACGTACCTAACAGAATATTAAAGAAAATGCGGGGTATTTAGAATATATTTTCTCCATTTGAAAAATGACATGAAGGTCTTCCTTCGTGTCAGATAGAAGTCAGGATTTGATGGAATGCTGCCCTGACTGTACATGCAGACTCTGTTCATGTTAAAACTTGGGAAGTAGAGTTGTCATGACAGGAGACCACCCAGAATGTACACTGGGCCTCTCCATGCCCTTTATCAGGTTAAGGAAGTCCCCTTCTGTCCCTTCTGTACTTCTTTGCTAGTAGTTTTTTTCTTTTTTTCTAATTGGCATCTAGTGGTATGGTCATAATGGTTTTGCTTATTTTATCTGCTAGGGGATCTCAGGTAAAAAATCGTTTTTGATGGTTATTATAGGCTTTTAATTTATTCTTGAGACAATTTTGATAAAGTATATTTTTTTAGAATATTATCCATTCTATATGTTTTCAAATATTGGCACAAAGTTGTTCATAGTATTCTTTGATGATTATTAAAAGTCTCTGCTGTATCTGTACCTATAATTATGTCCTCCTGAGTTCTTTTTGCAGCTGTTTTTTTTTTGGCTTGATTTTTTTGACATCACGTTTTTCAAGTAGGCACTTTACTGTTTATTCATCATTTTACCTCCAGTATAATGCTCTCATATAACAGGCCCCCAGTTAACTTCTGTTGACCTGAGCTGAGTGTGACTTGAGTTCTTCTCTGACCCTGGCCAGTACTCTGTGTCCGTTGCTGGCTTTTCTTCCCCCTCTGCTCCATTGTCAAACATTTTTTCCTCTTTTATGCCAGTATGCTCTTTTTATTTGTGATCTCACCCAATCCAGGCTTTTGCCACCACCTTTATTTAGCTCCCAAATTTACAACCCTAACCTGACCTTTCTTCTAACCTTAGCTGCTTGCTTGACATTTCTCCCTGGGTATCTTGCTTACACCTTCAATGCTGCACAACCAAAGTGAAACTCCCTGCTTCCCTCCACCCAAACCAGTTCTTCCTCCAGATTTCCTGGTTTCTATTAATTGGCACTGCTGCTCACTCAGGCTGAAAACATCAGTCATTTTGACCCTTCTCTCTTACCTTCTACATGGGCTTGCCTCCAAGCTGTATGCAGCCTATCTGCACGACGTCTCCCAAATGTATGCATGACAGCCCCTGTCATTCCCCTGTCACCCCCTGTATGCAGACTCTCAGTCCTTTGTGCCTGGGCTGTTGTAACCCCTCCCTGCCTTTTTGGCTGAGTCCAGTTCATCTTCCACACTGAAGTAAGATTAAACTTGCCAGAGCACCGTCATCAGACCACTCTTTAGCCACAGATTACTTAGTTCTCCCTACAGCGTTCTCAAATAGGTACCAACTCCTTAGCTTTCTAGGTCTTCCATGATAATGCCCACACATTCCTGTCTTGGTTTCTCTGCCTGACTGCCTGCCCCATACTTGTATTCCAGCCTGAGTGCTTTATCTCTGTTCTTCTTGCTTGAGTTTTTGCTCAGCTGTGTGCTCCTCAAGCAACACCCTTTCCCTCAGCTCTCTGCCTGTTGAAAGGAAGCTTGTCAAGGGTAATCTCGTGCATTCTTTGCTAGGTTTGGTAACCCACAGAACACCTCTCTCTGTTCTTTCTAGGGCACTTATCTCACTTTGTATTAATAGCCTTTGTGTACTTGCTTAATATCTCACACTAGATTATAAACGCCTCGTGGGTAGGAATGGTTTCTTGCTCGGCCTTTTCTTTTTTATTGCCTCAGCAGTTAGCACAGACAGACAGGAAATACGGATTGAAAATAGTAGAATGGTTACAGTTGCTTACAGTTTCCTTCGGTGAAAGTTCTTACACTCTCTTCCTAAGAAGGTGAACTGCTCCAGTGTGAGCTAACAATCCAGAAGTGCAGGAGACAGCCTTTCCAGAGGCGTAGCTGCCAGTGTACCCTTCCTGCTCCTGGTGACTGGGGCCGCCTTTCTAACAGCTGCTGTCTTTACAGATCATCGAGCTTCTGCCGGAAGTGAGGCCGGTGGCATCACAGCAGACACTGATGGATTTCTGCTCTAGCAGGGCAAGGCTGTTATCTTTTTTTCTCTCTCTCTTTTTCGTTCTTTTAAATAAAAGATTTCAATGACTCATCATGATATTTTAAATTTTAAGATAAAAGTTAATATATGTGAATTCAGTATTGGTTTATACATGTAAGAAGTAAATCCCACTATCTTTGTCCCTTAGTGTTCAGAATGAAGATGATTAAAAAAAGGGATTAAAATGTATTCATGTTAAAGAAAACCATTTTAGGCCAATTTAATGTGACTCTGCCAGTATATTTTACATGGATGGTACTGGCAAATGTTAAAATCATGCTTCTGTAGTTGAAAAATCATGATTAACCTGTCTATTAGACTGTCAGGAAATTAAGCTTATGAAATTCCATTGTGGTAAAAGATTTGGGAATACAGCAAATAGATGTACATAGAAATTATATCAAGCATTATATGCTACCGTTTATAAAGATTAGGTTTCTATTCGACCTAAACAGCTTGAGTACAGAGACGGACTTGCTAGCCCAGCCTGGGTTCTGTAGCTCCTACTCCTCCGTCCCTCCCTGCCTTCCACAGGTATTTTTTGAGTTCTTAATATGGTCTAGGCGCTGGGCTAGCGACCAGCAATGCAGGGGTGAATAATGCAGACCCAGAAGCTGTCCGCTTGGAGCTTCTAGTCCAGTGGGCCTTTTAGATACAGATACATGTGATAAACAAAGTTCCTTATTTTGTAAAAGAAAATAATTTCTTATGACAGTGATTAGCTTTTTAAAGGAAAAAGGCAGGCAGCTCATGTTTAGATTGATAGTCATTTCAACAATAATCAGAATTTTAAGCTTTAGCAGCATGAAAATACTGCACTCAGTGCAGATACAGGCCTTTCTCTGAGTCTCAGTTTGCTTATCTCTGTACGTAGGGATGTCCCGGGAAGGAGAAGTAATTAATGTTTAGCAAGCACTTTGATATTTACGCCCAGTGGCTGTAAACAGTTATTAAAAAGTCACTGCACAGGTCAGAACGGCAGGTGCAGTGGTGTGGCCAGAGCGAGGGCCAGAAAAGCAGGGTCTTTGCAGCTTTGAAGGAGATACATGTGAAAATGTCCTACTCCTGATTAAATTTTATTATTAAACGTTTACAGTTAGGATTCCATCTGTAGATTTCTGTACATTTCAAAACATCACAGGAGACCACATAAGTTCTGTTTATGAACACGATGTGTCGATTATTTCTTGTTTAGAGTCAGCTGTATTGGACACCATAGATTCTGCTTCCCCACAGTGAAGGTAACTCCCTCAGAAGTGTCATTTCCTTAGGCCGTAGAAACAGCAGGCCCTGCCGTTCTTTGTACTTGGATGTGAGTGGGGATGGGGTGGAAATCGCAGTTTGGGGTGGGGAGAAGATCGCTGGACCTGGAGGCTGAGTTCTACCTGCCTTCTGCCCCCGGCTGCGCTTCTGCTCGCCGGCCGCGTGCACTTGAAGTCACTTTTTCTCTGTCCTTCGGCACTGTTTGACCGTAGGCAAATCCCCTGGACTCTTTCGGCCTCAATTACTTAAAAATTTTTGAGGCTGTTGGAGTAGATTTCTTTCAAGTCCTGGTGAATAGTAATAATAGAAATTCTGTGATTTGGAGAGCAATAGCAGAAAATAGTAGGCAGAATAAGTTGGCCTTTGTCATAGATTCTTTGTGAGAGGGATTTAATGCTTGTGCTGCATTTAGGAGTTTACAGCTAAAACAAAGCTAAATTATGAGTGCTTGATCCTTTTAATAGGATTTTACAAGGTAGTTGGAATGGGTCCGAGCGTTATAGGTATTTCTATAAGTCAAGGTTTTGGTGGTCTAGTGGTTAAGATTTGGTACTCTCACCGCCGTGGCTGGGGTTCGTTTCTGGTCAGGGAACCACACCACCATCTGTCGGCTGTCATACTGTGGCGGCTGCGTGTGGCTGTGATGCTGAAGGCTATGCCACCAGGATTTCAAATGCCAGCAGGGTCACATGGTGGACAGGTTTCAGTGGAACTTCCAGACTAGACAGACTAGGAAGAAGGACCTGGCCACCCACTTCTGCAAAAATTGGCCTTGAAAACCCCATGAATAGCATCAGAGCATTGTCTGATGCAGTGCTGGAAGGTGAGAGGATGGCGCAAGAAACTGGGCAGGGTTCTGCTCTGCTAGACACAGGGGCGCTAGGAGTCAGAATCAACTGGACGGTACTAACAACAAAGTCAAGGTTTAGTTGCCTTCAAACTGCTGCTGCTAATTGTTTTTGTAGCCCCCCCCCCCATAAAGAGAGAAGATAGTACACATTGGGCAGTAGTTGGGTGCATGTGCTGTTAATCCTCTGGAAAAAAAAATTACGCTAAGTATACTTCTTAAAAAATGCTTTGAAACTTTATCTGGCTGCAAAATTACATTTCTAAATTTGAAGACAACTTCTGAGCGGAGAAAAATCTTACAAACCACGCATGGCACTTTTACAAATTCTTTGAAAAAGCTGCCTGTGAAGGTCTTTGGGGTAATTGTTTATCCCTATATTCCTATATGTGGCACATTGCCTTTTTCCCCCTGGGGAGGAACCGTATTGCATTATTTGTGATCCTTTGGAGTTGTATGAAATGATAATTTAACTTTTCAGATGTGGTTAATCTACAGGCCCTGCTTCCTAACTATTAACATACATGGCATGACAGGCTTAAGTGTTTCCAGGTGGGATTGGAGAACTTGGATAGTAAATTTCTTCGTAGATTTTGGCCGCTATAATTTACTGCAAAACTGCAGCTTTGGCATCTCCATTTGAAAAGAGTATGTTACCATTAACTCCACTTGAGACACATTTTCCACTAAATAAATTGTCTTCCTGAGACAGTTAATTGTTTATTTGTTATAATACTATTTAGAAATATGTTTTGTCTTTCAAATAGTGGCAGCTTTGTTACTAAGCAGGCCTCGAATTACATAATCTTGCCTTGTTTGGTAGACTCACTACAGTTTGGGAGCTCTCTCCCCGGTGCTCTCTGTCTCCCACTGCTGCTCTTTACTCCCCTGAGTCTCTCGTCTGTCCCTGTCCTGGTCCAGAGAGAAGCCACCAGGTTTCCTCCACTGCACAGCTTGTGCTAGTTCCTGGAATGGAGTCTCATTTTCCTCCAAAAAAAGCAGAAGAGGGCCCATTTAATGCTCTGTTGTTGTTGTTATTAGCAGAAAAATCCTTAGAGATCTAGAGGGTACGTTGTTAATGGAGACACAGGAGAGGCTCTGTCCTATTTGGTAGCGGGCAGAGGAGGAGTGAAGTCCTGGGCAGAGGCAGCGGGTGAGGTGAGTTGAAGGAGAGGCAGCAGACTGACCCCTGGCCGAGAATTGTCCACTGGTTAGCTCTGGGGCACTCACCGTTCCTTGCCTGTGGTTCTCTTCTCTTAAGCTTGTACCTGCCTCAAACTGCCAATCCTGTCCCTGTCCCGTCCCTGTCCCCCTCTCCCTGCCCATCATCTTTCCTGTATAACATTTCCTACATCCCCAACGTGCCTCCACCCTGGCCCCATGGGAACCCCTGCCCCACTGCGTGGGAGACACAGTGTTCTCCTCTTACTGTGTAGCAGTGGGGAGGCACATCCTCTGTCCCACCGTGGCGAGGTGGGGGATAGGTGGATTCCTGACGCCCCTGATGGGGATTCTGAGTTTTCTCATTGAAATGTTTTTACACAACCTAGTGCTATGCAAATAAAAGATATGGATTAAAAAGGCTTTTGTTGCTGGTCTCAGGCAACCTAATAGCTGTTTATAACACTGTTCATATGAGGGTGCCCAAGGTTCCAAAGAATCAACCTAAAATGGGTTTTTGAACACATTTTTCTAGGAACGTTATTTTCTCTCGTGGAACTCATGTTGAGTGTCTTCTCTTTCACTTTTTCTTAACTCTGAATTAGAACGAAAGCTTTAAATAAGACTCAGATACTTAATGAAAGACAAGATAGGGATCTTTTGTCCTCAATTTTATATTAGTCACCCATTTTAACGTGCCAGTGTAAGTCATCACTGATTACTTGAGCTTTTGGATCATCTTTGAGATGGTAATGGTATGGAAAGATTCGTGCATTATTTTAGTTATTTGTGACATTCTAGGAAGGATGTTATGTATGGCAGAATGGAACGTAAGGGCCAGAAAGGGCATAAGTAGAAATTTTGCACTGATTTCATTTATAAAAACATAAATTTTCAAGGAATATTTGATCTGAGGCATTGATTCATAAACTTCAATTCTACTAGTGACTTTGTCCTTTGAAAATTATTTACTAACCTATGGGGTTATAACTATAGGCATTGGCAGTGACTGCTGAAATAATTCAGATTTATTGACCATAGGAGGATATTAAATATTTATCTTTTCTGCTTAGTGCCTGTAGTGAAATAGAATATAAGTTAATGGTTAATGGCTGATAGACTGTTGTTTCTGAAATACTATCTTCATGTACTTTATCCAGTGGCATTACTTATATTTTGTACGTGTTAAAAAGCATCTTTGGAATCTACCTAAATTTTGCTACTTAACTAAACAATATTCTAGAAGAGATTTTTAAGTATGTAGGGTGTGTGTGTAACTGCAAAGGGAGAAAAGTATATAAGTTTTGGGCTAGGAAGAAATCTTTATTTTTTTAAACCAAATAGAATGAAATAATAATGTATTAATATTATACTGTGTTCTGGCACACTGGCAGTATCTAATGCATTCCAGAATGTTAAAGGTTGGCAGTAATTCAGCGTATGAAACTCTGGCAGTCGCGTTAGATTAGTATTAGAATGATCAAATAAAAATGTATTTGTAGATGTAGAATCAGAGAAAGAATCTAATTTATTTGAGTTTCTTTCACAGTAATGATAATGCGGTATTAAATTAAAAACGTCTTAACATGAAAGTAATTTTATTTGAATTGGTATAAACATTAAGAAGAACACAAAGCAGTATTTGCAAGTTTTAAATTTTAAAAGAAATAATTTATAGAATTATTTTGAATTTTCTGAAAACTAGATCTTCAACATTGACTTATAAAAGATAATTAGTAAGAGACGCTCTGATTTTCTACAATCTCTAAGGGACTGAGGTTTTTTTGTTTTGTTTGTTTTCTATTACATTAATTTTTAAGATCCTAAAATTGACTGCATTAGTGTGGCTAATTAAAAAAAAAGGCAGATATTTTGAATTTTAAAACTACAAGGAACTTAATTTAAATGTCATTAGTTTGTCAAAACAGACAAATCATTTAGAAAAGGTTGGTTGGTTGAATAACTACTTCTGTATGTGATGATGTTTCATGTGAAGTATTAGGTATATTATTGACTTCTGTAGTAGTAAAGATAACAAACTTTAAAAAAATACTTCAAATCCTAGTGTCATTCCAAAAAAATTAATTTTTTTAAAGGAAAGAATCCCAGGAGCTTTGTTATTGTTCTTTGGAAGTTACTGTCATAGAAAAGAAGAGATCCGTATTGAATGAAGTTTTTGTATACAGGCATGCCTTGTTTTATTAACAGTGCCTCACTTTATTGCGCTTCGCAGCTATTGTGTTTTTTACAAATTGAAGGTTTGTGGTAATCCTGCCTCGAGCAAGTCAATCAGCACTGTTTTTCCAACAGCATTTGCTCACTTTGTGTCTCTGTCACATTTTGGTAATTTCGCAACATTTCAGACTTTTTCATTATTATTATATTTGTTATGGTGATCTGTGATCTTTGATGTTACTATTGTAACTGTTTTGGGGCACCGTGAACCACGCCCACATAAAACAACCAGCTTAATCCGATAAATGTTGTGTGTGTTCTGACTGCTCCACCAACTGGCCATTCCCCTCTCTCTCTCTCTCTCCTCTAGCCTCCCTACTCCCTGAGACACAACAATATTGAAGTTAGGCCAATTAATAACCCTTCAGTGGCCTTGAAGTGTTCGCGTGAAAGGGAGAGTCGCACGTCTCTCATTTTAAATCAAAAGCTAGAAATGATGAAGCTTAGTGAGGAAGGCATGTTGAAAGCTGAGATAGGCCAAAAGCTAGGCCTCTTGTGCCAAACAGTTAGCCAAATTGTGAATGCAAAGGAAAAATTCTTGAAGGAAATTAAAAGTGCTACTCCGGTGAACACATGAATATAGGAAAGCGAAACAGACTTATTGCTGATGTGGAGAAAGTTTTAGTGGTCTGGATAGACGATCAAACCAGCCACAACATTCCCTTAATCCAAAGCCTAATCCAGAGCAAGAGCCTAACTCTCTTCAATTCTGTGAAGGCTGAGAGAGGTGAGGAAGCTGCAGAAGAGAAGTCTGAAGCTAGCAGAGGCTGGTTCATGAGGTTTAAGGAAAGAAGCCATCTGCATAACATCAAAGTGCGAGGTGAAGCAGCAAGTTACCCAGATCTAGCTGATCATTGGTGAAGGTGGCTACACCAAACAACAGATTTTCACTGTAGATGAAACAGCCTTCTACTGGAAGAAGGTGCCATCTAGGACTTGAATAGCTAGAAGGAAGTCAATGCCTGGCTTCAAAGCTTCAAGGGCAGGCTGGCTCTCTTGTGAGGGGCTAGTGCAGCTGGTGACTTTAAGTTGAAGCCAATGTGCATTTACCATTCCGAAGATCCTAAGGCCCTTAAAAATTATGCTAGATCTAGTCTGCTTGCGCTCCATAAATGGAACTACAAAGCTTGAATGACAGCATATCTGTATACAACACGGTTTACTGAATATTTTTAAGGCCACTCTTGAGACCTACTGCTCAGAAAAAAGATTCCTTTCAAAATGTGCCTGCTCGTTGACAATGCACGTAGTCATCCAAGAGCTTTGACGGAGATGTGCAATGAGATTAACGTTTTTATGCCTGCTAACACAACATCCATTCTGCAGCCCATGGACTAAGGGGTAATTTTGACTTTCACGTCTTATTATTTAAGAAATACATTTCGTTAGGCTATAGCTGCCACAGATAATGATTCCTCTGATGGATCTGGGCCAAGTAAATGGAAAACCTTTTGGAAAGGATTCACCATTCTAGATGCCATTAAGAACATTTGTGATTTATGGGAAGAGGTGAAAGTATCAACATTAACAGGAGTTTGGAAGAAGTTGATTCCAGCCTTCATGGGTGACTCTGACGGGTTCAGGACTTCAGAGGAGGAAGTAACTGCAGATGTGGTGGAAACTGCAAGAGAACCAGAACTGGAAGAGGAGCCTGAGATGTGACTGAACGGCGGAAATCTCATGATCAAACTTGAACAGATGAGGCGTTGCTTCTTGGGGAGGAGCAAAGAAAGTGGTTTCTTGAGCTGGAACCTACTCCTGGTGAAGATGCTGTGAAGACTGTGGAAATGACAACACAGGATTTAGAATATTGCATAAACTTAGTTGATGAAGCAGCAGTAGGGTTTGAGAGGACTGACTTCAATTTTGAAAGAAGTTCTACTGTGGGTAAAGTGTTATTAAACAGCATCACGTGCTACAGAGAAATCGTTTGTGAAAGGAAGAGTCAATCCATGCGGCAAACTTCATTGTTGTCTTATTTTAAGAAATTGCTAGAGCCACCTCAGCCTTCAGCAACTACTACCCTGCTCAGTCAGCAGCCATCAACATGGAGGCAAGACCCTCCACGGGCAAAAAGATTACAACTTGCTGAAGGCTCGGGTGATGGTTAGCATTTTTTACCAATAAAGTGTTTTTTTTTTTTTTTTTTTTTTTTTTGGTGAGGAAGATTGGCCCTGAGCTAATATCTGTTGCCAGTCTTCCAGTATTTTGTGTATGGGATGCCGCCACAGCATGGCTTGATGTGCGGTGTGTAGGTCCACGCCCAGGATCCAAACCTGTGAACACTGGGCCACTGAAGCGGAGTGCGTGAACTTAACCACTATGCCACTGGGCCAGCCCCATAAAGTATTTTTTAATAAAGTAGTGTACATTGTTTTCTTAGACATAATGCTAATGAACACTTAATAGCCTATAGTACAGTGTAAACATAACTTTTTATATGCACTGGGAAACCAAAAATTTGTGTGATTAGCTTTATTGCAATATTCGCTTTGTTCTGGTGACCTGGAACCAAATGCACAGTATCTTCGAGGTGTGCCTGTAATTGAAATGTAACATTTGCACAAAATACATTGAGGAGACAACACGGTATTGAACATCTGTCTATTAAATGGAATGCATCTGAGTACTGGAAAATTTGGCCTAAAGTATTTCTTTTGTCCCTTCTATATTTATCTGCTGGTGTTGTGGAAAGTCATGTAGCTTATTTCCCATACTGTGTTTCACCAGAAGTTAGAATTCACTAATTAAAAGAAGTATGAAGCTAGCAAGCAATATTTTAAATACTAAATAGGAACATTCATGAGTAATATCTGTTTTCTTTGTTAAAACAAGATTTATTAGGAATTAACAAATCAGTTAAGGCACTTGTTTTTTCCTGGGCGTGCATCATTGCAATACAGTTTTACTGACTTGTTAGTTTTGGATAGTTAAATCTGTGGTTATGCATGTGTATACTGAGCAATGTACACATTTACACATTGTTTGAGGTACCGGGACTTCGTTGTGCCGTGCAGTGTTGGCCATTTTTGTAGAACTTAAGCTACCTGTTTATTTTTCAAACACTTGTATAGTGTGTGCCATGGGACAAGCATTGTTCTAAGTGCTTCATCAATATTGCTCATTTACTTAAAGCCTGGTAGCAATACCATGAAGTGGGTGTGATTGTTACCCCTATTTTGCAGGTGGCACACACAGGTTAGGTAACTTGCCTAAGGTCCCACAGCTAGTGTGTGGAGAGCCACTGTTCGAATCTCAGCGGTCTGCCTCAGGGTTTGTGCTCTTAATCGCTATCTTCTGTTGCCTATCCAGACAGATCTTTCTTGGAAAGTTGAGTCCAAATTCTTTCCTTCGTTAGACCCCTTCTTCCCTTGCTTTCGCTGACTGGACAAGGGAGCCTGGGAGGGACTTGTTGGCAGGAATTACTTCTTACCATCTTGCTCTTCTAGATGTTTGGAAAGCAGGCAATGTGACAGCTTCTGACTGTGAGTGACCCTGGTCTGGCTTTGTGAGCAGCAGTTAGCAAATTCTCGTTCTGCAGTAGAAACTTGCCTGTATCAAGAACGAATTCTACCCTTTCATCCTGGAGATCTGGGGCTAAGAATGAGGGCTGTATTCAAGTTAATGGGAGAACCTAGGAATATGGAAGAAGAGAGAGACAGTACTGTTTCCTGATGGAAAATACGAGCCCCATATTGAATATCACAAGTGCCAGTGCTAAAGGAGCTGCTTTTCTCAAGGATGACGTTTCTAGTAATGCTCCAGGACGGGCAATAGCAGGATTTATTTATTTGTTTGAGTATGATTAGTGATTCTCCTCAGCAATGCTGGGGAGGCCAGCATTGTGTGTGTGTGTGTGTGTGTACACACATGTACATAGGCATTACTCTTATAGTTGTCAATTTTTGGTCCATACCAGATACTAAAAAATATTAATGAACTCATGTTAGCACTAAGCACTAATTTTTTTTTGTGAGCAGCTCCTGGTCTGTGGCATCTTTATACATATAAACCTGTCTCCATCACTATTTGTAAGGGACACTTCTTTTCTCTCAGTTTCAGCTGCTTCGTAGGATGACTTTCCCTTTTATGTACCTTTATTCTCCACAGTGACTTTTGGGTTATCTTCATTTGTACACCTATGTTCATAGCAGCCTTATTCATCATAGCCAAAAGATGGAAGCAACTCAGTGTTTATTGACAGATGAATGGATAAACAAATTTGGTATGTACATAAAATGGCACACTATTCAGCCTTAAAAAGGAAGGCAATTCTGACCTGCTACAACATGGGTGAACCTTGAGGACAATATGCTAAGTGACATAAGCCAGTCACAAAAAGACAAATACTGAATGATTCCACTGGTATGAGGTACCTAGAGTAGTTAAATTCATAGAGACAGAAAGTAGAATGGTGATTCCTAGGGGCAGTGGGTAGTGAGGAGGGGGGAATGAGAAGTTATTTAATGGACATAGAGTTTCTTTTGCAAGGCAAAAAGTTTTGTAGTTTGGTTGCATAACAATGTGAGTGCATTTAAAACTACTGAACTGTACACATAAAAATGGTTAAAATGGTAAATTTTATGTTATGTGTATTTTACTGTAATAAAAACAACAACAACAACAAGGCTTTGAGATCTGGTATAGAAGCTGTTCAGCTGTTTTAGTGTAGTGCTTTAATTGACAGACAGACACTTCTTGGAAGCAGCTGGCTCTACCATGGTTGAGAGCAACTGGCTCAGCTCTGCTTTCTAGAGAACAGACGTTGTGGTGTGAGAGTGTACGTGTTCACGTCATTCCAGAAAAAGCTTGTGGTAGTTGAAGGAAGGGGTAATGAGCAGGTAAGGGGGTCAATGTGAGCAGAGCTCATGGAAACGGGAATGAGTGGAACATGTGCAGGGTGACTGAGAAAATGACCCTGGTTAATGTAGGTAGAGATAACTGATCTGACCAGAGCAGAACGAATATATTAAGTGCTGTCAATATTCTCCATTTTTTAAAGTTTCTACTTTTTGATAATCCAAATTTTGTCATTTTGCTTATATTTTATTTCTGACCACATCTACCAGGTAGAGTGATGGCATCTGTCAAGGATCCAGATACATTCCATTCATTGGTATTTATTATATCAGGTATTTCAAAGAAGGTACTGTGCTATAAGTTATTAGGATTGATATAAAGAACAAGCCAGTCGGGCCGGCCCTGTGGCTTGGTGGTTAAGTGCGCGCACTGCGATGCTGGTGGCCCGGGTTCGGATCCCGGGTGTGCATCGAGGCACCGCTTCTCCGTTCATCCTGAGGCCGAGTCCCACATACAGCAACTAGAAGGATGTGCAGCTACAACACACAACTATCCACTGGGGCTTTGGGGGGAAAAATAAATAAAATCTTTAAAAAAAAAAAAAAAAAAAAAAAGAACAAGCCAGAACTCCCTGCCCTTAAGAGCTTCACCTTCTAAAAGAGAAGATAAGATGTGTGGACTAGTATAACTAAAATACAAGACAGAGTCTGATAAAAAGTATAAAGAAAGTTTTGTGGAAACAGACTAGAGAGATCTACTTATCAGAAGTGTGGTCAAGGAAGGAGCAGAACCTGGCAAGACGGGAAGGATGTTAATAGGTAGGGATAATGGAGATGCGGATTCCAGGTGAACCCTAGGAAACAGATAGATACGGGATAGGCCCTGGTGGTCTCTGCTAGGAAAGGCAAAGAGCTCGGTGTCATTAGAGAACAGGTACATGTGGGTTGTAGTAAGAAGAAGACACCAAAGAGAGTTTGGGGCCAGATCATGGAGAATTTTGAATGTCTTGTTAAAGAGTTTGAACTTAATTTCGTAAGCAGTGAGGGGCTGTTGAAGGTTTTTTAATTTGGGAATGACGTGTGTTGACACCATCAGAGGTCATGCTGACCAGTGCAGTGTTAGGAGGCAGGACGGCTGACTTGGTCCAGTTTGTGATTTCTTATAGAGGCTGATTCGGTTCTTTGGTGTCCATCTGAAGTAGGAAATCAGGCTGGATAAATAAATAGGAAGGATACAAATTAGGTCTTAAAAGTTAGGCAGAGGTGTTAAGAATTGATTCAGTTCACAATATAGAGCCATTGAGAGAGTTTGACTTGATAAAAGCTACTTTAAAGATTAGTTAGGCAGCAGTGTATAGAATGGATTATATAAACGAGAGAGACTATTTAGTTCAAAGGTTACTGAAGGGTGAACTTATGAAGGCCTGGACTAGGATAGTGGCAGCAGAAACAGAAAGAGGAGAGGATTGGCATAGAAGTAGAGGAAATGGAGAAAGGAAGGAAGGAAGAAGTGAATTCACAATTAATAGGCATATTTTATGTACAGAGTATTTACTGCATGACAGTTTAACTGAACAGTACTACCTACTCTTAGAAGATAGGTGTGCCATATTGGTTAGGCAAGGGGCATGTTGTCATGAAATGGCCTGGGTGAAGAATCTTGGCTTGAGCAAGCTGATGGAGGGTCCTAGGTGGCATTTAGGGCTGCAGAATTGGCAAGTGCAGATAGTGGTCCCCATCAGTGTACTGGATTTGTTGGCTGTGTCCGTAGATGCGCCTAGGCCAGTGATTCTCAAACCTCCATGCCTTGGCACACTAATGAACTGGCAACCCTTCAGAAACGTGCTATGAGATTTTGTGTAAACTTTTTGCTGCACATGGATATTGACATGGTCTGGCAGTGTGTGAAAGAGAATCTAACTGAGAAGGTTATTCACTGTGGTGGGGGGGAAGGGCAATGATTGCTGTTCCTGAGAAAGAAGGTTAACCTCACAGGCCAGTGCTGAGGACAAAGCAGTGGTTAGTGCCTTACACTTGCCCTCTGAGGGTTCAGGAGACCCTTCTACTCCAGGAGCACCGCAGAGCTGAAGGGGATCTGGGACTGACGCAGCTGTGGGGTGAATTTATTGCACTGATACCCTGAGATACACATCGGTGTAATAGTGAACGCTCCTGATTATTCTTAACTTCGTTCAGTTTGCTTTTATGTCTTTTAATTCATTCACGTCGGCTATTAAAGTAAAGTCCAGGGGCTGGCTCAGTGGCATAGTGGTTAAGTTCAAGCATTCCACTTCCGCGGCAGCCTAGGGTTCGCCGGTTCGGATCTCGGGTGCGGACCTACTCACAGCTCATCGAGCCCTGCTGAGGCGGCGTCCCACATAGAAGAGCTACAGCTCTACCACTATGATACACGACTGTGTACTGGGGCTTTGGGGAGAAAAAAGAGAAAGAGGAAGATTGGCAACAGATGTTAGTGCAGGGTCAATCTTCCTCAAAAAAAAAAAAAAAAAGCCTTTAAAAAAGAAATAATACTGGGCCGGCCCCGTGGCTTAGCGGTTAAGTGGGCGCGCTCCGCTGCTGGCGGCCCGGGTTCCGATCCCGGGCGCGCACCGACGCACCGCTTCTCCGGCCATGCTGAGGCCACGTCCCACATACAGCAACTAGAAGGATGTGCAGCTATGACATACAACTATCTATTGGGGCTTTGGGGAAAAGAAAATAAATAAAATTACAAAAAAAAAAAAAAAGAAATAATAAAGTCCAGTCTGTGAACATGCCCTGCAAGCAGTTGGTGAAGAGCAGTCCTACCAGCTCTTGGGTAAAGGCTGCAACCAGATATGGGAGTGGATAAAGGCAGAGTGAAAAGAAAACGGAATTTGGAATATGAAGTGTTAGGTTTGAATCCTTGGTTTGCCACTAGCAGCGAGACCCTAGGGAAGTTATTGAAACTCAGTTCTCTCCATTTCTTTGTAAAATGAAGGTAATAATATTTACCTTTCAGTCCTGCTCTGATGACTTGAGGTAATGACCGTGTACTCTGTGAATACAAATAATTTATTCCCCGTCTCCAACATGTGATATCAGTGCTTTTTACTCCTCTGGTTAAGCAAGCACATCCCAGCTTTTGTACAGCGTGTGTTTCTCTGAACTGTGGACTCCTGGAGTTTGATCTGAAAAGATTAAATGGACTTACAGTGTTCAGAGCACAGAAGCAAGCACTGGTCACTTGTGTGTTATTTAAAATGGAAAAAAGTTAATTTGATTGAAGCATTAAAATTTGCTGTTAAAGCCCTTTAAATTGTAATATATCTTATGTCATATACCTTACACACTAGAAGGTTTCTTTTTTTAACACCCCCCCCCCCCCCAAAAAAAACGGCAGCAACAGCAACAAAACTTATGACTAAAATAGTCCTAAAATAGTCAAAGGGGATTTTGGCAGAATTTCCTATCAACTTCCACAGAAAAAGACTCATTTTTATATCTCGAATTAGGAATAAGTTGGGAAGAAGTTTTAGTCAGACCGGAATTCTTGAAATAGACTCAGAATCATATTGTAATATATTGTGGTATTGTGGAACATATTCAAGTGTGGGTGGTTTTCTTTTAATTATTGAGCATAGTTTTAAACCTGCTTACAAATCTAGCCATTTTAATTCACAGTAGGCTAAACTTGGCACAGATATTCTCTGTTCAAACAAGTGTAGTTGTGTTTTTTAGCTGAAAAAATGGACTAGCTTTTTTGTTTTAATTCCTGGAGATTTAAAAAAATTTGGAGTATTTACTTTGTCCAGTTTTAGCTACAAGCAATTGTGTTGGCTTCATCCCCAGCTCTTGCTAATTCCAGTTACTGTTTACTATGTGCTTGTGTTTTTAGTCAAATCGTTGATTTACAAGGCTTAAAATGGCTTCCATCATCACATAGTGACTGCTTTTCATCAGTATTGTTTTTTGAAACCTTAATAAAGGAATTTATGTAACATGAATATAAAAGTAAATCTTGTTGACCTTAAGGGGACTTTTGCATTCTAACCTTTTCAGCATCTCTATTAATGTCATGACGTAGGTAATGGCTTATTGTTTAAAACTGTAATTTGTCTCTGTGTGTGAAAATGCACTTTTTTCATATTGCCTTTGCTGAGACTATAAGATCTTAGTGATTTTGTTAACAATGTATTTGATTGCTGCCTCATTGAATATGAGATTTTGCTTTAGAAAATTTACATGTAAGCATTTAAAGATAAAACGTAAATGAAAATTAAAGCTTAGCTTAAAATGAACTTGGATAAAGTCTGATTTTAACTTTGCTTTCTCTGGTAGTATGTAGTTTAATGCCAGAAAAAAAATGTAGATATAAAAATAACATCAAAGTGTTATGCTTTTAAAAAGTTGACACAAATTAATATGTAGCAGCAATTTTAGACATTTTAGCTTAAGGAAGGAATATCTCAGTTACTTTTAGCTATAAATTTTCTTAGTGAACTGAAGAGAACTGTAAAAAGAAAAACATCTCTCTATAATTTATATAGTTGTAATAGTTTTTCAGATTAGTTTAAAATTTTTAGTAGCATTATATAATTTGAGCAAGCTAGAATTTTGAGTTAGAATAAATTCAAATACCCGAACAAGCTGTAGTAAAAATTCAAAGATTGAAATGATCTTTTGTGATTACTTACGTGCTGTACTCTATTGTGTTAGATTATTTTAAGCTTTATACTTTACTTTAGCATTCTGGCCCTACATTGGTCAGTAAAAGTTAGATTCTGTTTTTTATTTTGTTTTAGTAAGGAAGCTCTATGCTGTTGTGTCTATATGCAGAAACAATTTAAAAGTAAATAATTTTACTTTTGACCATTATTATAAGAGAAAAATCCAGGAAATAAAATGTGAAAAATATAATACCTTTGCTAAAGTTGTAATTTAAACATGGAGTTTGCTTTTTATAGTTAAAAGCTATGCTCTTATGATTAATTCAGGATGTAAATAAATCCTTCCTTGTGTTAGAACTATTTTCTTTGCTTATTGTTCTTAAGTAAATGAGAGTACGAGAGGCTTTAAAACAAATTAGCTAATTGAAAGTTTTTATTTAGGAGAGAAAAATCACTGTATTAATTTCTTATGTGTTTGCTTTGGATAACTGCCTTTTCCAGATAACTGAAGATAACCAACCCTTAGGTGTTATAATTGCTTTTATTTTATCTAACCACTTAAAGTGGAAATCTTTCCTAAGTGTGTTGTACACATTCATGCCTTTTAAGATTATGTAAAAATAATTTATCCTTCTCTTTTCACTTGACATGGGTTTTTGACTTGTGTTCGGCTTTTTGCTTTTATACTATATGGCATCACACTTTCCCGAATTTTAATTTTTTTGTCTGATTTTTTTCCTTGACTGTCAGCTATTGCTCTTTACTATTGGCATTCATAAATCCTTTCACCATGTTCTTCTTTTGATGCAAATAAGAAACCAAGTAATAAAAACAGTTACTATTTTTTGAATGTTCTATAATCTTAAGATCAACTTGTGTCAAAGGTATAACCATCGTATAAAGGAAAAAAGTCAGGTTTAGAGAGGGTAAATAACTTATCGAAAGTCAAGAAGCCAGTAAGTGGGAAGATGGAATAAGACTGAGATGAGTTTTTATATGTGTGTAAATATATATATATGTATAACCTTTGTATAGACCATTTCCAGCACCCCAGAAGGTTCTCTTGTGTGCCCCCTTCCATTAGTGTCTCCCTAAAGATAACTACTCTTCTGGTCTTGATCCCCACAGATGGAGCTTTATCCCCCCCTTTGATTAGTTTTGCCTATTCTCAAACTTTATAAAAATTGAATCATATAGAATGTACTCTTTGGTGTCAGGCTTCTTTTGCCCAGCATTACATCTGTGAGATTCATCCGTGTTGCAGCGTATAGTGTTAGTTGCTTCTTTTTTGTTGCTGTGTAGTGTTCCATTGTATGAATATATTAAAATTTATGAATTAATTTTGTTGATGGACATTTGAGTCCCTTTCCATTTTGGCTATTATGAATAAAGCTGCTGTGAACATTCTGATACATGTTTTTGGTTTTATACATGTTTTAGCGTTCACTTCTCTCAGATAGATACCTAAGATTGAAATTGCTAGGTCTTGGGTATAATAATATATGTTGAGCTTTAGTAGGTACTGCCAATCAGTTTTTCAAGCGTTTGTGCAAGTTTACAATCCCACCAACAATGTATGGGAGTTGTAGTTGCTCAGTGTATTCATCATATGTTGATATTGTCAGTCCTATTAATTTTTCCCCTTTTTAATTTTAATTATTCTGGCAGAATATCTAGTTTGATATCAGGGAAATGCAAATTAAAAGTTACATTTTAGGGCCGGCCCCGTGGCTTAGCGGTTAAGTGCGTGCGCTCCGCTACTGGCCGCCCGGGTTCTGATCCCGGGCACGCACCGAGGCACCACTTCTCCTGCCATGCTGAGGCCGTGTCCCACATTCAGCAACTAGAAGGATGTGCAGCTATGACATACAACTATCTACTGGGGCTTTGGGGAAAACAAAGGAGGAGGATTGGCAATAGATGTTAGTTCAGAGCTGGTCTTCCTCAGCAAAAAGAGGATTAGCATGGATGTTAGCTCAGGGCTGATCTTCCTCTCACACACACAAAAAAAGTTACATTTTATTTTATTTTTTAAATTTTATTTATTTATTTATTTTTCCCCCAAAGCCCCAGTAGATAGTTGTATGTCATAGCTGCACATCCTTCTAGTTGCTGTATGTGGGACGCGGCCTGAGCGTGGCTGGAAAAGCGGTGCGTCTGTGCACTCCCGGGATCCGAACCCGGGCCGCCAGCAGCGGAGCGTGCGCACTTAACCGCTAAGCCACAGGGCTGGCCCAAAAGTTACATTTTAGAGTGAAAAAATATTTAATACGAAAAGTATTTTTCTTATTCATATATAGAGATTAATCTTTGTGTGCATGGTCTTGAATGTTGCCAAGACTGTTTTTCCCTTATTCCCTGTTTTTATAAGCAAGCCTTGATTGATTGCTTGTTTAATCACTGATATTACTAAAGTTTTTCCTATAATAAGGACAAGTACAGTATTCTAGAAACCACTTGTTTCATTTCAAATTTTATTTATGGAAATTTAAAAAGGAATTTAAGATGGTAAAGATCTTTATACAAGGAATCAAGTTTATAAATGATGTCTACAAAGGAGACTTGGAGAGAACAAGAAAGATTGTATCCAGGAGTGTCAAACTTACAAATTGTCTGGTAGAAGAACTCAGTAAAGACCTTGATAACTGAAAAATCAGTCTTTTTTTTTTTTTTTTTTGCATCGAATATAACAATTAAATATAATCAATAAGACTTTATCTAGAATTTTATTCATTGGCTGGTTTCCATAGTCTTACAGTAAGTTAATCTGCTAAAAATTGCTTGAATGGATTACTTCTTGTTTTTCCAAGTTCATGCAAGTGACACGTGTTTGGCTTTCCTGTGTGAGTCTCAGGTACGCTGATTAGTCAGGCGGTCTCATCTGAAACTAATGTATAATAGTGCTAAGTTGTATGACTTGCCATACCAGTTTCACAGTGTTTTTGTTTTGCTCAAGTAGATGAAAGGTTTATTTAAGTGTGACCACACTGGTCCTGCATTCCTGGTGATCTTGGTAGGTTAATGACAATCTTTGTCATAGAAATCAGGAAATGTGGGTTGAGCCTCTGGGATGCATGTAATCGGTTCATTAAAATGCTGTGTCCCAAAGGACCGGAGATTGTTGGAAGCACTTGGTAGGTAATGCTGCTTTAAAAACCTATCTGTCTGTCTGTCTTCGTTCTGTTTTTTTAAACTCTTTTAATATATCAGTATTTAATTATATTATGTACTGTATGATTGTTTTCTCCAGTAAGATTAAAAATGATGTTGGAAATCCAGGTAAATTTCTTTCTGCAATTTAATAGATTTGTTTTAGCTGGAATGTTTTGGTTAGCCGTGAACACAGTCATGTTGTCGGATTGTACTGCTGCTTTGTTTAACTAGTTGGCTTTTAACTGAATTAACTTTGTCCGTCAGTGTTGTGATTGATGCCACTATTTATTTATTTTTTGTTATAGAGAATGGGTTGAAGAATGGTTTAAAATAAATATCCTTGAAATACAATCAGTTAAAGCAGTTTGGTATTTAGCAAGCTTTGAGGTACCCTTTGGACAGTATTTGAATAGCTTGTAGTATATTATGGATTTTGTAAGAATTTCAGGATAAATGTAGATTTGTGTTTGTGAGGAGAGGAGATATACTGCAATCCTGCTTTCTGTCGAGTATTCTTTTCCCAGGCATACTGTACTCAATTTGTTTCAGGTGTATTCCTTACATAATACCATTGTGCAAAATGTAAAGGAATAGATGGCAAGATTGTTGTTCACGTGTGCTTGTGTGTAAGGAAGGAGATGACGCAGAGCAGAATGTATTCATCTCCTTGAGCAGACTTCAAGAGTATATGTAATCTTGTAATAGGAATGGACAAATTTGAAGTTAGGCTAGGGAAGCTTCAGCAAAGGCAGTGAAGTGGGTTAGCTGCTGGTAAAGAGCCGTCGGGACGGGACTGAGTGAGTTACTGATTGTCCTATCCAAGGGGGCCGTCTCTAGAGAAACCCAGTAAATAAGTTATTTATTAGAACCTCGGTAAGATAGCCGAGGCCGTTTATTTTTTTAAGGCTGTTTCTGCCTTTTGTAAGTCAGTGTTGAGTTTATGGACTACCACCAATAAACTTACAGTTTAAAACCACTGACGGCTGAATATCTCATCAGCTCTCTTGTTCCACCTTTTGTGCCTCTGGAGATCATATGATGGTTGGGGAAATAGCTTAGAGCCACCAATGTGCTTAGGAGTGAATCTGCATAAGGGACGAGGGCACTTCACTAGCTTTTGGTCTTAAAATCTTCAACATTGGATCACTGAGGATATGACCAACAATGTGATTCACCATATATAAGTAACATAAGAAATGAAAAACTTGGTATCAGTTTTCCTGGTGTGAACCTTCTGTATTACAGATAATTTTATAAACGACATGCCCTTTAAATTCCTTAAGGTCTCTATTTAGTCCTGGGAGTCACAGCGCTGGCGCTCGCACCCAGCTTTCTCTCTCTGTGATGAGATGTGAAGAGCAGAAGGGTCAGTTTTCCGTGACTGTATTTGTATTAATTTTATTGCTGTCACTATTTTGAACTAATAGCAGTGAAATGCCTGTATCCTTTTACAAAATGTAGGAAAACTTAAATAATAAGAGTAAGAGCATATGTGCTTTATACACGTATGTATACAGACTAATATGTATCTGATGGTAACTTAATTATTAAGGGTAAGAATGTGTGTACTTTATGTGCTTATACATACACAGACTCCCAGTTTGTGTCTAAGTACTTGACAACTTGGAAAATAGTACTACATTGAACTGCATCATGGGTTTTAGGAAGGACTGAGAAAAATATTATTAAGAACAGTTGGAGTTGCTGTGGAAATCTGTTAAACCTTAATCCAGTATTTTCGGCTTGTCTTGCCAGTTCTGGGGAGGTAAAGAGACATATAGGCTGCCTTTCTGGTGGCTCCATTTGAGTGTCTCTGCCACTGGAGTGGTGGCCGTGGCCCAGGGAGAGCAGTGGGCTGCTGAGGATGTTGGTGGTAATGGCCTCCGTGTAGGAGGTGAAGAGGTACAGGTGACTAAGCTTTGGCCAGAAAGACCAGAGTGCTAGACCAGGTTAATGAGCCACCTGTGTCAGAGATTCTGCGGGAAAGCTGTCTCATTTTAGCCTCTGTGAAGCATAGATTAGATTCTTCCATAAAAAATACAACTGAAAACTGCAGTAAGATACCATTTTTCTAGCTATCAAATTAGTCAAATGAAGGAATGAATGAGAGTCTGCCCCTTGTTAATTAGGTTGTGATTAAAGAGCATTTTCATGAACTACTGAACTTACATGAACTACTACTGTTTGTGATATAAATTGATATTTTCTGAAAATCACTTTGGCTTCATGTATCAGGAGCCTTACAATCTCAATCAATCATATTTTTTGACCTAGGAATGCCACTCCTGATATTCTGTTTCAAGGAAGTAGTTGTGTATCCAGATGAAGATTTGTGTATAGAGGTTTCCATCATTCGCAGTTTCTATAAACAGTGAACCAATGGAAACAGTGCTGTTTAACAGGGAAGAAATGGTTGAGTAAATGATAATACATTCTTACAATAGCAACAACAATAATGGTAAGGGAAAATAGCAGAGTAGTAAATTGTTATATAGAATTACATTTAATCATGTTTAAAGATATGGATAGAAAAACACCTGAAAGAAATAAACTAAATGAAAATATTAGCTAAACTATTAACAAAAGGCGCTTCAGGGGTATGGGTTGGTAGTGAACATTATTTCCCTGTTTGTTTACACTTTTCTCTATTTTCTGAAACGAACATTTGTTTATTTTGTAATCTTAAGAAGGAAAATCTAAAAACAACAGAGTGACTAATAACTTCATTAAAGGAAGAAAAGTGGAACTGACTTCCTTTGAAAGAGCTGCTCCAGGGGGCTGGCCCAGTGGCATCAGCCATTAAGTGTGCGCGCTCCGCTGCGTCGGCTCGGGTTCGCTGGTTCGGATCCCGGGCGCGCACCTACACACTGCTTGTCAAGCCATGCTGTGGCAGTGTCCCATATAACGTGGAGGAAGATGGGCATGGATGTTAGCCCAGGGCCAGTCTTCCTCAGCAAAAAAGAGGAGGATTGGCAGATGTTAGTTAGGGCCGATCTTCCTCACAAAAAAAAAAAAAAAAGAAAGAAAGAGCTGCTCCAGATCGGAGCCAGTTTGGAAGCAGAAGACCTGTTCTAACATCTCTATGGAGCAAGTTCAGGGATAGCAAAATCTTCTTGGAATGAGTAAGAGAGGGTATTGATTTTCTTTTAGAGATTATAGATCTATAGAATACATCCCATAAGGGTAAAGGTAATATTAATTAATACAACTTTTTTATACCTTCTGGCACCTGGTGCTTGATAAATTCGTTGGAAATAAGTGAATGAAAGTTTGCACTAGATTTTGGACACAAATTGACAAGCTAAACCTGAGTGTATCCTTTTGGAGTTAGCATATAAATTGATAAGATGGAGAAGATAGAGAAATTTGCAGTGGAATAATCACCAGCTTACTTGGTATATTTTGTTCTAAGAATGTGTATGTTAGGCATATGCATGTCCGTCTTGAAAAATGGAATGCTTTATTATTTAAGACAGATTTGGAGAGGGAGAGAAAATAGTTGTCGAGCTAGTTAGGCTGGTATGTGGGACCAATCATGGGGGCAGTGAGGGTCGGGGCCCAGGAAGCAGGACTCCGAATTGCTCAGGGAAGGTGTTCATCCCCACGGAAGATCAAGATTGCTCTGGGAATACTGTTAACTTGCCTTGTAATATTTAAACAATTGTGTGTACATATACATATTATACTTTAAATTTTGGCCCTTTCGGATTCATTTTATTTTTTCGTAGAAAATCAGAAAGTTATAAACCCATAGACTCACATCAAATGACAGGAAGGTTAAAGATAGTTTGGTAGGCAGTATTGAGTGAGACAACGTTATAATCATATAATCAGCAAAAACCCATTGTTTTTAAGAAACTTGGTCCTGGTAATAAATTAAGTATCCCCAGGCAATGGTTTTTCCCCCAGGTTGAGTAATTAGCAAAGAAGTTAATGTATCAAATATTCATTTTTAAATTTTATTAAATTTCCAGATTAGGCTATTATTATTCTATCAGTAACCTTTTCAAAGTTGGCTAATTTTATTCTTTTCCTACCCTAGATAATTTTGCTTTTCATTATGAAAATTACTTAATGTTTCATCCTATGTTGATGGGCTTTCTTACTTTTGCTACATTTGATGTCCAAAGTGTAATTTATATTTATAACTGCCTCTTATCTATTAGTCATCCATTATATTCTCTCCTGTTTTTAAAACATAGCAAAACTGACTGACTCAAAGAAGCTTTTCTGATTAACATCAGTTCATTCTGCATAACCATCTTTAGCCAACCGTTATACTAAGAAATATTATATTTTCCTACATTTTGCTTTAGTTTCTTTTTTGTTCCTTTTGATGGTAAACTCTTTGAGGGCAGGGATTAAGTTTGATCATTGATGTGTCTGCCAAGTTTCCAGTACGCAGTTGTATACAGAGTGGACTCAATAAATACTCACTGACTAGCTGTTGAAAAATTTGATGCAGCCTCCCAAAGTGTTTAGCATAGTTTGAGTAGTTGATGTATTAGTTAAATCTGACTCAGTAATGGGCAGTCCTAGTATTTCAAGTAGCGATGGAATACCTGCTTGCCTCTCACTAACATCAAGAAAGTATCTAATAGAAGAGTCTTATGACACAGCCTGATGACAGAGATGCTATCTGGACTTTGTGGAACCTAGAAGTACAAGTCTGAAAACATCTTTAATACAAATTCTTCGTGCTATTTCTGAAGGTCCTGAGCACTTCTCTTTTGTGGCTATTAGTAGGAGTTAGTTGGTTGATCTCTGCAACTTCAATAATGGTTATAATAATTGCTATAATTATCAAGCACATACTATGGGCCAGACGCTTCCATGTTTTCTTATTTACTCTCTTAAAGACTCAACATGGTATATATTATTACTATTTTATGGATGGAGAAACTAAGGCAGAGAGATGTTAATTAAGTTGTCCAGGTTCATACACATGGAAAATGGCAGATGTCAATATTTGTACTATGATCTGTTGGGTTCCAAAATTTATATGAATTTTACTATGTCTTAATACCTCTCAGGGATGAGGATACTAGAGGAAAAACTGTACTTAAATTCAAATATTGGAGCTAGCTGTTAATATTTTGAATAATACCAATAAATGCTCATATTGTTCTTACAGTGTTGCTTATAATCATATAATAACTGATGTCTTGCTTATTGAAATCTACAGTTGTCTGTACTTAGAATGAATGTTTTCTAAGTGAAAAGGAAGCTCATAACATTTATCTGTATCATTTGTGTTATAATAATCACTACTGTTTATCTTAAATATCAGTAAATCTTTATAATAGGAGTGAACTCATATTAATAGTCTTGATTGAGACTTAGAGGCCTAATGGCTTTGTTGAAAGAAGCAAATTTCAGTAAGAACTAAAAGTGCTAAAGTGCTTAAATGCTAAAAATATTGTTATCAGTGTACCTAGATTTAATGGAAAACATGATGATTTTCTTACCGCTATATTTAGGTGATGTGGTGGAATAGATAACTTATTGGTAGTTTACAGATAGATTTATTCACTTGGTCATTACCTCCCCTCAAAGCTATATTTTATAACTTAGAGGAAAGCATAATCTAGGAATCGAATTTATAAAGTATATTCTAGCTAAAAGAAAAAAGATTCCTGGTACAACAATAGGAAACTTCAAACCTCATAGGAAAGAAGGCTGTTTTACTTCCTGTTTGGTTAAGAATAACTTAGTAAGACTACTTCCTCTGTGAGGAGGAAAATGGACGTAGCACAGCCAGCTTCTCAGGTGCCTACTCAAATCTCTTTTGGATGAGTAATTTCTTGAATGTTCTGAAAACAAAACCAGGGTACTCTTTAAAGGCTTCTGTGGGGATTGAGATGAAGTGTTTGGGATTTGTGTCAGAAGGTTCTAGCTTCTTGGAGATGGTCAAGATGGTTTCGTAGGGGACACTCCCAGGGCTTGGTGAAAACATGTTGCCTTTAAAACAGATCCTTAAACAACCCTTGAGCCCTTGTAAACCAAGTTCAGTCTCTAAATCTAATAAGACCTTCTTTTCAACCACATGGTATGTTGACTTCGAGAGGAAACTGGACTCATATTCACACAAGCATAGTTAACCCAGAGCAGATTTGACTTTGGGCATATCTCTGGATTATTTCTGAAGGTGGTACTGCGTTCTCCAGCATGATTCTATGCGTCACTTGTGTGACTTTCCCTAGAAGGCATGTCTGTACTTTTCAATACTTTGGACAGTTCATTATTAACTAAAGAGGCCCACATTCAAAGCAATGTTTCTTTAGGATTTTTCTATAAAAGTTATAATCATCTATTTAGCTGAGTTTCTGGCCGCCACGATGTTATACCCCAGCAGGGCATTGTCTCATCAGAATCAGAGCAGGGCTCAGTTCAGGACTGAGACCTACTGATTTCTCTTACTATCTTGGTTCCTATCTGGAAAGCTTTCAAGACTGCCAGCTGTGTGGCCTGTTTGAAAGCACAAGGCTTGTGGCAGGAATGTGGGTTTACCCTATTAGTGTTGCAAAATCACTTCTTATGTAGAGAATCTTACTCTTCTCCTGCCTCCTATAGTCTGGTTTTAGATTATTTTTCTTGTGGTTTTGGTTTGTGAGTGTGTACTCATGGCTTTCATTTCCTTTATTCCTTTCCCTTCCTTCACACAGACAACGAAGAAGGGAATAATTATGAGATATTTTTGTATTGGTTTGCGTTGTCAAACTATATAGGCAGCTTCCCTTTTGTCTTATAGAAAATAAACCCAGGATAGTTAAAATATTTGAAATCATTAGTTTTAACTTACTGTCTCAACAATTCTTTCATTGTTTTGGTTTAAATATAACTATTGATAATATGGTTATAATTTAGAATGTGTGGACGTTAAAGAATTTACCCATAATGGCACCATCCTTACATGACCACTTTTACTGTTTGAGTGTATTTTTTTAGGTCTCTAAGAGTTTATTCTATTTGTTTTGTTTTCCGAGTGCTTTTCCTGGGAATGAAATTCATAGATGGGAATTCTACCTCATTTTCTCAACCCTTTTTTTCCTTAGAGGTGTTGAATGCCCCAAAAAATAGCCAAAATAAAAGAGGAAGAAATCACAGATGGGAGGACTTTTGTATTATCAACAAGCTAGATGATCAACCCTTTAAATCAAATATCTTACCTGATTTCTGTAAGATATAATCAAGAAAAGACTGTGAGGCACAATGTGTTGTCTTCCTTAGCACTCCAAAACTTATTTACCCACCAGCATTTTGTTGAACATGTTGGAGATTGGGCATTCAAATGAAAAGGCTCCGATGTGTAGGAGTGAGTAGTGTCAGTCCCCCTAGGGTTTATCATTTCTGCCCTCCTTTTGGATAAGAGGAGTTTATCCAAGTTGAAGGACTTGAAGGAAATGTCCTCTGAGAGCACTGATTACAGATCAAACTACATTTCTGTAGTCTGCCCAAAGGGAACATACCAGTGGGAAATGGTTAAATTCTCAAAGTTAGAAGGCATGTCATTGATTACAGCTGAGAAAAACAGTGGTTCTTCTTCACACATATAACAATACAATTTTAATATTCTTAAAAAAGCTTAACTATTGATGAAAACCAGTTTCAGAATGCTTAAATGTCAATCTTTTCCATTAGACTTATTTTTTTAAATTATATTTTACCTTTAGGAAATAAATGCTGTTTGGTTCCATATTTAAAGAGCATTTCAAGACCCTCACTTGCCAGTGTTTTACTTGAAATGAACTGAAGGTAAATAAATATTAGAGGGTTTTTGTTCCATTTTAGCAGTCTGCAAAGTGCATATTTCTTCAGTTATTTTCCTCATAGAGGCTTATTATGTCCTGGGGTTTGGCTGGTTTCATCTTTTTAATGTGACTTTCCAAAAAATGCTATTTTTTATTATTTCTTAAGTGGTTTTAGACTTGTATTATTCCTTAATCTAGCACTTGGAGTCTAAACTCATTTTCAGAAAGGTGGCTTTTATTCCACAGCCGAAAATAGGATAGCTATAGGTTGGTGAAGCATACTATACTTTGATACCTTTTTGTGAGTCTTTTTGTGGTATTCTATGCTTTATGTTAAAATATGATTTGTGGGCAAGAAAGTGTCTTTTGAGATTTACTCTGTATCTGAGAACTGTTTATGGCCTGGTTAACAGAATTACCTTCTAAATTCTAAAATGGATATGAGAGAGAGGGCAGAGAGACCTGTGTAAACATTTAAGGACTAGGAAGAACTGAAATATCTAAAGTCTTCTAGGTAACACTGACTGCTTCTATCCCTAAAAAAATTTTTTTTGACGTACCTTTAAAAACATATACACGACTTTGCTATAATTTCTTTCATTTTTAAACAGAAATTTGATTTGTGAATTACATAAACATTAAATTTCATATATGTGAGGGGAAGGGTGAGGTTTGAGACTAGAACCCACAATATCTTATTTTCTCAAGATAGCTCTTTTCAGTCTCCCATGTTACCCCTATTACCAGTGACAAGTCATACCTCTTTGCCTGAAGTGGTAAGTTATACCACTTTTAAAATACCGTTACTAAAAACAGCTCAAGTTTCTAAGCTGCCTTAAATTTTCAAAAGCATTTGAAAGTATTTTTGGACTTGCTAAACATTATTAGATGGAAGTAAAAAGAAAGTGTGTTTGGTTAATTTGCATTAAGGAACTCATAGTTGTCTGGAGAAAGGGTTAGAAATGTCTAAGTCCTTTGGGCCTTAAATAAATTCATCAAGTATCATAAAATCGTGAGCAGCAGATAAATTCGAATTAGCTAATTAGCCTTTGCCTCAGAGTTTGCTATTTTATAAATAGGACAAAAACCACGCTTATAGTTACTTTCATGTTACTGTTAGGTTAACTGGGCTCAATGATTAAATAATTTGACTTACTGTTTACCTGTAAATGTTTGCTCCCAATTTTAGACAAAAATCCCTGTAATGGTTTAAGATTGTTTCAAATGCTATTTCTCTAATGAACGTTTTCCCCCAATTGCCTGTTTTTTTGCTAATACGTGTTCAAAGTGTACACATCCATCTGAGTTGAGGTCTCCTCTCGGGTTCTTCAGTATCAGTTCTGGGTATCTGATTTAGCTTGACTACTGGAGGAAAGCTTTTAATATGATGTCATTTGTGTCCCTGAGAGTAAACTTTAAGATTTTGAAAAGATTTTTACCATAGTTCCTCTATTCCATGTGGATATTGATTGTAAAGTACAATATTGGATTAGCAACTTTTTGGGAAAAATAAAAAGAAACACTGTCACATTAAATGTACAAATTGTAAGATACTTCACCTTCACAGAAAATATGAAAATATGTATGCTCAGGAAGTAAGGAAAAACTTTTTGCATTTTATTTAAGAAATGATTATATTTTTAAAATGTACAGAAGTATTTTCCAAGATGGGCTCGTTGGAACAAAAGTGCTTTAGAATGTCAATTGGTATTTTTAGAAAGTCTGAAATATATATTGATCAACAAATTTGTGAAATGCTATATTAAATTAAAAAGCTCATGTGCATTGTTAATCTACAGATATTCTGAAACTTATTTTACTGTGGACCCTGTTTTGTCAAGGAGTATACATCAATTTAGGAAACACTGATATATAGTAATATGTTTATAACATGTTTGGGCCACTGGGATTTTCTTGTTCCAGGAATCTTGAAAATAATTTTGAGACATAAAGGCCTAAAATTGTATCATCTCAGGGAATTTAAGACATACAACATTGCAAAAGAAACAATGTAGAAACAATAACACCATATTTTTTTTTATCTTTCTTACTGATATATAATTTATTTGGTAGTTTTTGTGGATGTAAAAATGGCTTTTTCGGGAATTTGAGCGCTGAACTAGGAGTCAGAAGACCTGATTTCTAGGCTTTTTTTGGCTGAGTGACTTTAATCAAATCACATAACCTCACTGAGCCTCCCTTTTGACATTTGCCTAATGCACGTAATAATTACAGACTCAGTCTACCTCACAGAACTGTTGTGAAGATAAAATAAAAGCCATCTATCTGTCGGTGTTTGAAACTTGTAAAGTGTTGAGGGAAATAATTGTGCCTTAATTAAGCAGATGGAAGATGTGGGTGCCTTTAAACCCTATTTGTTGAGACTAATGGCTCTTTTTTGAGGATGGTGGAATTTTTTAGAGCTAAAGTGGTGTTTGGAGATAATTGTGCCACTCTTTCTTTGTATCATTGAGGAAACTGAAAAAACCGAGAGATGTTAAGTAATTGGCCTTGAGTCTCGTAGGGAGATCCAGGAAGAGGGCCAGGTCTCCTGACGCGCTCTCAATGCCATGCCGGCCTCCAGACCAGCCTAGAAGAGGGGAACAAGGAGCTACCTGTTAAGTCGGATTTTCTTGAGTATCTTCCTCCCAGATATTGTTACTTTTTATAATGGTATGTTACTATTATCATTTTTAAGTTCCTAATTATGTTCTTGTTCAGTACTCTGTTTTGGCTTCAGGGTATATTTTGGCTAAAATATTAATGAATTACTTCTTAGGAATGAAAATTTTTTTTTCTTTTGTGTCATGTTTTAAAAAAATTCTGACAAATTTTCGTGTAATGTGCTAAAATTTCAATTATGAGAGAAAAGATAAACACAAGGCTGTTTATAATCTAGGTTACTGTTTTATTATCACTTAACCTTTACTATTTTGACGTTTAGAGCACGTAGAATTTGTTAAGATACCCCCACCACCGTTCCTCTTTTAGTGTTTTGAGGAGAAAATGAGAAGGTATGTTTCTTTGTGATTGCTTTTGAAAACGTTATCCCTTTTTTCTTTGCCTCAAGTATTTACTAAGACAGCAAAAAGCATTGCTTATTTTTATTGGCTACACTTAACACATTTATTTCCCAGTTATTTTTTTATCAGTCAACACGCATTTGCTAAGTGCCTTCTGCAGAGGCATTGTGCTCGGTGCTGAAGATTTGAAGATATACTATGGCCTTTGGCCCAAGAGGCCGTGAACGTACTTATTTACTGTTTTATTCTTTTACAATGTGAGATCAAACATTTTCCCGTGTTTAAAAATATGTGGTGGAATAACTTTCTCTATTTGTGTTCTTTTGGCTTCATGTGAAATTTGAATAGAGAAATACTGCAAATAGAAAAAGTGTGAATAATTTTAGAACCCTGAGAATAATATTATGAAAGGTTAAATTGTCTATGCTTTAATAAAAGAAGCAGTTAAAATTATTTTAGTCACTGGAATAGTAAGTGTGTTTGTTTAAACTGTAGCACACCTAGACAGAAATAAATCTTGTTAAAACAGCGGCTTACTACTGCCTTACTTGCTTTTGCCCATTCTGGGTCCCAGAATCTTGACTGCAGTAAAGTAGAAAAGGTCTACTCAGCATATTTGTAATAATATCTTTAAAAGGTTCTTTAACCTGATACTTTATGAAGAAAAAATAAAAAAGATTAGTTACGCATGCCTTGAGTTTATAGTCTGAAATAAGAACCCAAACATTTTATTATATACTGTAGTTAAGCATGATTAGATACTACAAACTACAAATGACCTTTTGTGCGATTTTGATTCAATCTTCACTTGCTTCTCATAGACGAACTCACACCCTACCCTGGGTCACTCTGTGAGATCAGTCTGCGTTTGAATTTGATCTGAATTGTTAGTTATGCTATTTTTTGTGAAAAACATTAAAAAGTATACAAGAGGACACTATGATACATAGTACTTTCTGGTCTGTAAGTTCTTTGAAGTCAGGATTTTTTTTTTTTTTTAAACCATCTCCAGAGCCTGTATATATCCCTGTTTATGGGTCCTGGTATTATAAATATTTGTTGGATAAATAAATGAATGGATGGATTTATATTTATCTTTATGCATTATATTTCTCTTTCGTGTCTGATGCCATTCTGGTTTCCAGCTAGTCTACCTGAGGCATTTCTTTTTTGCTTTAAGGTCTTTATTACTATTTATGAAAAGCTATTAGTTTTTATTCTGGTTGTCTATTTCTTAAAACAACAACTTATTATATCTCGTAATTCTGTGGGTTAGGAATTTGGACTGGGCATAGCGGGGCTGCTTGTCTCCCCTCCATGATGTGGAGTCTCAGGTGGGATGACCGAGAACTGTTAGGGGCTAGAACAGCTTGGGGCTGGCTGGGCATCCCATTCCCTTCTTTCACATGGCTTCTCCACATGCTAGGTTGGACTTCCTCAGAGTATGGTGGCTTCAAGGCAGTCAGACATATGTAGCTGCTTAGGACTTTAAGATAAAGGGTCCCAGAATCCCAGGCTGAAGCTTCAAGGCTCAGAAGTTCCAGAATATCACTTCTGCCACAGTCTGTTGGTCAAGCCAGTCACTAAGCCAGCCCCAGTTTCAAGGGGAGGGCAATTAGACTTAATTTCTCAGTGGAAGGAGTAGCAGAGAGTTTATTGCTTGTCATTAGTCTTCCACAGTTTCTGTTCTTTATATATTACTTGTCATCATTATTATTAACTTTATTAGGCTGTGGTTTATTCTAGGATGTTCAGCAAAATGTCTACTTCTAAGTATATAGGGACCTGGTGATAGCTCCTCTCTTCCTGTCTCCATGCTGTAGTTGTGGCTTCACTGCTGGAGCACTCTTGTCTAGACCTGCAAGAGAGAGAGGAGTGTTAAGTTTCTTTGGGTAGAAACAAGAACTTCTTGATTGGGGGTTCATGCCCAAAATTAATTTTCCCCATGGTGCCAGAGGGGAATACCTATGTCTGTGTGTGTGTATGTGTGTGTGTATATATATATATATATACACGCACACACTTTTATATATTTTGTGTGTATATATATATATATACACACACACACACACACAAAATTTTAATATATACTATTAAAATTTTTCCCCCAAATCTAGGGAACTGACATAGGATTGCCAAATTTTGAATTTTGTTGTTATTACATGAAAAAAAATGATCATCTACTATCACCACCATTTCAGAAAATAGAAAATTTAACCCCACAAAATAATAAGCTTCTGATCTAATAATAAAGGAGGATCCTCAAATTTAATGAAATTTAGCTGTATAGAAAAATAAAGCACTACATTTTTCTCATTTAGGTTTAAACCTGGAAAAACTTTGTTCTCGAGCTACAGTCAAGACACACTTTGGAAACCACTGGTAGGGCCTTATTTTATTTTATTTTTTTTTAAAGATTTTATTTATTTATTTTTTCCCCCCAAAGCCCCAGTAGATAGTTGTATGTCATAGCTGCACATCCTTCTAGTTGCTGTATGTGGGACTCGGCCTCAGGATGGACGGAGAAGTGGTGCCTCGGTGCGCGCCCAGGATCCGAACCCGGGCCACCAGCATCGGAGCACGCGCACTTAACCACCAAGCCACGGGGCCGGCCCTAGGGCCTTATTTTGATTTGTCAGCAGTTTTCTAAAACCAAAAGCTGTACATGAATCATTTTTAATCCACATTTTATAGTCATTTATTATGTAAATAATGGGGAAAATTAACTGGCATAATGACCCTTATGAAAAAAACACGTATTTTAGTGTATGTTACTAGATTCCTTTTCACTGCAGAAACATTTTAGTTTCATTAGGACCTGTGAAACAAAACCAGATTTACTAACTAATATAAACAAAACTAGCAAATGAATAAGATTTAAATTAACAGCACCATGCAGTGTTGTCTGGCTATAACAGTTGTTGTTTACAATCTGCTGAGCTCAGGTTCCACTGAGTTCAGCATATATTGCTATTAGCTATATGAAGAGATTTCACATTTCCCCCGTTATTTTTCTTTTCTTGAACTTATAGAAAACTTGTCCCTCAAGACTGGATACGAAGACGTTAAAATAATACTAGCCTGTAATCCAATTGTAGGCACAAATGCAAGTACTGAAATTAAATGGCAACTGTATAGTGGTCATCTATATGATTTAGTGTATCCATATGTTAAGTAATTTTAGATTGTCATCAGAATGAAAATATGATAATAGAAAACTTAATGGATATTTCATGAACATTTATATACGTTCCTGGTCTTTGGAAATCCCAGTTTGAGGAAAAATTCAGCGGTAATAGGTTATGTTGCTAGCTATCTCCTACCTTAGGTTTTAGAATTGTTTTATTTTCTTTTTTAATGCAATTCCTTGTGTCAGACAAAGTCCACATTTTGTCACAGCCTTTTAAATTTTTTTCTTCACTTCTGTCTTTTATCCTATGGTAGCGTAGTATTTCTTCCATTTTCTTATGTAGGCACAACAAGCCAATAATTGAATAATCTTGTTAGTGAAACATTTTAGGGCAATTCGTTGGGTTGTGTCTTTAGGTGAATTGATGCCCGTGGCTGTTTCCGTAATAACAGGATGTTAGAAAGCATCTTGTTGATATCAGATCCTTTTTTCTGGGGGAGATAAGGAGATAGGTGGAGGAAGCAGTGCAGAGGTGTGGAGCCTGGCAGAAGGAGCTGTGATGGAAACAACAGGGGGAGAGCGCAGGTCTTGAATTCAGAAAGACCTAGATTTCACTAGCGGTTCTTCTTGCTTTAACTTGAGTAAATCACTTCTCTGACTTTGTTTCCTCATCTGCAAGATGGCATTGACAAATGGCTATTTATGGGAAATATTAAAAATAATGCATGTAAAATTTGTAGCAGAGTAACTGATACCTGATGCTTAACAAAAGATGGTTCTCGTCGTTATTCTGTGTGTTTAGGATGTTAGAATGCTCATCTCCAGATCTTTCAAGTTCTATTTATATTTGTATTGTTAGATATTTTATAAATAAATTCTAGATTCACGACTAAGTTGCAAGCCTCTCTGGTGCCTTTTTTTGTACATAACGTACTTCTGTGATGGGAAGGTTGACACATATTTGATGATGATTTCCATAGCAGTTAAGATATGATGGTAAGGCCAGCGATTTGGGGGTAATATTTAGTTCTGGATTCCCGGAAACTCCCGTTAGTCACAAGATGAACAGGAGAAGCACTGTAGAGGTACTAATCTCTTTGAGCCTCAGTTTTCCATCTTTGTCAAACTGAGTAATTAAAATAGATTATTTCCAAGTTTCTTCCAGATCTAAGTTTTTATTCCAAATGGTACTCTTGCCATAGAATCCAATTTTCTCCAATATTCTTCAATGTTTTTGTCAGAACCTAGACACGCAGTAAAATGAAAAAGTGCACTTAAAATTTTTTAACAAAAAGGGAAACTCTATGTAGGTCCACACAGTGAATCACATTTTTGATGAGGTATCTTTTTTGATACCATTTCCTCTGAGTGACACTTGGATCCATGGGTTGACTCAGTGAAATCATCCGGACAGAGACAATAGAAATTCGACTAGGTACTAAGTGTACTCCAAGGATAAGCTCTCCCTTCTCCAGCCCAGGAAGCTGCCAAGCTTTTCTCCTGGTAGTTTAGTGCTCATCTTTGGAATACCGTATTCTTTCTAGAACTCTGTAAACTATTGCTACAGTTAATGACATAGAAAATTGTAATTTTACTCAAAGAAAAAGGCCTTTCTGTGATACAGAATTACAGCCATGAGCACATATTATACAGACACGTGAGCTGTTTTCAACTTAAAAATAAATATCATTCTTTGGTGCTTGCCCCTTTGTTTTTCTGGTGGGTTGGTGTTGCCTAGTGGGCAGAGTAGTAAGAACATGGCTCTTGGAGTCAGGCAGACATGGGTTTGACATCAGCTGCATCACATGTTCTTTAACTGTAGACAAATTGTGTTACCTCTTCTTGGTTATAAAATGGTGTTATAGAACATCTTCCTTTTTAAGAAGACACTCTCCTACCCTCCTTCATTGTGTGCGTTAAAAAAAAAATGAGTATTCTCTTTACTATGTTGAAATGATGATTATCTCAATGTGGTCATATACTGTTGAAAGATGTGGCCTCCCTGTAGGAGGTGGGAATTGACAGTGACAGTCATTTGGGAAGAGGCCCGTCCTCAGAGAGGAAACAAACTCAGAAGGGGGCCTTTGGTGGACAGAAGGTTTGTGCTGGTCCCTGTGAGGCTGGTTTTGAGGGTCCTGCTAGGTATTGGGGGTTAAAGACTGCCTCTGTGCTATGTAGACAGATCATATAATTTTAATGTTACTTTTGGTTCACTCCCTTTTGTCACCCCATAGTCTTGAGGTAAGTATTATACAGGCTTGTCTGCGCCATGCTCAGAGATATGAAGGGAAGAAGGGTTCCAGGCTCATTTTGTATCGGTCAGAGTGGTCATTGCAGCATTAATTAGGGAGAAAAACCCAAGGAGAAGGTGAGTGTCTGAGAGGAGTTCACAGCCCTATTCCCTCTCTCTAAGTGGGTTTTTTCCCTCTACTGTTAATATTTGCAGGGTATATGTTTTATTTTGTTAAGGAAGGTGGATGGTTCCTCTCAAACTGGTTTATTGTGAAAAATAAACTGATAATATGTGGCAGTCCTGTATGGCTATTCTGGTGTATACAGTAGGCTTCAGTAACTGTTCTCATTTCAAGGAGAAGGAAGAGAAATATTTAGGGCAAAAATATCTACATTATTGGGAGAAAAACAGTTAAAACTCTCCTCATAGTGTGTTGGGGCCTGTTATTTTGGGGGACTGATTGGTTATCAGGTTGGCATGTTCCGGTTTTGGTGGAGAGTTATCCCTGAGCCTTTTATCTCTGTTTAAGGAAGATTAGTTTCTGCCCAGTAACTTATTTCTTTTCCTCTCCTGTAATTCTATTAAAGACTATTAATATTGTGTGAGTTTTTTGGCTGAGCACCCTAATTAAAGCCCCAGAGCTTCTCTAGGAGCGTTGTTTAAAAAACTGCTAGTCCAGCAGCAGGTTGTCTTAATCAAAGGTGGATGAAACCTTGCCCTTGCCCTCAAGAAGCTCACAGTCTGGAGGGAAGAAACATTTTAGTGCAACGTAGTAATGATCGTAGTCATTTGCACATGCTGCGTTGAAGTCCTTATTTCCTATTCACTTGTCAGCACTTTGACTTTCTCCAGTCTGATTTATGTCTTTATCTTTTCCAATGAAACTGTTCTTAAGAAGGTCATCAGCACTTTCTGCTTGCGTAATCAAGTAGAAACTGTGTAATTCTCAGTAGCATTGAACAGTGTCGACTGCTCTCTCCTTCTTGGAACACTCTCTCGGATTCTGTAGTACTTGTCTTTGCTGGTCTTCCTCCTCCCTCGGAGGTAGTTTCTTCTCATTCTCCGTGGCCAGTTACTTTTCTACATAATTTTTAAATGTGGGAGCTTCTTAGGGCTTAGTTCCAGACTCCCAGCTCTCTGTTCTTTATGTCTTCCGCCTAAAAAATCTTAACTATTTCTATGGATTTTGAATGCTATTTTTATGTTAATGACTCCAAATTTGGTATCTTTAGTCCTCTTCCAAATTCAAGCCTTGTACATTCAGCTACATATATGAGATTAGTTTTTCTTCTAGGTTTGTCTCTGGGCAAGAATACTACTCTTTGGAGAGTTACTGTTTTATGATAGTTGCTTTATTGTATTGGCTCTGACCATGGTAGATGAGAGACAAAGTTGAAAGGATGGTCACATGAGATCTGTGAATTTGTTGGGTTTGTTATTTTTCACCATATCATACATATCAATTGTGTATGTGTACCTACCTGTAGCTTAGCAATTTTTAAACTGATGATATATCCTTTTCTATATATCTATTTTAATTGTCTTAGGAATTTTTTTACATTTAATATGGATGAAAAATTATTAAACTATAAATCTAAATTTGTACTTGTTTAACTTATGATTAATTGTACTTTTTGAAGCATTTTATTAAATTGAATTAGAATAACAAAAGGATATCTTAAGATTGACTTTAATTTTAAGCATCGGTTTTAGAAAACTGAAGATGTATCTGAGTGAATAATAAGCAGAATGAATAGTTGCAAAGAATAATTAGGTTAGTTAATGTTTATATTATAAGTTATAAGAGCTAAATGTCATTTTAAGGGGGTCTTGACATGATACTGCTGACCCTCTTAAAATGACTTTGGAAAATGAAATTACTTGTTAAAGAGTTTCATTAGTTAAGAGTCATTGTACTGGAGGCAGAACCCTTTAAACAAAGAAAGAAAACATGAGCTTGTCTGAAGTATATGTAGAAGTTAATGAGTTAATTTATAAATTATTCTTCTGTGGTCTAGATGTTAATTTTAGCACCATCAACTTAATAATTGGGGAAGAATTTTACCTTGCATATTATAAAATAAAAATGTAATGTCCTGTTCAATAATTTGAAATAGTTCTCATAGTTAAGACCTGAAAGTATGACTTTCCTCTTGATGTTATATGATTTGAAACATCTGAGTTAAAGGTGTGTTTTATGTTCAATTGTTTGGGAGTTTTTGTGCTTTTAAGCAAAAAGTGGAAAAATATTGTACTAATCATGTATTATAGGTATACGCTTGTGGTGAGTTTGTGTTCAGATGTGCTTGGCTGGAACTGTTGAAAAATCTTAAGTATTTGAGCAGTACTTGTAGCTTTTTCTTCTTTTCCCCATGCGTCCTCTTCATTTCGACCAGCCCAGCTGACTGGCTTGATGACTGGGGTGGTGCTGGCTAAATAACAAGAAGACCAGTAAGAGGACCTGTGTTGGACCATGAAATATGGCGGCTGTAGGGCTCCCCTTTAGGTTAGTCATCTCTTTCCAATATCACGTGCCATATGCTCTGTTGTCCATCAAAAATCAAGTTAGTTGTTTTGTTGGCAAATGTATTTTCCTTTGTATACCAACGCTGATGTGTTGGTGATGACTTCCTTTGATTGGTGGCAACTTGGCTTGAGAAAACTGTGAGGCTGCATTTGGGTCAGGAAAAAATAATGTCAAGATTCGTTAACAGTGTCAGCCGGGGGTGGATGATGTGCGGAGTACACCTTGCTGTTCTCGTTCATACCATACCAGAAACCTCAGGAAGGCAGTTTTCAGGTTGATCACACTTTTACCATGTTTTTCAAGTCAAGTTGGCAACAATGATAGTGTTATTAAAGCAGTGAACTTCCACAACAGCCTGGTGGGTAGGAGCATGCATGGACTCTGCAGTCAGACTCTGGCTTAGAATCCAGGTGTTGCCAGTGGCATTAGCTTTGTCACCTTGGACAAAGTACTTCACTTCTCAGGTAAGGTTCTTGTATCTACAAAATGGAGAAGATAGTAGCAGTACCTACCTCACAGGATTGTTAGGATGATTTAATTAGCTAGCACATACAAAGCCCTCTGCCCAGTGCTCTCGCAAAACAAGTGTTTAATGAATGATAGCTATCCATGGTGGTGGTGTTAAATCAAAACAGCAAAATATGGCCGTTCTCTCCTTCTAGCAGTCAGAAAGTGCTCTTCTAGTGAGTAGTGCAGATGTCACTTCATTTTCTTCCCAGCTTACTTTGCTTCCTCTGGCTCTGTTCCTAATTGTCCATTTAAAAAAGAAAAAATAGGGGCCAGCCCCGTGGGTTAGCGGTTAAGTGCACGGGCTCCGCTGCTGGCGGCCCGGGTTCGGATCCCAGGCGTGCACCGACGCACCGCTTGTCAAGCCATGCTGTGGCGGTGTCCCATAGAAAGTGGAGGAAGATGGGCACGGATGTTAGCCCAGGGCTGGTCTTCCTCAGCAAAAAGAGGAGGATTGGCATGGATGTTAGCTCAGGGCTGATCTTCCTCACAGAAAAAATAAATAAATAAAAAGTAATAATAAAATAAAAGAAAACATTGAGCATATCTCCTCCTATTCTTCCCCCGCCTTTTAAAAAATCATCAACCTATAGCTTTAATGCTGCCAGAAATCTTTTTATGTGTGATGTAGGCTCAGTCCTGATATTTTGCCTCAAAGTAATGATGTGTTACTTGTGTAGCCTGCTAGCTGATGCTCTAGATGGCAAATGTTCACACCACCATTTGCTAATAGAACTACCTTTATTCCTTAGAGCCCTTTACTCACACAGTAACCTTAGCTGTCACATAGGAAGAAAGAGCAGGGATACAGAGGAACATTTTAAAAGATCATTTAAAATTTTTTTAGCATTTAAGAAATTGAGGTATAATTTGCATACCGTAAAATGCACCCATTTTAAGTGTATTAAAGGCTTAGTTTTAGTAAATTTTTCCAATCATGTGTGTCTCATGTTTCTTATACATGTTTCTTTAGCATCACCAGACTCCAGTTTTAGAACAATTCTCTCAGCCCAAAAAGTTCTCTTGTGTCCATTTTCAGTCCATTTCCACTTCCCCTTCCCTGACCCAGGGCACCACTGATCTGTTTTCTGTCTCTATAGTTTTACGTTTTCTATAAATTTCAAATAAATGGAATCATACAATATGTTGTCTTTGTGTCTGGCTTCTTTCATTTAGCATAATGTTTTCATTTAGCATTCATGTTGTTGTAAATATCAGTAGTTCATTCTTTTTTATTATTGAGTGGTATTCCATTGTGTAAATGTACCACATTCTAAAAAAATCCATTCTCCAATTGATGAACATTTGAATCGTTTCCAGTTTTTGGCTATTCTGAACCTAACTGCTAGGAACATTCGTATACAGCTCTTTTTATGGTTATCTGTGCCCAAGAGAAATGAAAACACACGTTGGTGTGAAATTGTTGGGTTACATGGTGAGAAACTGCCAAGCTGTTTTCCAAAATGGCTGTACCTTCGTACTTTCCCACCAACAGGGAATGTGATGTGAGGGTTCTAGTTTATTTATATCCTTGTCAACACTTTAGATACTTTACTAGATGTCTAGAATGTTTTGTTTTGGTTTTAATTTCCATTTTCCTAATGGCTAATGATGTTTAGTACTTTCTTGTGTACTTTTTCCATTGTATATCTTCTATGATGTTATCAAATATTTTGCTCATTTTAAAAAGTTAAATTGTTTATTACTGAGTTTGAGTCCTTTATATATTCTAGATAGACGTCCCTTATCAGATAATTATTTAGCTCTTTATGTATTCTAAATGCATGTACTTTATCAGACAATTATTTTGCCAATATTTTCTCCCAATCGGTGGCTTGTGTTTTCATTTTTAAAATTATGTCTTTTGAGGAGCAAAAGTTTTAATTTTAATGGAGTTCAATTTATCGATGTTTTTCTTTGATGGTCTTTTTCTTTTGTATTTGGTGTCATATCTAAACTTTTTTTGCCTAATCCATGATAATTTTCTCTATGCTTTCTTCTGTCAGTTTTGTAGTTTCAGTCCTTACTTTTATTTGTCATCTTATCCATTTTGAATTAGTTTTTGTACCTGGCGCAAGGTAAAAGTCAAGGTTCTTTTTTCCCCGTCCCTATCTGTGACAGGTTTTTGGCACCATTTGTTGAAAAGACTGTCCTTTCCTCATTGAATTACCTTGCCACCTTTGTTGAATATGAATTGATATAAATGTGTAGGTCTCTTTCTGGACTCTGTGCTCTTGTATTGATTATCCTTATACCAATACCCCACTGCTTTGGTTATTGTAACTTTATAGTAAGATTTGAAATTAGGTAATATCTTTCAACTGTTGATGCAATTTTAAAGTAGCCCTGGTTCAGAATTTTTCAGCAGTCTCTGTTTATGTGTCTCTCTGGAGGATTATGGGCAGATCAAGTCACTAGGACATCCCAGGGAAAATCAGTTCTGCTTGGGGTGGGATAGGCCTGCGGCTTCTATTTTTCATCACTTTCTTGAGTTACCTATCGTAGCTAGCAGCGTTTCACAGGATTGTACTTGGCAGGATTGTAATTATAATGCCTACTATGTACCAGGTACTTTCTGTAATTATCTCATTTAATACTTCCAAGATACTACAAAGAGGACATTATTATCCTCGTTTTATAGTTGAGTCCACAATAACATTTCCTAGCTCATATACCTAAGCTGCTGCTAGTGATAGAATAGTATTAACAGCAGCAGTATTTACATGGTAAAACCAGATTTTGAAACCTGGTTGTCTGATGATGCTTAGAAGATTGACATGTATCCCTCTGCTTTTCTTGCAAGGTTTCTCTTTCCTTCTGTCACTCTGCCAGGCCCAGGGCAGTCTTCTACCCCTCTCCTTCTCTCGAAATGCATTCCTGCAGGAGCTTGTGAAAACTATCAGGACTGATAGAAGAGTAATGGGATGTTTATTTATTATAGGGTTGTTATTGCCTGTACTACTGCTTTAAATGGCTATTATTTTCCCTTAGTAACTTATAAAACATTTTGTAATTCTATGTTTTAAATATTTTATTAATTCTTCTTGTTTAAAATGTTGCACCAAGGTATCATTATACCGTGGAAATTGTCCACGTCTTCATGTCTCTTATATCTTCATGTCTCATGTATCTTTCTTTACCATGGATACATTGGCACTTTTTCCTCATAGTAGCACATTAATGAAAACTTACTGAATAGTATAGATCAAGCAGTAATAGTTTAATATCATCATTCCTACGAATATGACAAGTTCCAGCTCTTGATTGTTGCATAGTGTGATGTCCTTGAGGAAATTAGTGGTTGGTGTAGAATTCTCATGGGCTTAAGTAGGCCAGCATAATGAATACATTCACCCCAGTGGTGCTGGGAAGAACCAATGACTCCTATTATATAACAGTTTATTGCACACTACTCACTGCCACTTGAGGAGAATCCATCCATTCGTTTTACTTACTGTGATAACTTCTTATTTGCATACAGATTTCCTTTTGTTTTTCATGAATCATCTCTGACTAATACCCTAGCAGCATTTCATTACATATGATGATCTCTGGACTGATCAGATCCTGATAAAAGTCAAAATGCATTTTTTTCTATTTCTTTCCCCTTTAGACCACTTAGATTATGAAATCAGATGTTTCCAGTGCCCTAGAAAAATGATAATTTGGATATTAAATTAACATTAGTTTTTTTTCTACTATTAGGTTCTATTTATTATTCTAAAGAGTTAAGGGCTCTTAAGAGAGTTAATACTGTTTTAAGTTTAATGATGAATCAAAGTATGAATTATTACGGATTGGTGTCACCTGAAGGAAAAAAAAAATCTAGTAGCTCAATTGTAAAAACATTCCTTGAAGCTGATTAAATCTAGTAGTATATAATGGTTTAAAAAAAAAGACATAAAAGCATTTTTCTTGGGTCCATCAAATAGTAGTAAACATGAATACATAAGCACATATTTGTTGTGTTTGTATTCCTCACTGTACATCTTGGAAACAAACTTCTTTGGCGCAGTGAAAGTGATTCTTGTGTGTCAGAGAAAATGCTTGCAGGTTCCTTCATAGTTAAGCCATTTGTTCTCAGAGATATATGCCTCGAAGAAACTTGGTGAGCAGTTGCCTGCATTATTGAAAATGTTCAGTTCTTCCTTTTTTTATCCACATTTGCTCTTGCAAATTGTTACGAGATAGAGTTTTATTTCAATAATTATAAGCCTTTCGATTCCATATAGATAAACTGGTAAATCACGGTGAATGAAGATGGCTGTGTGAATTTTTTTCATTTCTTTATTCCGCAAACACTTAACGAGCCCTGTGTTACCGGGTGCTAGGCACTGGCCTAGCCCCAAGAGTGCCGTGTGGAGATGGGTTGCTTGAGCCCCCTCTGCTTTTACTCGGCTTTCAGTGCTAGTTGATTAGACAAGCAGCCTCAAGAAAGTGCACTAAGTGTCACGGCGGGAACTCAAAGTTTGTAGGTTAGACACCTCATAATTCACAATGAAATGTGGCCTTACATATTTTACATTATCTTATACAAATAGAAGTAATGCAGCAAGTCTACCTCTGGATTTACCATGCAGTTTAATGGAGAGATGTTATTATGAGGATGACTTTTATATTGGTCGTAAAAATCACGTCCATTCTAATGAGTCTAACAGGATTCTGCATTCTTTAATTCTTGTTTCTTTGTTGATATTGCAGATTTCTCTTGGATTTGGCTACAAATTTATAGATCTTCTGCACTGTGTACAGGCACAGGTGAGTTAAAATTAAGCTTTTCTGTCTGAATATTTTCAAGTAAAATCAAATATTTAAAAATTATTCTATTTGTAGTTTAGTAAAATAATATGTAAATAAAATGAATATAAATAAAAAATGTATATTTGTCCACATTTCTGTTTTATTATGAAAATTATCTATGAATGTGTTGTAAATGACATTGGAAGGTAAAACGACCATATCTGTTTATCAGTGTTTACTGTGTATATTTGGGAAGAATTTACATCTACCTGTAGGTTGGGATGAATTATAATTTCATAGCCTGGCAGAATGTTTACATTTATTTTTATATGTAAATAAAAGAATAGCTGTTATAGATTTTGGCATCAAATTTCAGTCTTATGGGGGTAGATGCTTGAAATTTAATGAGCAGGCTTTCCTTGTCCAACCAGTCTGAGATAGCTTCTCAATCACTCCTTATCACACAACCCTGGTTTATTTTTATCATAATGTTTATTATCAGGTGATACATTCTTATTTATTTCTTTATTAAAGTCTCCCCTACTAGACTATAAGCTCCATGAACATTGGGACCTTTTTATCTTGTTAAAAACAGTATCCCTAACCCTTAGGATAGTGCCTAGTGTGTGGGAACCACTCAATAAATGTTCATTAAAGTAATTCTTGGGTAAAAGATATTAAGAATTTATTTATATTCAGAGTCATTGAACTGTGCACCTGTAAATACAAGCTAGAAATAGTTCCTTATACTTATTTCTAAATATGAAATTAACTTATATCGGACACTTAAAGTATATAGCTCTTAAATGTTATAAGAAATTTCCTGTGTTGCATACTTTATGAACTCAAGTATGCTTCATCAGGGCAGAAGTCAGAGGCTCATGCTTCTAATTCCATATGTATTTTGTCACTACCCTAGAAGGTTCTTATGATCAAGTAATGGACAAACCTGAAGCAGGTGTGGGAGCTTCTCACCTTACTTGAGCTGGATCATGCTACCATAGTGGATATGTTTTGTGATATCTTTATAGAGAGCAAAGTAGATTTGAAAGTTGTCCAGTTTTTTCTCTGAAAATCAAGCAAGTTAAAATTTTTCCACTACCTGTTACCGGATACAAAATGCAACTGACTTAATTAGTGTCCTGTTTCTAGATTGGGGAAATTTTTTTGTCGTTTTTCATGCGTCTTGGTTGATGTTTGAATTCCTTATGAAGGACAGCTATGGCATAAGCTGACCATCCATGTCCTTGTGTCTTTGGCAGTTTTCTTTAAGTGTTCCAGGATATTGGTTGCTGTTTTGGGGTTCTTGTTTCTTGTTTTCTTTTTTGATCGGTTTTACCTTCTTCAGGCATTGGTCTCTCCTTCTGCCACTATGATTTTTCATTTATAGAAAGAACTAAGTCTGACCTTTAGGTTTTTTTTTTTTTTTTTAAGTCAAATTTTAGGAATTAAATGGCCATTTCTTATTCACATCTAATTTACAAGTGCAACTTGCAGAGATTCCTTTGTTAATACTAATAACAGCAGCTATTACTTACTGCTCTCCTAACTGTGTGCCAGGCATTATGTAAGTGCTTTCAGTTATCTTCAGAATAACAGATAAGGAAATTGAAGCTTAGAGAGGTTAAGTGATTTTTCCAAGGTCGTATCAAGTGAGTGGCGGTTTGCCACTCCAAAGACCTTGATCTGAACCACTGAGCTCCATTTTCTGCCTAAATAGCCCTGAATACAAGCATATCTGTGACAGTAAGTGTAATGTAGGGAAATCGTGTTTATATTGGAGGACTTCAGAATTAATTTAAAAGTCAGACATTATTTTGCTTATATTTCATTAGCAAGTCTTAACTTTCAACCTTTATTTCAAACTGTGAAACATGACGACTCATTTGAAATTTAATAACTACCTAAACAATTTAAAGTTCCACTCTGGCACTTTTATTGCATACTCACTCTTTTGGGGGGCAGGTACATGGGGGAAAGCCATTTGAATTCCTTTTTCTATTATAAACGTGGTATACTGTGGATCAGCATTCTTTATCCCTTGCAATATTAGAAATTTTAGGTTACAGGTAGCATCTGTGGTTTTTGGATGAATCACTTTTCCTACAGAGAACAGGTTGTGTGAAATATAGTGACTATAGAATTACTTAGAACCCTTATCTTGGAACGTATAGTAATTTACATCTCTGAGGAAAAGTTGTTAATTATTTGAGAAATGAAGTGGCATAGTTTCGAGGTAAAGCAGAGTTGGTTCAAATAGAACTTCAGCTTATTTAGTTTATTTTCGAGGCAGAGAAGGACATGTTATATAAAAATATTTTGAGTCTTAAATGTTTAATATTGTGGAGGCAATGTTGTTGAATACATGTTAAAATTTTTATTTGAAAACATGATTGATTACGTTTTCTCACACTTTCCAAAAGGATTGTATCTATGAGTGTAAATGCAAATTCCAGATTTGAGTATATGGAAAGGGAGTTCTGTAGTTTCAATGAAAAAGACAAAATTTATTTAACAGGCTGAACTGTGCTTTGTAATCTATAGCTACATTAGTATTACCATTCCAGTCTCACATTTTAGCATTTTTAAAGTTCACCAATAAAATTTTCTTAGACTTGATAGTCAAAACAGGAGCAAGCATTAGATAAATCTGTTTGAAACATAACCTTGAAATGTAATTTTCCCTTCACTGTGGAAAACTGAACTAACTCACTGTGGATTCGTACGTACTTTGGGTTTATTTATAAGTTCATTTTCTCTCTGCTAAGATTTGGGATGGGAGGGCAGGATGGGATAGGGGGGTGAAGGATTGTTCACATGTGTTAGGTGGAGCCTGACTCTTGAATATTAACATATGGAGAGAGAAGTTCTCCCAAGTACAATAAAGCATAATATACTTCTTATGATACTAAGACACTTTGTTGTTATATACGAATTGCTAAATACTGAAACTTATATTAAGCATATAAGACATAAAAGCAATTATGTGCATATTGGATATGACATGGTTGAAAGTACATTGCAAATGAATATTTGTTGGATTTTGAATTCTCTCTTTGTTCATATATGTGAGAAGATTTGTGATTAGATATCTGATTTAACAGAGAGACGTGTAAATGCCCATGAAGACAGGCAGCTTGGTTTGAGCTACAGATCTGAGGCTTTGAGCACTGGCCACTGAAAATCAGTATTAATCTAAACAGAAATTTAGAATATTTAAATACATATCTTTTGCTTTAGGCAAAAGCTGCTGACATTTAATTGTATTGCTCCTTTTGTGTTATTGCCTTCAAATGTCAGCATGGTAGGCACTGTGATCTGGAAAATAACAAATATTTTGACAGTTGACAAAATGGCCTCAATCATTTAGCTATTCAAGCTAGAATCGTAATCCTAGCCCCCTGGGTAGACTCCTCTGCTCTTCGTATGTAGAATGGACTGCTGAGTTCAGGACAAAACAGGCTTACTGGTAGGTGGAAGTTGTCTTCCAATGGGTGTTATTGACACAAAGCCATCAGTTGGAAACTATTTGTATGACAGGCCATTTTTTAAAGCATTTTTACTATTCTAGTCTCCTCTCTTGTTTATGCACACATTAGTGTAAACAGGTTGGCTTAGTTTTCCCATAAAACTACACTCGTGCAGCACCGTTAACTCTCCTTTCTCTTTTCCCTCCTTCTCTTTACCTTCAGACCATCCTTCCTTCCTTCTAGCTCTCCTTTCAGAAACATTTATTAATAATTTATATTGTGCTAGCCTATGCTAAGTGCTGTGGGAAATATAAAGAATTATTACCAAAAAATTATTAAACTGGAAAAGGAATATCAATGCAAGTTTAATTCCGTATTTCCTTGCTCAGTATTTTTACGTTGAATTTTGGCTTTCTGATTTTTCTTTTAAAGAAAAAACCTAAGCATTGATTTCTGGATTATATGTCTATTCCTACTAAAAGTCTTAATCTATCCCTACGAGCAGAGGTTCAGGCAACAGCACCAACAGCAAAAGCTGTCTATTGTAAGTAGATGTTTTGTTTATATGGAGTTAACAGTGCTTTAAAAGTGTGCTCCTAGGAAGGTACACACCTCGTGAGGTAGGTGTGTTGTGCTTAGTGGGGTTGAGGCAATCACAGAGTCAGGCAATCTTCATTTATTTTTTATTTTTTTAATTAATTTTTTTATTGAGGTCACATTGGTTTATAACGTTTTAAGTTTCAGGTGTACATCATTATATTTTGATTTCTGTATTGCCTGCATTGTGTTCACCACCAAAGTCTAGTTGCCGTCCGTCAATGTGCGAATGTGCCCCTTTACCCCTTTGCCCTCCCCACCCACTGCCCTTCCCCTCTGGTAACCACCAATCTGTTCTCTGTATTTGTGTGTGTGTTTGTTGTTGTTGTTTTTCTGTCTTCCACATACAAGTGAAATCCTAAGGTATTTGTTTTTCTCCATCTCTGACTTCGCTCAGCATAATATCCTTAAGCTCCATCCATGTTGTTGCAAATGATGATTTTGTCTTTTTTTATAGCTGAGTAGTGTTCCATTGTGTGTGTGTGTGTGTGTGTGTGTATTCTTTATCCATTCATCCATTAATAGGCACTTAGGTTGCTTCCAAGTCCTGGCTATTGTGAATAATGCTGTAGTGGACATAGGGGTGCATTTATCTTTTTGAATTAGTGTTTTCGTGTTCTTTGGGTAAATCCCCAGAAGTGGAATAGCTGGGTTGTATGGTGTTTCTATTCTTAATTTTTTGAGGAATCTCTATACTGTTTTCCATAGCGGCGGCACCAGTTTACATTCCCACCAGCAGTGTACAAGGGTTCCCTTTTCTCTACATCCTCTCCAACACTTATTTCTTGTCTTTTTAATCATAGCCATTCTGGTAGGTGTAAGGTGATATCTCGTTGTGGTTTTGATTTGCATTTCCCTAATAATTAATAATATTGAACATTTTTTTATGTGCCTATTGGCCAGCTCTGTATATCTTCTTTGGAAAAAATGTCTGTATCCTCTGCCCGTTTTTTCATGGAGTTGTTTTTTGTTGTTGAGTTGTATGAGTTCTTCGTATATTTTGGGTATTAACCCCTTATCAGATATATGATTTGCAAAGATCTTCTCCCAGTGGGTAGCTTGTCTTTTCATTTTGTTGATGATTTCTTTCAGGCAATCTTCATTTAGAAAGGTGGCATTACTATTTCTATAAGTACAACCAAGCAAAGTGATGTTAGTAAGCATAGTTCATTGCTGAAAAATATACCAGAAATGTGGGAGAACCTGATTTTTCTAGTTAATCCAAATTCTGGGAATAGCAAAATTTAGAATTACAGACAGCAATTTAAAAACATATATTTTTATAAAATTCATAAGGATGTTTCTTGAATTGTAAGAGAGTTGAGTTCAGTTTAGAGCTATTTTACTGTGAGAGCACTGTTCATTTTTTTAACTGAGAGTTTCTAAGTGTGACTTCTGTTGACATAGCTGCTATTCTTTGGAAATAATTAAAATTAAAAGTATTATCAGTCTATGCCTTGTATAGATCTTTTGAGTTAGCATGTCTTGGAGGAGGTGGCTCTGGAGTCAGAGTCTTCTGAGAAAGTGAGAGAGGGCTCTGATTTCTCAGCTGTGCTTTTCTGTACTGTAGAACAGGTGCATGTGTGCATGGGAGTGGGGAGAAGTGGTTTGCAGATTGTTTTTTTTTTTGTTTTGTTTTGTTTTTTTTTAATAATAAATTTTTTGTTTATTGCAGTAACATTGGTTTATAACATTGTAAAAATTTCAGGTGTACATCATTGTACTTCAATTTCTGCATGGACTACATCATGTTCACCACCAAAATACTAATTACAACCCATCACCACACATGTACCGAATTATCCCTTTCACCCTCCTCCCTCCCCCCTTCCCCTCTGGTAACCACCGATCCAATCTCTGTCCCTATGTGTTTGTTTATTGTTGTTATTATCTACTACTTAATGAAGGAAATCATACGGTATTTGACCTTCTCCCTCTGACTTATTTCACTTTGCATTATACCCTCAATGTCCATCCATGTTGTCACAAATGCCTGGATTTCATCGTTTCTTATGGCTGAGTAGTATTCCATTGTGTATATATACCACAGCTTCTTTATCCATTTGTCCCTTGATGGGCACTTAGGTTGCTTCCAAGTCTTGGCTATTGTGAATAACGCTGCAATGAACACAGGGGCGCATGTACCTTTGCAAATTGGTGTTTTCAAGTTCTTTGGATAAATACCCAACAGTGGAATAGCTGGATCATACGGTAGTTCTATCCTTGATTTTTTGAGGAATCTCCATACTGTTTTCCATAGTGGCTGCACCAGTTTGCACTCCCACCAGCAGTGTATGAGAGTTCCCTTCTCTCCACATCCTCTCCAACACATATTGTTTCCTGTCTTGTTAATTATAGCCATTCTGACGGGCGTGAGGTGATATCTCATTGTAGTTTTGATTTGCATTTCCCTGTTAGTTAGTGATTTTGAACATCTTTTCATGTGTCTGTTGGCCATCTGTATATTTTCTTTGGAGAAATGTCTGTTCAGGTCTTTTGCCCATTTTTTAATTGGGTTGGTAGTTTTTTTGTTGTTGAGATGCATGAGTTCTTCATATATTTTGGAGATTAAGCCCTTATCAGATGTATGGTTTGCAAATATCTTCTCCCAATTGTTAGGTTGTCTTTTCGTTTTGTTGATGGTTTCCTTTGCTGTGCAGAAGGTTTTTAGTTTGATGTAGTCCCATTTGTTTATTTTTTCTATTGTTTCTCTTGCCCGGTCAGATGTGGTGTTTGAAAAGATGTTGCTAAGACCGATGTGGAAGAGCGTACTGCCTATGTTTTCTTCTAGAAGTTTCATAGTTTCAGGTCTTACATTCAAGTCTTTAATCCATTTGGAGTTAATTTTTGTGCATGGTGTAAGGTAAGGGTCTACTTTCATTTTTTTGCATGTGGCTATCCAGTTTTCCCAACACCATTTGTTTTTTTTTTTTTTTTTTTTAAATATTTTATTTATTTTATTTTTTCCCCCCAAAGCCCCAGTAGATAGTTGTATGTCATAGCTGCACATCCTTCTAGTTGCTGTATGTGGGACTCGGCCTCAGGATGGACGGAGAAGTGGTGCCTCGATGCGCACCCGGGATCCGAACCCGGGCCACCAGCATCGCAGCGCGCGCACTTAACCACCAAGCCACAGGGCCGGCCCCCAACACCATTTGTTGAAGAGACTTTCTTTTCCCCATTGTATGTTCTTGGCTCCTTTGTCAAAGATTAGCTGTCCATAGATGTGTGGGTTTATTTCTGGGCTTTCGATTCTATTCCATTGATCTGTGTGTCTGTTTTTGTGCCAGTACCATGCTGTTTTGGTTACTACAGCTTTGTAGTATATTTTGAAATCAGGGAGTGTGATACCTCCAGCTTTGTTCTTTTTTCTCAGGATTCCTTTAGCTATTCGGGGTCTTTTGTTGTTCCATATAAATTTTAGGATTCTTTGTTCTATTTCTGTGAAAAATGTTGCTGGAACTTTGATAGGGATTGCATTGAATCTATAGATGGCTTTAGGAAGTATGGACATCTTAACTATGTTAATTCTTCCAATCCAAGAGCGTGGAATATCTTTCCATTTCTTTGTGTCTTCTTCAATTTCTTTCAGAAATGTTTTATAGTTTTCGGTGTACAGATCTTTCACCTCTTTGGTTAAGTTTATTCCTAGGTATTTTATTCTTTTTGTTGCAATTGTAAATGGGATGGTATTCTTAATTTCTCTTTCTGCTACTTCGTTGTTAGTGTACAGAAATGCAACTGATTTTTGTATGTTGATTTTGTATCCTTGGTTTGCAGATTGTTAATAAAATGTGTATTCTCCTGCCCCTTCTTGTTATTGGCCTTTAGATTTCAGTTCAAATTTGTGTATTCTACTTATCTGGATAGTAGAGTTGTTAGCTTTAAGGAGAAGGTCTCTGATAAGTAGAATTTCACCTAAGTGCTACTGTAATGATGTTAGAAATACATGGCATTTGATTTGGGTCAGTTAGTAGGATTTTTAGCTATGCCGTTCCCTTTCACTTCGGAAGGAAAGTGACAGATCTGTGTTATTTTCTAGGCAGGTGTTGAATTTGAGGCAGCTGACCTTGGCAGAATCTCCTGAAAGATAAAACAGCAAATAAAATCACGCTGCTTCCGTTAAACACCTCATAGTTTATTTTTGAAGCTCAGATCATTTATGTCATATTCCACTGTTTACAACTTCTAGATGTAAGGGATAAATCGAGCATTTATTTATAAAATTATTCATATCCATAAAATTAAAGTAGGTTTTTTTCTTTCTGTGATTCTTTGGCATTAAGATATAGATGTTTCTATTGAGACTCAGAAAAACTGTAGAAACCCAGAGAAGTTAACAGTAAATTTTGCAAATTGTGATTTTAACCTAATTCCATGCATTAGATTGTCTAAGCATTGTTTGCTGCTTCATGAATGATTCATGGGTGTCTATAATCAATGGAAATGTGTTTCTTGTCGTAGTATCAGCTACACTTCTGCCTTCTCATCCAAAAAGGGCAAAGGGAGAGTAAGAAGTATGTAGAATTTAATAATGGCTAAATGGAAGTTTAACCATACACTAAATTTATGTAGGCCAGTTTTGGGGGATCTCTTAAGTATGTGTCTCCATGCAAGGTGAATTTTGTGGTGCCGTAGTCTATAGAACTGTTTACCTTCGTTACTTGTTGAAGTATTCAAAAATATTGAATTGATTTAGAATTGATTAATTTGAGGACTTCACTTTCTTTAAACCAACAGTTTTGGCCTTTTTGGTGCCAGTTATAGACATTTCATAAGCGGAAATCATACATTTGAACACAATTTCAAAATTGTGTGGTTTCAGCCTAAAGGAATGGGAGTTTGTTATCGTCAGCATCACAGAACTGGGGCGCAGTTTTACTCTCCCCCTTTGAGAAGGGGAAAGGACGGGAAAGCGAGAATGTGATAGGCCAGGGGGCGCTTCAGCGGGAAGATGAGCGGGGAAGCTTGCGGGGACCTGGCAGTGCCTTCCTCACGTGAGGACTGAGACCTTTGTCTTTACTTACGCTAGGAAAGATTGTCTTTGAAAGAAGCACCTCTGTCATGATTATTGCATTGGTAGCTTAAATTAGAGTACAAGCCAAAGGAAACAGTTGATCTTTCAGTTTCTTTCAATTCTTTGTCATTAAAAAAGCTGTTTGATCTAGATTTCCAATTTTTCCTCTTATGTGATAGTTCAGAAAATAAACTTCTGTTTCCTAGGTTTTGAAAGAGTGTGAAAATAGGAGATAGTTTTGGACTAATGTATTTTGTAAACTGTATTGTGGTTACTCATGCTATTATATTTGAATAGAATAGAAATGTAAAATTCCTTTGAGTTAAACATCTGTTAGACAAATAGGTTGGTTTCACATGTATATATTTTTATATCCAATGGTAGCTTTTGTTTTATTAACCTAGTGGAATCTAGATTTTCTTTGGAATATTTAAGTGTTTCTCTAATGTAGAAGTTAGATGCTTAATGTTGCTGCTGCTTTGAAATATCCACAAAGTTTCATAGAATCTTTATTGTCTAACACCTAAGTTATTACTTCTTAGAACTTGTTAACTGACATATTTATCTTTCAAGGTCAGGTTCAAACTTTCTCTTTAGGGCCCACCCCGTGGCTTAGCGGTTAAGTGCTCGCGCTCCGCTGCTGGCGGCCCGGGTTCGGATCCCGGGCGCACACCGACGCACCACTTCTCCGGCCATGCTGAGGCCGCGTCCCACATACAGCAACTAGAAGGATGTGCAGCTATGACATACAACTATCTACTGGGGCTTTGGGGGTAAAAAAAAAAAAAAGGAGGAGGATTGGCAATAGATGTTAGCTCAGAGCCGGTCTTCCTCAGCAAAAAGAGGAGGATTAGCATGGATGTTAGCTCAGGACTGATCTTCCTCACAAAAAAAAAAAAAAAAACTTTCAAGTATCTTTTGAAAATATAAAATGATAGCCTTTTATAAAATACTACTGTTATCTTTTAAATGTGTTTTTATTTTAGCATATCCTAAATGCCGCTGCATATTGCTTTAAATCATGAGTGCTCACTATGTCTATTTCCCATCTTATTTTTTGCCTCCTTATTTAGAATAAAGAATACAAAGACCTTTCCCCTTTCACACCACAGTGGCTCATCACCAGTGCTGTTTAACCCCAGAGCCAAATACTGCCTGTGGTGCCGGCCACAGTCACCGCAGACATTGTGCCGTGGTGGCCATCCTAGACTCCCTGTGGGATCTAGAACTGCCACACCAGGAGCCCATACACTTACTTCATGACCCTTTCTCATTTTAGAGATAGAAAATAAGAGGCATTTATTTATTATTTATTTATTCCAATAAATTTGATATTTTGAGCTTATGATGATATTTCTACTTTAGTGTTTTTTTGTTTTTGTTTTTTTTGGTGAGGAAGACTGGCCCTGAGCTAACATCTGTCACCAGTCTTCCTGTTTTTCCTTGAGGAAGAGTGGCCCTGAGCTAACATCTGTGCCAGTCTTCCTCTATTTTGCATGTGTGCATGTGGGATGCGCCACAGCACGGCTTGGTGAGTGGTGTGTAGCTCTGTGCCCGGGATCCAAACCTGTGAACCCCAGGCTGCCAAAGTGGAGCGTGCAAACTTAACCACTATGCCACTGGGCTGGCCCTACTTCAGTGTGGTTGTTTTTTTTATTTTTTGTGAGGAAGATCAGCCCTGTGCTAACATCTGCCAATCCTCCTCTTTTTGCTGGGGAAGACTGACCCAGGGCTAACATCCACGCCCATCTTCCTCCACTTTATATGGGAGGCTGACGCAACATGGCTTGCCAAGTGGTGCGTCGGTGCGCGCCCAGGATCTGAACCGGCAAACCCCGAGCTGCCGCAGCGGAGCGCGCGCCCTTAACCGCTTGCGCCACCGGGCCGGCCCTACTTCAGTGTGTTTTTAATTAAGTCTTTAGTTTTACTGAAGTTTCTGTTGATTAAGGGTCCTATTTCCTACTAAATTTCCAGGGCTGATTATGAAAATGACATATCTGGTCATTATTTATATACCACAATGAGGTTTCATGAGGTAGTTCAAGTTTTCACAGTGTTTTGAAGCAGAGATACATATAGCTTACCTTGAGGGATAGAGAGAGAAAAGGAAAAACAAGCATTACCATTAATTTTGGCAAGACATGGCTCTTGGCCTTTACATGTGCTGTATCAGTCTAAACTCTGGATAAGTTCTTTGTGTCAGAATGTGAAGTATGTTTTGATCATGTCTAAATCATCTTTGATTTGAAGTTGAGACTAAACCACTTTTTATTTTCAAAGCATTCAAATTTTATATCCTGGGCCGTAATGTGTATAGTGAAACAGAACTTGGTGTCTTTCAACTCATCTGCTTTTAATTGAATCTTGTAACAATTGCAGACATTTTGTGCCACCTTCTATACTAGTTAAGTGGGAAAAATGATTCTGATCTCAGAAAACAAAGTTTTGATTAACTTGATCCCATCAGATACTGCAAAATGAGCTTTGTCAGAAGCAAGTGCTCAAAAGATGTAAATCAAGGATGTGAAGGGCCGGCCCCGTGGCTTAACGGTTAAGTGTGCGCGCTCCGCTGCTGGTGGCCCGGGTTCGGATCCCGGGCGCACACCGACGCACCGCTTCTCCGGCCATGCGGAGGCCACGTCCCACATACAGCAACTAGAAGGATGTGCAGCTATGACATACAACTATCTACTGGGGCTTTGGGGGAAAAGTAAATAAATAAATAAAAAATTATAAAAAAAAAACAAAGGATGTGAAGGAAATTGAATGAGAAGCATCCTGTTTCATTAAAATCTTTTTTCATTATATAGAGCCGTGTGTCAGTTAATATTTTTTCATTGTTTTAATCACAGAACATTTTTAATGTGATAGCTGCCCATATATGCACATGTAATTTTTCTGCATCAATATGTCATTAAATATATAAATTTGTTTTATCTGAAATAACATTACTATATTACCCAAGATTAATAATCATGATGGGACTCCAAACAGGTAGAAAGTAGGACATGAACACAAATTAAGATGTATGTGTTTAAGTCATCCATTTAATTAAATGTACAGTTACTTATGTTTGATTACATTTCATAGTTATAGGCCACTCAGCAATGTGGTTTCAATACAGAGACCTGGCTGTGGAACCAAGTATTATCAACATAAGATCCTGTTTCAATCATAGTACAAATGGGAGAGAAAGTTCTTGGAACTGAAATATCATTTGTAATTGCTAGCATGCATATTATGCCAATCATGTGCCAGGTAGTATTCTAAACTCTTCTCGTAATAATCCACATAATCCTCAAAAGAAACTTAAGTAACTGCTATTATGATCTTATTTTAGAGATGGGAAAACGAAGGCACTGAGAGGTTCAAGTGACTTGCCCAGTGGTGCACACCTAATTTAATTAGCTGGTTAGAGCAGAAGTGGGATTCAAACCCAGTCTGTCAGTGGTAATTTTTTTTTTCAAACCAGAAATTGAGTTTATTCGGGAATAGCAGAGGAATTGCAATTTGGGAAATGCATGCTATAGCAGGCTATAGGCGAGTCCACTGGGGGTTTGGGGTGACTTGTATTTATAGGCAAGGAGTGCAAAGAGGGGGAGTCCAGCCAGAGTCCAAGTGGTCAGTTCACTGGCTTTAGGATGGGAAGCGATTGTTGGTGGATGTTCATTGGTTAGGAGCTAAGTCTTGGTCTTCTATAAATCAGGCATTTAATTGAAATCAGTCTCTCGATTCTTAAGTTCTGTTCTTCTGAAGGCACATGCGTGAGATTCTCTATTGCGTATCCTCCAGTTCCACTTTAGGTTGAAATCCTTTTACATTTCCTCCTCTTGATCAAGATCTTTTGCAGAAAGCCATGTCATTTAGGCGATGTTTCCCTTCTTTTCTTCCTCCTTTTTTTTTTTTTTTGATCAAAGACATTGTTAGATGGAGAATGTGTCTTTTGGAGCTGAGGAGGACCATCCTCGGGTGTCTTGTCCCATGGAGGAGGGAAATAGCAAGTGCATTTCATTGGCCTCACTTGGACAACAAAAGGAACTAGAAATAAAGAATCTCAGTTTTGCTCCTCTCGAGTGGTTAGCTCAGTGTCCATGGTCAGTTGAGTTTTAGGGTAAGCATAAAAATGGTATTCTTAATAGTGCACACGTTGGTAGTGTTTTGCCTGTGAAAGTTTACTTATTACATAGGGGAAACTACAGGTGCTCTTAAAAAATAAAAAACAAAAAAAAACAGACCAACAAAGCCAAAAAAAAAAAAAAGATTAGTAATCTGAAAATAAAGTTGCAAGCTAACCTCCTCAGTATGGATAAGGCTGTGACAAGGCTTAGCATTGTGTTTGCTGTCTCCTCCCTCCCAGTGAGGGTCTGGGGGTCCATATCATTGTGGCTACTAGTAAAACTGAAAGCCCATCAAGTTGCTAAATTGTATATTATATCAGAAATGATTATCTGACATTAATTAATAAAGGAAAATGCAAGTCACAGAAATGATATTAAGCTGTTCCTTGGTTTCAAATGAGGTTACACAGATAATTCGCTCAATGAGATTTGCATTTAGATGTTCTATTAACATGGGTTATTTTGTTTTGAAGGATAGAAAAGGGGGCTAGCCCACTTTCTTTTTCATGTTCTTCTCTTTAAAAATAATTTTAGAAGTTTTCCTCAATTAAAAAAATCTTAAAAAGAAATTTCTTGGAATTCCTGTAATAAAAAACGTTATATTAGGACCCTTTCACACAAAGAGAAGAGAATGTTCAATTCAAAAGCAAATTTCAATTTTTATTTAGAAAATATATTTCTAAGAGTGACTAGAGAGTCCTTTCAGTTACTTAAAAAAAGCTTAATTTATGTTGAAGTACAGTTTCTATTTCATGTTGACTGTTTTTCAGATAGTCATAATCTCAACTAACAGACATGGCATTTTATAAAATGTAAAATTTAGGCTACCCTTCTCAGGTTTTTCCTACTCTTTTTACGTAGGGGAAATTACGGGTGCTCTGTAGGATCAGTGCATAGTGTTTTTGGTTGCTTATGAGTTTTTGTGATATAATTAACAGTATTCACCATGAACACAAAAAGTTTTAATTACTTACCACCTCAAATTTACTTTAACAACTACCATTTTCCTTTTTTCTTTTCTTTTAAAGCTGTTTTTTAAAGCATATACCTAATAATGTTATAATTTAATTCTGTGAAATATGCTTTCAGTGTTTCAGTAATTCATGCTATTTCTTAAATCACTGGTTAAATCTACCTCTAAAGGGGCCGGCCCCGTGATATAGTGCTTAAGTGTGTGCGTTCCGCTGCTGGCAGCCTGGGTTTGGATCCTGGGTGCGCACCGATGCACTGCTTGTCAGGCCATGCTGTGGCGCTGTCCCATATAAAGTGAAGGAAGATGGGCACAGATGTTAGCCCAGGGCCGGTCTTCCTCAGCAAAAAGAGGAGGATTGCCATGAATGTTAGCTCAGGGCTGATCTTCCTCAGACACACACAAAAAATCTACCTCTAAAAATTTTCTTAGAGTCTTTATTTATATTATACCTCATGGTTGTTAAGTCTTTTAAAAAATTTGTTCATATACCCTCTAGTAACGGCTTGACCACATCATTTTAAAATAAAATGTAGAAATAGTATTTTTATAAATCAGAATATAAAGGAGTTTTAAGAAGGAAGCTTTTCTTGCATTCTGCTAGTCCTTAATATGCATACATATAATATACATTTATTTCATCAAATTCTTAATATCAGCTTGGGAGAGAGAAATTGTCCCCATTTTATAGATGAAAATACAGGTCCATAGAGATTAATTAAGGTCATATAGTGAAGTAGGTAGCTCTAGAATTTGAACTTGGGTCAATGTATTTCCCAAATCTGTTGTATTTTTATTTTGCATAGGACCTCCTTTAGTGGGGCAGATGGAACTTCTGGATGAGGTGAAAGCCCTCATTTGCTTTTCATTCCCCAGCCGACTGACAGTTTTTTTTTTGATTTAGTCTGTCTTCATTTTTGGAGCAGTTATTGTGCACACAGTAAAGTAGGAATGTTTTAGGTATACAGAAGCAATATAAATGGTCTTGGTTCCACCCACATCTTACAATGTAGTAAGAGAAATGGCAGACAGACATTAAATTACATAAATGAGATTACAAAGCAATGTATCAAATGTAAAGAATTTACTGTAGCGGGTACACTGTGGGAAGGGGAGTGGACGCTGGACCCACTGCTGTGCATCTCTTGACACTCTTGACCTTGTGGTTATTTTGCTATGCAATCTACAACCCTGCTGTGTATTCTAGATCTTTACAACAGGAGTAGCTAGAAATGAAACACAGAAATAAGGGACATCTTTAGTGTATGGGACTCAGGTGCCACAAAGACAGACAAATAACTACTGGTTACAATCTTAGCTGAAAGCGTCTTGAGAATGTGGGCTTCTATGGTGGCTACTACATTCCCAACCTAGCACAACTAGATTGTAAATTTTCCTGCTAAATGATAGAGAGGAGTCCGTAATACTTGGGTTTATACAAAGGACTAAGTAAATTCGTGTTGATTTTAGTTTACCTACTAGAGTTTAATAAATTATATTCAGTATATTCTCTAGTTGAAGAATACTCTAGTTGAAGATGTATAAAAAGTGATTAAGCATGATGGTGTAAAAACTATTACACATGTAAGGGTATTATAAGAACATGTCCTTTTTACAGTCAGTTGCAGGTACATTGGACAGAAAGAATAAAAAAGGTCCCGTTTTATTGGGCATCTGAGATAAAGCCTATGTTGAGGCCCCTTTATTCTTGATGTCATTTTGAGTCTAATCTATTCTTTCTGTTCAAATTCCACTTCCCTACCTCGCTAAAACATCTGTTCTTTTTCTAGTATGTGGTTTTGAGATAATTCATATAAGGCACTTAGAACTTAGAAAAATTGTTCTTAAGAACGAGCTTTTATCTTCCTCCTTCTCCTCCCTCTCCTCATCATCTGCCTCTCTTCCTCATCTCTGACTCCTGTTCCTAGTCCAGGGTGAGTCATATTTCTGAAAATTTCAGATGAACAACTCAGCAGCTGTTCCCAGCTGAGCTCTACCTATTGCCCAGGCCGTATACTCTACTCTTCCTCCTTTTTTCATTCCCCTCCTGGCATTTCTCCTCCATTTTGTGCCTTAAAAGTCTTAACTCATACTGCCAATGGGTAGAGGCAAGGCTTCTTTCCTGAGTAACAATCTAATGATCAGTTAAAATCACCTTTAATGATACACACCACACACACACACACACACACACACACACACACATTCATACATACATACATACAATCACTTAAGAAATGATACTCATAAGTTACCCACAAATGATCTGATCTTGCAGTTTGGCAACAGACAAAATGGAGATGGGATAGAGTGGCCGAGAGAGTTGAGATCCCTTCCCATTACATTCTTTCCTTTCCAGCATTCTAAGAAGAAATGAATATCATGAGAGCTAGAGACCTTCAAAAAGTGATGGGTCAACTCCTGAAAAATCAATTTTCTGGAATTTCTTCTTGAAAATCACTGAGTGTTTCTACTAAATTTTCTTTTAATGTGCGTTTCCTTTGTGATTACTTCCTCACCTCCTTCTGCCTACACTCTGTCAAGCCTCTTTTTAGAAGGGAGAAGAAAGATAAGGAAGACAAAGAGGAGGACATTTATTGTTAAAATTTGCTCCCAGCTAGGGCTTTGTACAAATTCTCGGTTGGAAGTATAGTCCAGAGACTCTGAGGATGAGAGTACAAAAAGAGATATGGAAAGTGATTGTGTGTTACCCTTAGACTCCAGCAATGATCATTTGTATTCTTCAGCCTCTCTCATCATATTTCTAGTGTACCTTGCTGTTGTCAAGAGGTATTGTCGTTGCTGGCAGTCATCTGGTAAGGAGACAAGAGGGTGATTTTTAAAAAGGAGCTGTCGCACATTTATTCAAGTGGAGTACTTTTGAACATTCTTATTTCTAAATTTGTTATAGTAAGCTTGGGAAAAAGAGAAATAAAAATCACTCAAAATATGACCAGATAAATAAAACAAATATCGTTTTGACATATTGTCAGAAAATAACCTGTTAGCAGTGGAGTCTTTAAAATGTTTGCCAGGTAGATGGCATACTTGTTATACCTTTCTTACTGATTGCTCTAGCAGTTGCTATAACAAGTAAAAAGTTAATCCTGGATTCTCAGATCTTTGTATCTTATATTTAAAAAGGTACAAGTGAAACAAACATTCGTGGGAGCCGTTGGACATGTCACTGGCGTGAGCCAGCCACACTGGTGGCTCTGAGACCTTGAGCAAGTTGTTTCTTTTTCCTGGACTCATTATGTCAGAATCTGAAAGATTACATAGAAAAATCCATTGTGACTCTGTGATTAATCTAAAAAACCATAAGTGAACATTTTAAATGCGTCATTTTGGCGTTACAAATAAACACTTGTGCTTTGAAGGTAGAGGAAAAAAATGATGTAGTTTAAGTAGTGTGTCCCTAAAAACTACTCCTCTCTCATATCTGTGGCAAAGTTTAAATTCCCCATTAGTTTCTGTCTTTTGCCTAGAACATCTCTGGCAAGGCTCTTCTCAATTTCATGCATAAGCTAGGTAGTAAAGTCACAGTGTTGGCGTTGAATCTTAGAACGTGTTCACTAGAGGTAGATCTGGAGTTGAGTCTACATGAGCCTGAGTGAACAGGAGGACAGGTTCTCTTTGCCCAATTCTATTCTCAGTGCCTGACCCTGCTAGTGGGGGCCTCTGGATGTTTGTTAAAATGAAAATTCAATTTTAAGTGAGCACACACACACAAACATACACACAGAGTGAGTACATCAGTGTTTTAGAAAACCAGGACACTGAGATCCCTCGATAGTCACTGCACATCAGAAGTGGATCCTGTCACTCGGGTTTAATATTGTACCAGACCCAGTATTACTACCAACCTTACACTATTATTGGTGACATTGAAAGAATCATGGACTGTATGAGAGGGAAATTTTACAATTGGGAAAAAACAAATCTAGTAAGCTGCCTGATTTCGTGTAATTAAGTAGTAGTAAAGATAGGATCCAAAGTAGAGTTACCTTGTCACCCGTGTAGTCCTTTTTTGGACAAGTGTTTTTGTAGTAGTTGATACGTGCATGATAATATACCTTTATTAATCTTTATAATCAATCTGTATGCATTAGTTGGATATATTGAACTTAGGTTTACATGAACCCCATACTGAGATGCTGAATTAAATAATATTTTTCCTTTACATTACTATTAAATAGAATCTCCTGAAAGGAAGTTAGAAAATAACATGTGCATGTACCCACTTTCATTGAAGTTAGTAGACATTCTGTATTATCTCCTACTCCTTATAAAGTTTCATTATTTTGTATTGGTATCAAACATTCAGAACGATAGTCCTAAGGACTGTAAGATCTTAAATAATAGAGAATGAGAAATTATCTTTAGAATGTTATATTTACTAAAATAGGAGGTTATGGTGGTATATTTTTAGGAGGGCTTTGAATAATAAATGAACCAAATTTGGTGATGGTAGTGGGATAACATAACTTGTCCTCTCACGAGCATTCTGGTTAATAGTGGTTTTCAGGTGAGAAAACCTGAAATTCTAAAGCTTAATGCTTTTTCAAGACAGATACTGTGAGTAGCTGTCAAAGATACCCACCATGTGCAAGCCGTTTATTCCTGAGCCTTGGCCGTGTACTGATGCATGGTGTTAAGGCAGGACACTGTGGGCAGAGGGCTACATTTCTCTTTGCTCTGAGGCCTCTGATTCTGTTGTGTTGTTACTTCTGCTGCTCCTATCCAAGAAAACCCGGGTGGGGGAATGAGTTTCCTAGTTTAGAGGCTTGTCTGAGAATACTCCCTAGCCACTTGCAGATAACTTACCTTTTCTCCTGATCTACTGGAGGCCACAAGCGTAATGTTTTCTGTATTACCATCTGCTTATGCTTCCTGAGTGAAAGAGGAATTTAAGTTATTACAGCTACAGAAACGTCTTTCATACCCGAGATTGCTAATATATTTTTTTCTAAATTTTAATGACTGGTTCATGATGCTTAGCATCTTCCTTAGACGCTTCCGTAGCCAGGAGGGCTGATATGTATGCCACTTCTACCCACCCCTTCTTCCCCCTGCAGATGTCCATACCTGATGTGGCGTTCTTTCCACGCAGCCCACACTGGCCTCCCATTCTTGATAATCCGTATGTAGTGGCAGGCCACCAACGGTGTTTGTTATGCAGAATCATCCTTTAGGAAAAAGAGCCTGGTAGACTGCCTAGTGCAGATACTAGCACTCAAACCCATTTTTCTTTGTCATTTTGTGCTTTCTACTATATTCTATGAGTCACTGAGGACAAAGATAATGTCTTTTTTTGTTTGTTTTGCTTATTTTATTTATTTATTTATTTTGTGAAGAAGATCGGCCCTGAGCTAACATCCATGCTAATCCTCCTCTTTTTGCTGAGGAAGACCGGCTCTGAGCTAACATCTATTGCCAATCCTCCTCCTTTTTTTCCCCCAAAGCCCCAGTAGATAGTTGTATGTCATAGTTGCACATCCTTCTAGTTGCTGTATGTGGGATGCGGCCTCAGCATGGCCTGACAAGCGGTGCGTCGGTGCGCGCCTGGGATCCGAACCCGGGGCGCCAGTAGCGGAGCGCGCGCACTTAACTGCTAAGCCACGGGGCTGGCCCCAAAGATAATGTCTTAATTTCGATATCTTTTCCTATCTCCCAGAAGAGAAACCTTTTTCAGACGAACACCCAGTTTTGTAACATTTCGTGATCACTATATTCAGAAAACTGGCTCCGCCCTTCCTTCTTTATCCGTAGGGAAGTAGTTGGTGAACGAGTATAAAATTCAGTATTCCTACATCTTGCTTGAAATTGGGAAGAATCCTATATAACCAAACCTGATCTTTCAGTGTCACCAAATTCATTCCCTAGAAAATGAATTTCGATTTACCCATAGTTGTGTAAGTAAAAAAAAATTGTCTTAAGAATTAAAGCAAGTAAGTAACATGGATTCCCACAGAATCATGGTCTTCTCTAAATTGATCTCATTCTGGTGCTGGCTTTTATCATCCTGAAAGCTTCAGATGTTCAGGGAGCATAGGATTCTCCCCTGGTTCTGACAACTTACCTTGTATTGTTCCACCCACCAAATGAAGTAGTAGGAGTTCAGCTCTGGTACTGGAAGTCATGCCTCCCACTAAGGTATCCCCAAGAATTTGTCTGAGCTCTAAACTATATAAATGTTGGTGCAAAATGGCAGATAATTGAAAGATAAGTAGAGTCTTATTTTGATGGCCAGTTACAGGATAACACAGGTGGATGATGTGTAGTCCTAGACTCTTGGCTGCCCCAAAAGAAACCCAACTCAAACCAGTATGAGCAAAACTTGAATTTATTTCCTCGTGTAAGGGGGAAGTCCAAGGCTACAACTGGCTCTGGGCACATCTGGATGGAAGGACTTAAATGATGTTGTTAGAAGCTTCTCTCTTTGTTTTGTCTCTACTTTCCTCTTTTTTTAATTAGGACTTCATGTGATGGCAAAGAAGGTCATCAGCAGCTCTGGCTTCCATCATTTTAGCAGCTAGTGTTCTCTTTTAAAGGCAGCGTTTCTTTCCTGATGGCGCCAACAGAAATCACAGGAATGACTCTCAGTGGCCAAGGTTGGATTACCTGCCCATTTCTGAGCCAGTACTGCCAGGAGACTGGGGGTAGAGCAAGCATTTTGGCTAATCCTTGGTCATGTTAGGGGCTGCGTGGAAGGGTGGGTGTCAGTCCCATTGGGAACCATATGACCTGACAATGGAGGGTTGCTTGCCTTTATTGGAGAGAGGTGGCTGAGATTAAAGTTTGTGTTTTGTGTTTCTTCACCAGTGTTTTTCTTCAAGCCCAGAGCCTAGAAAAGTTGTAGCTACTCACAGGAATTATTCAGGTATGCTAATAAGTAGCATTCTCTCATCAAAGCCACAAATATGTGTTGAGAATCCACTCTATGCCATTCATTGTGCTAGATCCACTAGCTATGAGAAAAGACGCATTTTGCTTGCTTGAAGCTTGTATTATCATAGAGATGATGGCATAAAAAGGTAGAGTATAAACAGTTCTGTGGCTAAGGGAAGAAGCCACAGAGAGAGGAAGAGGAAGTTCCAGGCAGAGAGGGAAGCATGTACAAAGGTCCAGTGGTGAGAGAGAGTAATTAACAGAAGTAGTTCCTTATACAGTTATGTGCCACGTAACGACGTTTCCATCAACAGTGGACCACATATACGACGGTGGTCCCATAAGATTAGTACCATATAGCCCAGGTGTGTAGTAGGCTATACCATCTAGGTTTGTGTAAGTATACTCTATAATGTTTGTGCAACAATGAAATCACCTAAAGATGCATTTCTTAGAATGTCTCCCCATCGTTAAGTGATGCCTGACTGTGCATGCAACAGAAGTAGTCAGAGATCAGGATTGTCGGGGTTAGTGGGGCAGGTCATCTAAGAGTCTTTTACTTGCTGAGACATTTTTACTTTAATCTTGAGAGCCATGGGGATCCACTGAAGGATTTGATGCAGGGAAATGAAACTTGTATTTTGGATGAATGTCCTGCACTGGGGCAGATGGACTAGAGAAGGGTGGGACTGGAGGCTGAGACACATTTAGGCTACTGAACTAACCCGGGTGAGGATGACGTGAACCGAGGGGGTGGTGGCAGACGTGATGCAGATAAGGAGATCTGAGCGATAGTAAAGCAAGTTGGTAGGAGGGTAGTAATTGAATGCTCAGGGAGGGAGGAATCATTCCAGGTCCTCCAAAAGACCTGGCTTTGTCTCCTTTGGATATCCAGGTTCCCTGTGATCTCTGTCATTCCATTAGCAAAAACTAATTAGTAGATTTTCTGTATTAACAAAAATATGAATATGGGAATGTTCATGGCATTGCTCATAATAGCCAAAAAGTGAAAACAATCCAAATGTCCATCAGCTGATGAATAGGTAAATAAAATGTTGTATACACATACTATAGAATATTATTTGGCAACAAACAGAAATGAAGTACTGATATATGCTAAAAAATGGATTATCCTTGAAAATGTGTTTAGTGAGAGGAACCAGCAATAATAGGCCACATATTGTATGATTCTATTTATATAAAATGTCCAGAATAGGCAATTCTATAGCGATAGGAAGTAGATTAGTGGTTGCCAGGGACTGGGGTGGGAGAGGGGGAAAATGAGCGAGACTGCTAATGTTATGGGGTTTCTTTTTAAGAGTGATGAAAATGTTCTAAAATTGATCATGGTGTTGATTGTACAACTCTGTGAATATACTGAAAACCATTGAATTGTACACGTTAAGTGTGTGAATTGTATGGTATATGAATATCTCAAAAAGCTGTTATAAAAAATATGAATATGTGAGTAAAGTCACCCGTAATATATCTAGAAAACAGAAGACCAGCTGGTAGAATCAGACAAATAGAATACATCAAGAGGTGACAGTGAGAAAATTGCGAAAAACTGGAAAAAACTTGTATCTAACAATAGGAGAATGGATAAATAAGTTGTTATATATTCATAGAAAAAGAAATCACAGTGAGAATCCTGGTAATTTACAAATCCACATAAAAATGTTAATAACTTATAGTTGTGACCTGAAAATAGTATTTGTGGAACACTTAGTATAAGAGTAGAATATCTTTACTCAAGTCTCTAAGCCTTAATAGTACTGTTAATATGTTACCAAAGAGCACCATTTCAGAAGGCAAAGAAGCAATATATTTTAGAAAGACTTTATTTTAAAATGTAGGGATTTTTTTGGTCTTTTAAAAAACCTTTCAAGTCAGATCCGTTTAACTGAAAAATTAAATGTATTGAACATCTTCAAAGGAGAACCAATAAACAATTTCTTACCTAACCCTGAGTTTTTTAAGAAGAGGAAAAAAAATATTATTGCTTGGAACAACAGAAAAAACAAGAGATAATAGTAATAATAATAACATAGAGCAAAAATGCAGCATGAGAGAGCGTGCTATAACTAAGAAGGTAAAATAACAACGCAGATAAGTCTGTAGAGTTTCAGAAGGAAACTGGACGGTTGAGCATCAAGCAACCAACTCTTAGGTGACTTCTATCCTTTATACTTTATTGCACAAATATTTTGCAAGCCATTTTGGCCCTTTTGTCTCATTTTGTTTGTTTTTTGTGTCTGTGAGGAAGATTAGCCCTGAGCTAACACTTGTTGCTAATTCTCCTCTTTTTGCTGAGGAAGATTGGCCCTGGGCTAACATCCGTGTCCATCTTCCTCCACTTTATATGGGATGCCGCCATAGCATGGCTTGATAAGCAGTGTGTAGGTCCCTGCCCGGGATCCGAAGCTGTGAACCCCAGGCTGCCAAAGCGGAACGCGAGCACTTAACCGATAGGCCACCGGGCCAGCCCCTCATTTTTTTTTTTATGTGATCACTGAACCAATTAGGAAAAAAACGAAAACAAACTTCTCAGGAAACTGAGGAAATGAGAAGTTATAGAAATTGCCCATGGTTGGGATTGGGGAATAAAGCGTAAGACAAAGTGCAGAAACCCTCTAAGTCTGCCTATAGAGAATCGGAGAAATTGTTTTAAGACAAGGTATTTTGGGTCTAGTATATTTATATTTCATCATTGTTTTTTGTTATTGATTCTAAGAGTATTTTACTTGTAAAATGAGACAGCAAAATATAAGCTAGAATGTTAGTGGCTAACACAGAATGCAAAATTATCAGAAATTTTAAAGTGCCGTATGTATGTAGATGATGTCTATGGTTTTTAAAAGTCTGTGTATCAGAATTCAGAGAATTGTTTCGAGATTAGTGGCTGTACTTACATTTAACATTTGACGTTCAGAAATCTTTGCTGCAGTACTTTTGAATTTGCTTCTTAAACCTCCTCAATTTGCTATCCTTTAATCTTTTTTTCCCCCAAGAGCAAGTCCTTCATCTTAAAGGCTGGAGGATTTATTTGTCTTTCCTGAGGATTTCCTTTCCTTATCTTTTTAATTGCAGTGCTGTTATGGGTCCTGTCCCAAATTTCTTTCTTAATTTTTCTCTCTTTTCATTTAATTTAGGCATATCCATTTCACATTAGTGATGTGTGCCTCTTTTTATCTTGGAGGAAGAAACTGGTATTCTCTGAGTGGATTGTAAAATTCTCCTATTTCAGTTAATGGCAAACATTGAAATATGTCTCTGATAATTAGGGAATTGTTAATAGAAAGAGGAACAATTCTAGATCTTTTTAGAAGTCTTTTCAGTCTAGATTTTACCATGTATCTAAGTTGATAAAAGCTCTTTGCAAAGTTTAGTGTTATTTTGAGCAAAGGGAGCTTATTTTTGGCCCAGATATTTCTGTCATACCACCGGCTACACAGCCTTTATAATTTTCAAAAGTGTTCTTATTTAAGCACAGGAACTCCATCTATCTATAGTATATCCATAACACAGGATTTTCGTTGCAATTTTTTTCATTGGAGAGCATGTATTCTGCTGTTTGTCACATCTGTCCCATTCTCTTTCTCTGAAAGAATTGCCAATTAGAGTCGAGTTCTTTGTGTTGATGTTCTAATTAATCAGGAAAGGAAAATTTGCTTTTAAGTCTATGTGAAAGCCCTTGCTAATTAGAAACATTAATTTAAAATTTCTTTCATATTTTCTCTGCTTAACTTGTTCCTTTTCAGTTAGCTGGGGTTTTTTGGGGTTTTTTTGTTTTTAAAGTTAGAGTAATATTACATTGACTTAACTTGTTTTAACATCAGATTTCTACATATAGAATAGTTTAAGTAGGAGTTGATCATTTGTACTGCCAGATTATTCAGTTTAAAAATAGGACTCAGGGGCCGGCCCCGTGGCTTAGCGGTTAAGTGCTCTTGCTCTGCTACTGGCGGCCCGGGTTCGGATCCCGGGCGCGCGCTGATGCACTGCTTCTCCGGCCATGCTGAGGCCGCGTCCCACATACAGCAACTAGAAGGATGTGCAGCTATGACATACAACTATCTACTGGGGCTTTGGGGGAAAATAAATAAATAAATAAAATTATAAAAAAATAAAAAATAAAAATAGAACTCAGGAGGGTTCTTTTAAATATTAAATTCTCCTTATATATTGAAAATAAAATTCAGATTTACATGATTTATATAGTATTTTTAGGTGTATAATTCTTTTATAAACTAAACTGCAACTATATATTTTAGTGGTTTCTTATTTGTTTTTAAGGACTATATTGCACCCTTAGATGCCTTCCCATTGCTCCTACTAATTTATGGTGATAATTTCAATTTACTGGAAATTTCCTGTGAATAATTAAAGGATAGAATTTGGCAAGTAAAGTTTGATAATAGTAAATGAGAGAAGTAAAACTGTAAAATGAGAGAATTTTGGAAAAGGGCATATTTGTACTTTTTTGAATTTTGGATTGGCTGCTAGTTGAAAAGCATCAGAACTACAGATCAACTGATTGAGTGAAATAGCGTATTTATTAGATGTGTATGGACCTTTTACAGGCAGACATTTTAATGTATTTAGTCGTAGTGTAAATCTGTTTCATCTAACTTACTGTGACAGTTCTTCAGTCCTGAATCCCAGTCATGGGAGACGGTGCATCCGAGTTTCTCTTGTGAACATTAGAGGTGACATGAGTAGGGTTAGTGAGCATCTTGAATAATAGTAGAGTTCATACATACTTTTCAGTTCACATTCACGTTCTGTGATGGTTGCAAGCCATCAGTGGTTTTGTAAAGGAGTCTTAGAATAATTGTTATATTCTAGAAGAATGTCTTTGGGAGAATTATTTTGGGAGAAATTCAATCCTTTTGCTAAATATAGAAATAAATATTATTTGCTTAATTATTAAAGACTGGATCCATAATAGGACTGTGAAATGTGTTTGGGGATAGAGCTCGTGTTGTGCAAATTTATAATTGGGTAGTACCAAAATGGTTCAGAGAGTTGTTCAGAGATGACATAAAGTAAAAGAACTTTGTGATTGGTAATGAGTAAAAAAAATATACTGTAAACTTTTGACCCTACTTCAGAAAAACCCCCCAAAACTGGAGTTGTGTAAAGTACCTACAGATGGCAAGCTTTAGCATATAGTCAACTCTCACCCTTGACAGCAATTATGATCAGGTTACACTCTGTACACTTGGGAAGCTTCAGTGTTTTAATGGGGTAAAGTTGGATCTGATTTGCCTTTCGGGTGCTTGTATATATTCGAGAACCATCAAGCATATTTAACCTCAAAAATTCAGCGTTTTATAAGTTAAATGTTTCCTTGACATTTTGGCATGAAGTTATAAGTAAACCCATTTAGACTGATATTTCTGAGATGTTTGCTAAAATCAGTATATTTTGGTAGCCTATAAATAGGTACTGATTAATTTCTTTGTCCAGTGCAATACTCCTAGAAGATTTACAAACACAATTATTAAAAGTTCACAGGTCAGTTTTTAAAATATAAAATATCAAAGATAAAGTTATTTTTCTAGTAAAATGCATAACCTACATACATTGTGCAAGTTGGTTTGTAATTAATGTATTTCACTATTAATATTTCTGATGGCATTAGAAATGACTTTAAAAAAACTGAGGATGAAAGGATCATTTTCTTCATTGAAAAGATATATTTATATGTGTTTAATAAATCTTCATAGATTGAACAATAAAAGGATTATTGTTTTATATCTTCAAAGAGAATTTCTATTTAGGAAATTAGAAAGTTCTTTTTTTTAAACATCAGTTTAATATTATTTCTAACATGATGTCTCTTGTATGATTGTATCAGATAAAGAGTTGATACTGTTTTATGGTTTCTGCTGATGACCTAACCACTAACCAAGTTTTCGCTTTTCCTCGTGTTCCCTGGTCACTTACACACCCCTTGATCCCTGATTTGGCTTGATTTGTAATCTGACTCTTGTGGCAGATGTTAGGGGTGGAGCAAAGGGATTCTCTCCCTTCAGACCAATCACTTCTGAGGCTGCTGTATGAAATCTGTGGGCAGAGGAAAATTTCTGTAGCCTTTTAAAATTACTGTTATCAAATGAAAAGCACACGATAATATGAACAAAAAATGACAGAGAAAAATTAAGGGAGGAGTAGAAGAGACATGAAGATAAATTAGACAGACACTACGAAGGCCGTTTTGGAGGACAGGGTAGGATTTTCATGTTGAGGCATGTGCTTTGCTTTGACTGAATCTGGCTTAATTTCTGTAAACATCCTTCATTGTGGGATGAATCAATGCATTTCAGCCATGTCTGTACCTGTAGCAGAATGCTGGTGATGAAAGTTTATAGGCAATTTAAAGATGGGAGAAGAGAAGTGAAAAAGCTTGAAGTTTCAGAGATCCCACAGATTCTACCAAGTTTGAACACATTCTGAAATACAGAAAAATGTGTGTGCTTTCAAAACTATTTTTCAAGTATTTACAGGTTAATTTCCGTAAGTTGGAAATCAGTTGACTCAAAATATGTACTTTATTAAATATTTGTTTCGGTAATTATGACTGTGTGCGGAATCCCCTGCAATTTTCCAGTCTCCTTATCCAATTTACTAGAATCTCTCTACAGTTTTGCCTGTGGACAGTGTTTTCCGTGGAGAGTGAAAGGGTTTTAGCTAAGAACTTCCTTCATTAGGCAGTGTGATTCAGGAGCAAGGGAAAGTCTGAGAGTTTAATGTGTGGAATCTGTGTTTGCAAACACATGGGTTGTGAGCTAGTGCACTGGCACATGGGACCGGAGGCAAATGATCATGTGGTCATTCCAGTTTGCTGCGACATTTCTGTGCCTCTCCCTAGTGGCAAGGACCTGGCTGTACTGTGCTGTTGCTCACGCTTGGTCTAAAGCTTGGCAGAACAGAGCACTGACATGATTCTGGTGTTACTTTTTGATGTTGAAAACACTAACATGTAAGCTCTGGAAAGCATTTAATCACTGTAGTTTCTACATAGACAAGTCCAGCGAGAGCAGCTTTTAGTAATTTACGACTTAAGAAGTTAAGCGTTTGTTCCCTAAAAATCTTACTTTATTAAAGCATTTCATTTAAACAGAGGAAGGAGCCGCTCAGTTTCCCCTTTAGAGAACACCAAAGAAAGCGCATGAGAACTGCTTATTACACAATCCTCACATAAGCATAGCAGTTGAAATTTACAGCCAGGGTACCAATTAAAAATACATTTAGTCAGTTGAAACGTAAAAAATTAATATTCATAAGCTCAGTCTCCTTGGCAGTACTCTGGTGCTTACTTTGCCCCCATTTCTTTGAGTTTATTATTTTCTATTAACTAAAAAAAAGACATGGCAGATCTGTCCTTTACTGTACTGCACCTTGTTTATAATCAGGACCAGAGTGAATGTTTATTTGAAAGCTGGCAAACAGAGGACTCCTCCTTGCTTTAAGAAAATGTTCAAAAGAAACACAAAAAACAATGTACCTGTGTTGCTTTTTTTAAGGGGCCAAGGTGTATTTTCAACATATATCTTTCCTTTACTGTATATTACAAATGAACAAAAGATTAACAAAATTAGCATTCTAGCGCGTTCGTAGATTTTTAGTTGCTAATTTAATCTGCTTTGAAAAATCCTTCAAAGTAGTACTCTATTTATATGGGGTAATTCATCATTGTTGTCTTTATCTTTAAACTAATTGCTCATAGGTATGTGTTCAAAATAAATGAATTCAAGCATGATTTTCACACGAGGTTCTCTTTTATTAACTATGCAAGCAAATTTAGTTGAACAGACAGTATTAATGTCTGTTGATTAGGCCGATTTCAAAATAGGTTTCTTTGTGCACCAGAAAAGTAAATGCAAGTTCTTCAATGAGAGCAACTCCAAATATTTAATTTCAATTTGTTGTTGTTAAAAGGGATCGGTGAGCCAGGATGGCAGAAAAGACTAAAGCAGAAATTTTTTTTTTTTTTTTTTTTTTACTTTTAAAGAAAACAGTCCATTTATGTAGCACAGAAGTGCAGGCTGTCCAGGACGGCACTGAACATAATTCCAGGTGTGAGGCTATGATTTCCAGCAGTAAGAGTCATCTGTCCTATGCTCAAGTGATTTGCCTGTCAGTTGATGGTACCATAATCATCTTTATTTCTTAGCGTCTTCATTTTAGAAGACGCATAATTCGTTTAAAGTTAAGGCCTATAGTTAGTAAACAATTTTCTGGCTGATGCGTAGTTACTTTGTGGTCTATGAGGTGAATCCAGGTTCTCACCTTCCCAGTTCAGTGGCTCTTGTTATCGAACCATGCTGCTTCCCTAATTGTTTTCGTACCTGAAACATTTTCACTGGTTGCTGCTAGTCAGTCAAAGTGGTATACGTTCAATCTGGCATAATTAGTAATTGGGGTTTCAGTGAATATATGTATATATATTTTTAAAACCTCTCCCGTAAGGTAAGGCACCCTTAAGCTATTAGATTGAAAATTAAAGTTCTGACATAGACATATCTACGAAATGTTTTATTTTGGACAAATTTAAGTTGAATTGTTTTATTTTTTTATTTTATTTATTTATTTTTTTTAACTTTATTTATTTATTTGTCCCCCCAAAGCCCCAGTAGATAGTTGTATGTCATAGCTGCACATCCTTCTAGTTGCTGTATGTGGGACTCGGCCTCAGCATGGCCGGAGAAGTGTGAGTCGCTGCGCGTCCGGGATCTGAACCCCAGGCCGCCAGCAGCAGAGCGCGCGGCACTCAACCACTAAGCCACGGGGCTGGCCCTAGGTTGACTTGTTTTAAATCAGAATGTAGTATGTGCATTTTGTACACTGATTGAAATTGTTAATTGGTTTGTCTTTGTTCCTGCTTAAAAACTGGAAATGTTCCTATGAAAATTAGCATTTAAGTTGAAGCCACAACTTTGCTTAATGTTTTTCTCTTCCTGTATTTGTTAGTTTGGTGCTGTGATGGTTGTTTTTTGCTATATTAAACATTAAAACAATGCTAGTATTTGTACTATAGAAAATAATCACGTTCGTGAATATAGATCATAATTACTATTCTTTTATGGTAAGTGTGCTTATGTGTTAAGGTGACAGTCAGTGGCATGAATGTAGTTGTGATAAGAAAGTCCTGCGCCTGTTTGCTTTAAAATATTTTAAAATATGTGAACTCAACTTGGAATATTATGGTGCTATTAGAAATTATATTTTCAAAGGCTTTCAAGAAATACTTTTGTGATGCTGTTAGGTAGAAATGGTAGGATTCTATTTTATACATCTGATTTAAACAAATTATGTTTTGGTCAAAAAATTTCTGGAAGTAAATACATCACAATGTTAAATAGTATCTTCAGCTAGTAGAAATATGAGTGTTTCCTTCCTTTCTTTACTTTTCCCTATTTCTCACATTTTTTCTAGTGACTATTTTTCCTTATAAAAATAATAAACCTGAGGGGAGTAAAATTATAAATATTTGTCCTTACAGATAAGCTGAGGAAATAGCTGATAATGTTGTATTTATAATATTTTAAGCTTAAAAGGGCTTACTAACCAGAAAGATACTTGTTCAACCTTATTGTTTAAGCGTTGAAACTATACTTACTGCTTATTCCAACAGTAGCTGGTGTTACTTCCTATTAAAAGTATAGAATTTGTGTCAGGTACTGTTCTGTTTTACTGTACTAACTCTTTTTTTTTTTTTTTTTGTGAGGGAGACCAGCCCTGAGCTAACATCTGATGCCCATCCTCCTCTTTTTGCTGAGGAAGATTGGCCCCGGGCTAACATCCGTGCCCATCTTCCTCTACTTTATGGGACGCCGCCACAGCATGGCTTGATAAGTGGTGCGTCAGTGCTCGCCCGGGATCCGAACCTGTGAACCCCGGGCCACCGCAGCGCAGTGCGCGCACTTAACCACTATGCCACTGGGCTGGCCCCCCGGGCCACCGCAGCGCAGCGCGCGCACTTAACCACTATGCCACTGGGCTGGCCCCCCAAACTCTTACTATAACAGCCCTTATGAGCTGGTGGTGGTGGTGGTGGTGGTTCTTTCATAGAAGAGGAACCTGAGGCATGGAGAGGTGAAATATTTTGTCTAAGGTAACATAGCTAGTATAACCAGTGCTGCCAGGATTTGAACTAGTCTGGTGCCAGCACCCAGAATCTTAAATATTATATGGTTGTTACCTAGTTTTGCATTCTGGTATAGAAAATGTGACCTAGGAAGAAAAGATTTAGGTAAAAATAGTCAAACTGTGTCTAATGTAAAATTTTGCCTGCAAACTGAATAGTAAATGCACAAATTTCACTTTGTTACCACATCATGTAAAAATGGCCAGATTGAATATCGTTCAATTTAAAGGGTATATTATAGGCTAGATGGTCTACTGGAAATTAGCTTTCAGGGGTGGGTCTCAGTGAGCTTCCCAGATAGTTGAAGCAGATGGACAATGAGAGACCTGTGGTGCTTATGAATGGGGGAGATGGGCCTTGTATGTTAAGACATTGAGGACAGAGAGCAAACAGTGGTTTAAAGAGTGAGCTCTGCATGAAGATCACAATGGCAGACTTCAGATTGTAGAACTGATTTCAAGAGCAGCTGCCTCTGGTCTGGGCAACTCTACCTAGCAGGAGCAGCAGGGATTCATAACAAAGGTTAGTAATTCTTCTGGAAAACCAGGTAGGCCAGCTAGTCAATCATTAATGAATTCCCGTTTTTCCTACTTCAAACAGGAAGTCAAATACAAAATGATCTTATGTAAAAGGAAGTAAAAAAGTTTATTCTAATGAGCAATTTTGTAATTTCTTTATTCTTTTCCAAACACATTTTCATTGGCACATTAGCAGGGCTATAAATACCAATTGTTCATACTTTATGTGATATGTAGAATGATAAAGACATTTTAAAAATAGAATAATTTTATGGCCTTGAGAGAGAATTATTTAACATATAATAAAAATGTTTTAATTGACTATTTTTGGAGGTCCTTCTGTCTGTCATATATTAGTCAGAGACATCATTCCTGTCACCTGGCAGAAAGAGAATGGATCTCTCTAAGCTCTTCTTTAGGGAGTGAGGATATTGGCATCTATTGAAAATAGCCTAGTAAATATCTGTTGGACTAATGAATGTGTACTAGACACTCTTCTAGCACAATAACATGGGTCTTTTCCTAATTTACTTACTCCTTATTATAGTCGTGAAAGTCTTCTCAGATAGGTGTGAATATTTTTATTTTATGAAGATTAATGAGAGAGAATTATACAGCCAGAGGTAGTAAGTAGTGGAGCCTAAGTTCAGAGACCTTCTGACTCCAAGTCCATTATTCTTGTTGTGTAGATATGTACATCACAGGAAAATGCTGTCATTATTCAAAGCTCCAAGGACAAATATTATTTATGGTGAAAAAACTAGACAATATAACATTATCATTTCAAAATTTATTTAACCAGAGAATATTTATTGAACCTTGACCACTATAAAGTACTATGTTAGTTGCTCTGTGGGAGAAAACGGACCCCTTGCCTTTAAGAAGCTTATACTGTAGTTGAGGTTGACATACACTTTAACAAAAGACCAAAGCAGTTTTTAATTCATGTGTGGGATATATACGCATTCTATGAGTGCCCCCGAAACTATATCTCCTGTCACATGCCTATATCCAATAAATATTTGAATGAATGAATGAGTCCAAATTAGGGTAAATTGGTTAGGGAGGGATTTATGGGGGAGATAAGACTTGTGACAAAGCCTTGGAAGGTGACTAAGATTTAGATACCTGGGGAAAGGTGGGTAGAGAGGGGGCATTCCAGGCAGGAGACAGAGCTTGAACAAAAAGGAAGAGGGGGGTGGGAAGAGCCTATCGATGGCTGGAATAGAGTGGCTTGACCAGAGAGAGCCCTTTGTATGGGGAGCAGTGGAAGGTACAGTTAGAAATACAGCTTTGAGCTAGGCTTTGAGGCCTTTCAATGCTACGTTAAAGAGTTCTCATTTTATTCTTTAGGCGATGGCTGCCATCAAAGATTTAAATTCCAGTATCTGATGAGTGACATTACCAAAGTGAGATTTGATGTGGATTGATTTGCTTTTGGGACACAGGGTGAATTTGCGCTTGAAATGGAGAGGAGGAGACCAGAGGCAAAGGGAACAGTTCGAGGTGAAGCCGTGGTCTAGAACAGTGGGCACAGCATTCCACATGGACTGAGGGTCCTGGCATCTAGAAGGATTGTCAGAACCTGGTTACAGATTGTTTTGGAAAAGAGAAATTCAATATAACAAAATAGAATTGCAAGTAGAATAATAGTCTGAAAGTTGTTATCAGAGAACCAGTGTTTGTAGTATGTTCTGATCGAGAAATGCCAAGGTAGGGCATTCTCTTAATCTGGATTTTAAATGTTTGTTCTTCTTGACCATTTAAAAAATATAACACTTTTTCGACCCCTTTTCTTTGGGTTATTTACGCTGTCCTTTTTCTTCTTTTCTCAGAGGTAACTGCTATCCTGAATTTGTTGTTTATTGTACCCCTCCTTTTTGTTTTTGCTTTTTACTTTTACTCTTTGTGTATTTGTTTATAATAGTCGGTATCATTTTCTATGTTTTAAAGCTTACTTAAATAGTATCACATTGTCCATATTGTTCTGCAACTTGCCTTTTTCCTTTAACATGTTTTTTTGAGATAATATCCATGTATTTGCAGGTTGCTCAAATGTGCAATATTCCGTTATATGAACATATCAATTTGTCCATTTTCCTCTTGATGAACATTTAGGTTGTTTCTAATTTTTTGCAATTACAAGCATCCCAACAGTGAACATTTTTGTGTGTCTCCTGTGTACATATGAGAGTTTCTTTGGGGTATGACCTAGAAGGGTAATTGCTAGGTTGTAGGATATGTGATTTAAGACTTAATTTTTGACACTGTCAAGGGTGTGAAATGGTGTCTCATTTTAGTTTTAGTATGCATTCTCTGATTACTATTGAGATTACACATTGGCCATTTCGATTCTTTCTTCTGAATTGCCTGTTAATGTATTTTGCCCATTTTTCTGTTGGGTTATGTTTTTCGTATTGATTTATAGTTATTGATATATTCTAGATACTTCAGGTTGGCATTTTTAACCTTTGGTTAACTCTGTAACTTTGTTCCTTTTGTAATCTGATAAGACTATATATCAACTCTGATCCTAGGCAACATTATGTAGGGTAAAAATGACCCCTGACTGGTAAACTGCATCTCGAAGAGGAGGATAAATGAAATATAAATACCTGATAGGAGAGCCCTAGCTTTGAGCTTCCTTGGATGCAGTGACTCTTACAAATGAACATTTCCATTGCGAGGATCTTGGAAGCTTTGCCTGTGAACTTGTTAAAAGAGATACAGGCTTCTGTGGAGCAGGAAACTTGTAAAGGGGCGACTCCTGCGCCCACACAGCAAGGACCCGAGCTGGGCAGGCGCAGGGTCTGCTGGAAGAACTTCACAGCAGAGTAGCACTCAATGCTTCCCTGCTTGGCAAGCTGCCTTCCTGCCTGTGTCTGTCTCAGGAGTCTGGTGCCCGAGTTGCCTATGGTAGTTTTGTGAATCTGAATGTTTAGTTGAACCTAAGAAGACCCTTTGGTGAGTGTTGCAGCCATGTTGGCACTTAAAATTATCTGAAAGATAGTTAAAGAATTGGCTTCTGATATATGTTATACATCAATGAAATATTTTAATTTTCTCCTAATGAATTTTAAAGTGTAGTTTCTACATCCTGATTATGCAATCCTGATCCTAAGTAATGGGCTCTGTTAGGGGAAGAGAGGGGAAGAGAGACATAACTTATGTCTGTATTGCTCTGCTGCACAAGTTTAAGTTGTCCAAAATGGAGACAGGTCAGCTAGTGAGGCGTCTGTAGTTCTCCCGCCGTGCTCTGATCATTTTTGGTTGCTTTTGATTTTTACAATTGATAGACTTAAACCAATGGGGCTCAACGGCTGGCTGGCAGACTCCTGTTAGAATATGCACTTTTTAGTCATGTGGTCGGATCTCTCCAGATTTTTAGCTCAGCCCATCAATTTGATCTTTCTTTTTCATGAAAGCATATTTCTCCAATATAATGTGGTTCAATAGGGAAATAGTATTTGATATATGAAAAACATTTTACATACGTTTTAGGGACATATTTATTTTGAGATAACAATGTATACTAAGCCCTATTCCATTAAAAAATGTAGACATAAATATATTTTGATGCATTTGGAAAACTTGTCCAGTTTGGCTTCTATGTAGACATGTATATATATCTTTCTATTATTTTCAATAAATCATAAAATAAATCATTTAATAAATGAATAAATCATTTAATAAACATAAATCATTTAGTAAATCATTAGTAAATTTAATAAATCAATAAATCATTCAGACCTTGAGCTAATCTTTGGTTGACTCAGGTGTAGTTAACAGTCTTAATTCAAAAACAAGAATTTGAGTGGCCCTTCAATTTTTTAGAACAAAAGGAAAATACTAAAACTAGTGGTAGAAACTATTGGCTGACCTTAAATAGAGCTATGTAAAATAAGAGGCATAACATGGCTCTTCGTTTTTCTAAAAATGGTCATATCATATACTTGAGAATAAGTATTCTGCTTGCTCACAACTTCACTTCTTCAAAGATAAAAGAAATACAGTCTCTTTTGGGTCAAGGCAGCCTTCTCAAGCCTTCTTCCCTCTTTCTGCCTTTACCACCAGCTGTCTTTTAGGTAGACAGCACTTGCATACACGGCCTCTTGTCCTTCCTCCCTCCCCAGGCTTCTATAAACCTATTAAAAGTTGCATATTCAGCCTATGGGGAGACCATGGTTTGGCTGGCAGCATGGGCAATCGTGCCTGTGTGCCCCTCCCTCCCACGGCAGTCCCAGCCATGCCCCTATTTGGGCTATGATTCAAAGAACCGCAGTAAGAATAACCCTGGTTTCCTTTTTCCATGTCAGGAACCGATTATCACTACTTTGCCTCTCCTCTCTTCTCCATGTAAAAGTCCTTTAACATGTAAAGATGTGAACAGTCTATGCGGGTTACTCCTGTATGAGGAGAGGATTGGGCATATTAGTTATCCTGTGTATGTGCTTGAACATTAACATGAAAGTTCATACAGTATATATTACTGTATGGTTAAAGAACTATATGTTAATACATATATGTTAATACAGTATATATTACTCTGGTAGTTAAGGAACCACGTCAGATTTACTCTAGTAGTTGAGGAACCACGTCAGATTCTGGGTGTGAATCCAAGCTCTGACAGTTACTGTAAAATGGGGATAATATAAATGTCTGCTTCATAGGGTTGTTATTAAATGAGATAATGTGTGTAAAGTGTTAGCACTAGGCTTAGCACTTACTAAGCTCTTAATAAATGTTAGCTGTTCTTAAAATTACTTTGAAGCTTTGATATTTAGAAGGTATTAAAGTGTGAGGTGTTTGCTAATGTCTTTTACTATAATTATTTCAATATCTGTTACATGTACTGAAGGTTTTTTTAATTTAACTTTACATTTTACTAAACTAAGACTCAAGTTTCACTGCAGTGTTTTGCCATCATATTCACTATTTACCATATCTTAACCTTTTCCTCTCAACTAGAGCTTGCACATGATTTTGTCATTTCTTCATTTTTTGTTAAAGTATTATCATGTAACCAAGGGAAGGGGTTGGCTCTAAAGATTCATCTTTTATGTAATGTGCTGTTTTACCTTTATCATGACCATGACCTATCATAGGGATCCAGTGTGGCTTTTCCCAGTAAAATGTCTGCTTTGTTCATTCACCAATTCATGTTTCAGTAATTAAAATGATTCTTCTCTTTTTTGGTAAGCTCTTTGTAAATATTTTTGGTGGTTAATAATTTTTTATCTAGAAATTTCATTTAAAGGTCTGTTTTTTAAGAAATAGATTTCCTATCAAAGTAAGTGGTACTGGTTATGCTTTTAAGGAAAACAAATTGACAGCCTTTAGTATCTTAGAAGTGGGAGATGCATGTTAGTGTATAATTCAGCAGTTTTTTTAGTTGACTGTATAATTGTACTTGTGATAGTTAACACTAGAAGTCGAACATTTAAACTGGTGATTTGTTCTTCATTATTCCGTTTAAAGCAAATGAGTAGATATGGTGCCCAGCTCAGCACCAAGCCTAGATAGGCCCTTAATCCTCATTCAACTCTACCTTATTGATAGAGAATTAAAACTCTTTGGGACTTTTGGGGCCAAGAAATAATATTTTGGGGATATTAAGATTTATTTCCACTCTCTGAGCATATAGTCATGTATTGGCAATATCTAAGCTACTGGAGAATTGACGTTTAATTTTGTCTTGGATAACTTTGTTAAGGCGGGCTGTGGTTCTAACTTTATTTCTTGGGAGAGGTGTTGAATATGAAGGGTTGAGTTAGAATATTTGTCTTCTGTGAGAATTTCTTCACACTTTATATTTGGCTTATCCCTCTGACTAATAAGCCTTGTGTTTAACACTCAATTCAGGGACCCAGTGCAGTGAATTTGTTCTTTTTTCAGTCATTTTAGTTTCCCATTTATATATGGCATAGTGAGTACCAGTCTAAGTCTTTTACATGGGAGATCTCCCCTCAATAACAAAACACGGAAGTTGTAATAGAAGTTAGTATAAGGGTTGAGGTTTTTATTGAGTGTGTCTTATTCTTATTTCTTCATTGCTTTGACATATTCTTTAGACTCTGAAATTTGGGCATGAGTGTCTGAGACTCTAAATTCTAATCCTAGTTTTGTATTTACATCATAGTAATTTTCTGCACCTAATTGCTATGTAGTAATTATTTCTTCATCTAAAATTTTACAAGTAATAGTAATTTTTCTCACACATTTTAGTAATAATTTTTTGCAATGAAACCCCTTAGAAGTTTCTGGAATAAAATGTTATTGAAATACAACAAAATTATGGTTGCCATCAAATTTAACAATTTAAGTTTATATTATGTACCAAAGTATCATAACAAGTGCTATAGAGAGTACAAAGATGAGTAATACACAGTCTCTGACATCAAAGAGCTTATAATCATAGTGCTGGGCCACTCGCAAGTTCGTAATACACTTGGGGTAACGTAAGTACATAGACAATAATAACCATGATGTACGAAGACTATAGTAGTTTTTCACATTTGTGTCCTCACTTCCTGATACGTTGCCTGGCACGTATCAAGTGATCAGTAAATATTTACAGATTGACTTTGATGTTTTCTGGAGATTGAGAGAGGGGAAAGTTCTCGTGTATGAAAGGCTTGGGGAAGACTTCATGAGGACGTAGCTACTGAGATGATAAACCTCAGAGGATCAGTAAGATTTAGATAGGCAGCGGATGGCAGGGGAGACATTCTCGCAATGGAAGGGATGGAATGCAGGAGCAATGATGTGTCCACATGAAAGTGCCAGGCCAAGTCTAAGAACACTGTGTACTCCAGTTTAGCTAGAACTGAGACCACAGAGCTAGGGGAATATTTGGTGAAAAAACCTGGAAAACTAGGTAGATTGCACAGGTCCCTGAATGCCAAATCCCTATTTGATGTTACAGAGAGTAAGAATAAGAGAAAAGGAAAGAGAACTGACATTATCGAGTCCCTGCTATGTGCTAAGAACTACGATAGATGGTTATTATACGTATCACACTTAATCTTTAAATCAGTACTATGTGGTAATTTCCATCCCCATGTTAAACATGAAGAAACTGTGGTGCTAGAATTTGATATGATCATAGAATAAGTGGAATAAGGGAGAAACGTGACATGGGGAGAAATTCCTGGGGAAGCCTACTGGATGAGGAAATCCTGGTAATTGCAGAGGGATTGGGTGATGTGATCAAGAGAAACTGCACAAATAGCCTCTAAAGATCTTGGCTATTGGTAGGGTTTGAAGACTGAGAGAGAGAGGGGAGTTAAAGGAAATTTACTGGGTGACAGAAAATACAGGAAGAGGAGATTCCTCAGAACGGTGAGGAGTTCCGTTTTGGACACAGGAGGGAGAGGTGTCCACGAGAGGCGGAAAGTTGGACGCTGGAACTAAGGTGATATCTTGAAGCTAGAAGTGGAAAATTGGGCTCCATTTACATAGGTATGATCATTGAAATTGATTGGCAGATAAGATTTGCAAGGAGTGGCTCTATGGCAAGAGGAAAAAGCAAGAATGTCATTCAAGTAATGCCCATAGTTTTTTTGTTTCTTTGGTTGGGTTTTTTTTTTTTTTTTGGCTTTGTGGCCAGGAGAAGTGGACCCAACATATGTCAGGGAGGTAGGAAGAGAAGCACGATGGTGCAGTGTCATTGAAGCCAAGGGACAATGTTGAAAGAAGTGTTCTTATAGAGGCCAAATTGTACAAGGCTTGAACGAATGGTAAGAAATGGTTAGCTGTTTTGCTCCGTTCTTGGTGCAGACATTCACCAGTGCTGGGCGACTGTCATGGACTAGCTGGCCATGAGGCTCGGTAGCATCTGGAGGCAGGAGGGCCAAGTAGACGGGTCTCAGCCCCCTCTTCCACAGTCCTGGAGCCATAAGCCCCCGTCATGTCTGTCTTCGCCCACCAGGGGCAGCATGCGTTCAGCAGAATCCTCTCAGCCCTTCTCTTCTCGTCCAGATGCCTGGCCAGGATTCTCGATAAGACAGTGACCCCCAACTTGGACACCCCATAAGCGGAGTTGAGCCAGCCTTGTCTCTCACGCACTTCATTTTTTGTATCCTCCACAAACTTTTGCATGAGGTCCACCGGGTCCTCTTCTGCGAGCGTTTGCATTGGAACTTCTCTGCAGATCTTCGCTGCAGTTTTCAGAAGCTTTTGAACCCTGTAAACTACTGATATTCACCACTCTGCCGTGAGGTTTTATTGTCAGTAGTAATTCAGTACAGACATTTCTCATGGCAAAAAAGTTTGTTTTTAGTGTCATGTCAGCTTGAATGTGAAAGGGCATTGGATCATCAACTTTCAAAAAGAGAAGGAAACAGACACTAAGTCATACATTTCCCCCTGAAATTCATATGACAAGGTGAATCTTATCTCTATTAAAGAAAAAGCAAGCTAACTTTACAGCAATTTTTTTTTCTCCATGGTTCTCCGGAGGGCCAGTGACCCTATGGCGTATTTGGAATAGTGAGGGGACAGTTTTGGCTGTCACAGTGGTTGGAGGTGTGCTGCTTGTCTAAAGGTCTAGGGAAGAGCAGGAGAGCCCTGGCTGCCCTGTCTGAAGTGTCCACAACTTACTCTCTCCTCTAATCCCTCTGCATTCTTTTTTTCCTCCTTAGCACTTATTGCTGTCTTACATATTGTATCTTATACTTATTTATCTTGTTTGCTGCCCTTATCTAGATTGTAAGGTCAGAAGGGCCAAGATGTTATCTGATTGGGTCACTGCGCTATCCACAGTGCCCCACACATAGTAAGAATCTCCATGCGTGGTTGATGAATAGACATGTGGAAATTGTATTGATTTGCATAGCCGTCCTTTCTCCCTCCATATACTCTAAACGTATTGAATGGACCTGAATCATCTTTGTATCCTTAATAATGCCTTGCGTATTATAGCTGATGTATAAAGTTTTCTTTGTAGCAGCATCAGAGGGGAAAAACTAGAGATTTGGGACTCAACTGGTCTGAGTTTGAATTTTTGTTCTTACTAATTTGACTCTAATTAACCTACCAAACTTCTCTCTGTCTCATTTTCCTTAGCTGTAAAATGGGGATAAATTAGTACCTATGTTATAGGGCTGTTGAGAGGATTAAAGAGATAATGCATGTCAGAGTGGCTGGCACATACTTTGCATCCAATAAATAACTGGGTTGAAATCTATTGTGTAACCTTGAATAAGTTACTTAACCTCACTGAGCCTCGGTTTTTCATCTCTAAAAGGGGTAGATTAAATTAATCACATATGGTATGTGCAGGAATCACTCAGATGCCACATGCAAAGTACCCAGCTGGCATAAAGCCAGCATCCTCCATGCTCAGTAGGCATGAGTGCCCTCTGTTCTCTCTCTGTGTCGTGCAGTGGTTAAGAGCACGGACTCCGGAACCAGCCTGCATGAATTCAAATCCTGGCCCTTTTACTTACTAGCTTTACTTGACCTCTCTATGCCTGTTCCCTGTAAATTTCTGTAAATTGGGAGAAATAATAGTACCAGCCCCATATGATTGTTGTGAGAAAAATAGATGTGAATATCAACGAAAAGCTTAGATCAGTACCTGGCACACGGTAAGCACTAAATGTGTTCGATTTAAAAAAAAAAGTGTCTTTATTGCTTTTTTTCTCTCTTTAGTCTATTGAATAGTTTTAACCTGATGTAATCTGAGTAGGATGCCTTGCCTATAAAGAATGGGGCTCCTTTGTAATGAAATTGGCCATGTTTAAAGGGGAAAATAAAATAAAACATCAAAAACAGTAAAACTACCCCTTCATGGTTTGATCTGACTGGATAACGTAACCTAGTCTTAATCTTCCGTGGACAGCAATGAAAAAGCACACTTTGGCTCCCATTCTGATCAAGATCCACTCACTAGCAATGGCAGGCGGGTTTAAATCTTATTTTTGAAAAAACTTTTTTGTCACTTGCAAATCTGCCTCCATTTCTCTGCCCCCTGTTCTGCCCACTGGTTTCTAGGAATGGTTGGGAATGTAGTAGAACCTGGGAGGAAGCAAAGGTGGAGGGACAGGTAGTGAGTAGCTGGCCAGTCTGGAAACCTTCTCCTCCCCCTGCTGGGGAAGGTTTTCTTGACTAGCAAGTCATTTTTCTAACAAAACTTGAAGAAAACGTATCCCTAACTGTGCCTCTTGATTCTTCCATCCTATTGAGGATAAAAGCTCTATCTTCAAAGAAACCCAAAGTTTATTACATCGCTGAGGGCTTGGCTAGATCTTTATTCATGTCTAAAACAGGCTTAAGAAAAGAGAGGTCGCTGCTCCCAATCAACAGATTTGGTTTCCATTCATGTAGCAAGCTGCTGTTGCAAAATCTGTTGTGTTGTGGTGGCATCCTCTCTCCATTAGAGGTTCTACTGGATCTTCCCTGTGTGTGATTCCTGGTCACCCCAGATCTCTCTTCCATTCTCACCCTGGTGCTGGGATGGCGAGCAGGCTTCGTCTCTGGTGCCAACACCTCTTGATTATAGTGATTGCCTGGAGTGCCGTGTTGAGAAGAATTGAGAGGCCACATACAGGTTCAGAAGTGATTAATGAGCTATGTCTGCTGTGCAAGGGGAGGGGATAACCACAGCGTATGTGTTTTGCATTTGCCAGACTTCATGGATTCCATGATAGGGTTCAGCCTTGAGAGACTTGAAGCCTCCTTTCGTGTCTCAGTATTTTTGTCTTTGAATTAGTGTATATCAGTTACTTTATTCCACTTTAAAATTGAAAGAAATTAGGAATCATCTATTAGCTTGGATTATATAGAGTTATCTATGTGTTGCCTAAGGAAGCTTTTAGAGATCTAAATTATTCTTAGTTCTCTCACTTCTGAAATAAGTAAATTGGTCTCTAACCTTTTTATTGAGGTTCTCTTGCTTTGTTAACACGTAGTTTTATCTTCCATTTTGTAAGTTTGGCAGAAAATACTCCTAAATTTTGGGGTAATTCTACTTATTGGACTACTTATAAATTAACATGAATCACTTGAAACTTTGGGCACACAGTGAATCACTTGAAACCTTGGGCACACAGCAGGTGGTTATACCAGACTTTTATAATCGTTGTGGAACAGACCAGACATCTCATTCCTAAGGGAATGGTCATGTGTGTGTTGGCCTTTGGCTTCTCTTAGAGGCTACAGATAATTCTCAGTCTAACTACTGAGGTCTAAGGTATTATTTCTATTTTGTTACATTTTCTTATGAATCGAAGTAAGTCTTCTCTATTCTGGCAGCTGACAAAGAACACTGTTGCATTGAGGCAGTAATGACAATGTTGAAAATACAAGCAAAGCTCCAAATATGAGGATATTTTTGACATTTTCTAACTAAAGTTATGGATATATATGGATATATTAGACTTTTAAAAAATTTCTGGTAAAATATACATAACAAAATTACCATTTTAACCATTTTTAAGTGTATGGTTCTGTGGCATTAAGTACTGTATGTTCACATTGTCGTACAACCATCACCAATATCCATTTCCAGAACTTCTCTGTCTTCCCCAATTGAAAGTCTATACCCATTAAACACTAACTCCCCATTCCTCCTCCCCGCCATTCCCTGGCAACCAACACTCTACTTTTTTGCCTGTGTGAATTTGATTGCTCTTTTTGTGGCTTACTTATTTCACTTAGCATGTCTCCAGGGGTTCATTCATCTTGTAGCATGTGTCAAAATTTCCTTCCTTTTTACAGCTAAATAATATTTCATTGTGTGTGTATACCACATTTTATTTATCCACTCATCTGTCAGTGGACACTTGGGTTGCTTCCACCTTTTGACTATTGTGAATAATGCTGCTGTGAACATAGGTGGACAGATATTTGTTTAAGTCCCTGCTTTCAGTTCTTTTGGGTGCACACCCAGAAGTGGTATTGCTGAGTCATATGGTAATTCTGTGTTTAATTTTTTTGAGGAATCACCATGTGGTTTTCCACAGCAGCTGTGCCATTTTACATGCCACCAGCAATGCACAAGGGTTCCAGTTTCTCCACATCCTTGCCAGTGCTTACTTTCTAGTTTTTTATAATAGCTATCCTAGTGGGTGTGAAGTAGTATCTCATTGTGGTTTTGATTTGCATTGGCATAATGACTAATGATGCTGAACATCTTTTCATGTGCTTATTGGCCATTTGTATGTCTTCTTTGGAGAAGTGTCTACTCAAGTCCTTTGCCCATTTTTTTCATCAAATGTTTTGGGTTTTTCTTATTGTTTTTGTGTAGTAGGCGTTCTTTATATGTACTAGATATCAATCCCTTATCAAATATATGACTTGCAGGTATTTTCTCCTATTCCATAGTTGCCTTTTCATTCTGTTGATAGTATCCTTTGATGCCCAAGTTTCTAATTTTGATGAAGTCCAACTTATCTATTTTTTCTTTGTTACATATGCTTTTGGTGTCATATCCAAGAAATCATTACCAAATCCAGTGTCCTGAAGGTTTCCCCGTATGTTTCTGGTAAGAATTTTATAGTTTTAGCTCTTATGTTTAGGTCTTTGATCTACTTTGAGTTAATTTTTGTATATGTAAGGTAAGAGTCCGTCGTCATTTTTTTGCATGTGGATACGCAGTTGTCCCAACACCCTTTGTTCAAAAGACAGATAGGCCCCACTGAATGGTTTTGGCACCCTTGTTAAAAGTCATGTGACCATGTTGTGAGGCTGTATTTATTTGTGGGCTGTATTGGACTTTTGAAGGTTAGGTATCTCAGCTTCCGTATATCCTCATCATTTCTTACTGATAGTATTGCTACAACTTCCTAACTACTCTCTCTAACTAGTATTATTTCTTGAAGTTCATACTTAAGGTAAAATTTATTTAAAAAAAAAAAACCATTGAATTCCGCTATTCAGAACCTTTTTCATGGGTTCCCCGTTCCTTGCAGGATGAATTTCAGCCTCCTTAGCTCTGCAGACAAAGCTCACCCTAGCCTGGCTCGTGCCCTCCTCTCCAGCCTTTTCTCCACCGCTTTCTTTCAGGCCCCCTTTGCTGTGGTCATGGGGGTTTCCTGGGAGCCCGGGTGAGAAGTGTGCTCTCACGCACCCCTGCTTGTGTGCCTGTTTCTCCCCTCCCTCCCACACTTGACACCGTCCTGCTTGTCCTGCGTTCTCTGAAGCCTTTCCTGGCCTTCTTTTTGAAGTTTGGCACTCTCCCTCTTTGCTCCTGTAACAGCCCAGACATTGAGGTGGCATTTCTGATCATATTTTATAAGTTTGCCTCATTTTCTGTTTGCTCTCTTTGATTTGGGGTCCCTGGAGGACAGGGATTTTGTCCTGTTCATTCTTTTTTTTTTTTTTTTTTTTGCTGAGGAAGATTGGCCCTGAGCTAACATCTGCACCAATCTTCCTCTGTTTTGTATGTGGGTCACCACCACAGCAAGGCTGACGAGTGGTATGGGTCCGCCCCTGGGATCTGAACCCGCGAACCCAGGCCGCCAAAGCAGAGTGCGTGGAACTCAACCACTGTGCCATGGGGCCAGCCCCGATCCTGTTCATTTTTTTATTCCCAGAGCCTGACTTTAGTGCCTTACACGACATCGGTGCTGAATAAATGTTTGTTGAATGAGATGAGTTAATCTAGTGCTAAAAAAGAAAAAGACAAAAAAAAAAAAAGAAAAAGACAAAGAACTGGAAGATATCAGATCAGGTATCAAAAATGATTTTTCTTTATTATAAACTATTGCTGTGCCTGAGGGGCTTTAAGGAAAGATAACTTTTTTCCTCTAATGATATTTTCCCTCTTTCTCCATGTTTGCTACTATGATTGTAATTATTATTACCCTCCTCCAAACAAGGATAAATAATCTTAATGATATTTTGAACGGAAGGAGAGAATAAGGAGGAACCAGAAAAAGAAAGACCTGGAGTGAGGGGAAGGTGAAGGAAATCATCCACCTCATTCAAAAGCATTTAACAAGTGACACTTCAAAGTTGAGTCAGAATTGGCTGGGTGCTGAGACACAGTTCTGATAGACAAACAGAAAACACATGTTCCTTAGGATCTTTTGTCACAAGTGCCTCTCATGCCTGTGGAAATTTGGAATAGACGAATAATTAATTATTTGCCTTAGCATATAGCATCTCCACGAAGAGAAGTTTTTGTCTAACTTTGCCAATTCTGTCTATATGGCCAAATCTGTGAATAAATGAAAACTTGTAGTCAGATCTTAGTTAAAACAGGTTGTCAAGAGAAAACATAAAGTCTTGCTATCAATGACCTGCGTAGCCTTCCTTTATGATACGGGGAGAACAGTGCGCCGGTTCTTCCAGTCCTCTCTGTGTGTGACTGTCACTTTCTTCTGGCTGTATTTGCGAGAAGTTAATATGTAGGCGGTCCAGAGAGCAGCAGAGTCAGAAGAGCAAATGTGGTTAATCTGCAGGGGTTAAGGGTGACAAGTAGGCAAGGCCGTTAGCCATCATTCAGGGATGTGTTACAGCTCTTCTGTTGTATCTCTGGAACCCCAGTTCTCTCTAACATTTTAAAGAAGCAATGTGGTCTAGTCTCTACCTTTGGTTACTTTTTGACCTCTTAATAACAGTTTGGGAAGTTTTCTCCTTAATTAATATGTAAATGATTCTAAAGTTAGATATTTGAAAAAGTCTAACTGGAGACTGTGGAGTTATCTGAGTCTGAGAATTTGAGATGGATGACTTCAAGAGACCCAGAACTAGATGGCTCTCACATTCTTTTTAGCCTCAAATTTTTGCAATTCAAAATGGTCATCCATCCTGTCAGAGACTTTTAGGGAATAATGCCCATCTCAGAGGGCTGGATTAATCAATGAGTCAAATTCCTGTGGTATATAATCTGCTCCCTGAGCCTTAGACATTTTTGGAAGCCTGAGGTATAAAAGGTAAAAACCCTGATAGGCCACTAGGGTTCTCGTTAATTCTAACAGATCACCTAAGAATTTCAGTTATAACCTGGTGGTACTCCAGGGTCTTCAAAGAATAATGTACTTTTTAAAGACGATTTAGGGCCGGCCCCGTGGCTTGGTGGTTAAGTGCTCGCGCTCCACTGCTGGCGACCCGGGTTCGGATCCCGGGCTCGCACCGACGCGCTGCTTCTCCGGCCATGCTGAGGCCGCGTCCCACATACAGCAACTAGAAGGATGTGCAGCTATGACACACAACTATCTACTGGGGCTTTGGGGGGGAAAAATAAATAAATAAAATCTTTAAAGACGATTTACTCTAGAGTGGTTTACATATGCACTAATTGGGAAGAAGCTGATTCAGTGGTTGAAGCCTCTGAAATCCTTGGATGGAGTACAAATGCTGAGATGGAAATGTAGTATGCTATTTGTATATTATTTCATTTCATGAAGTGGTAACTTGGCAGAGTCATATTTAGAAGTGATTGCACTCTATAGTCCTTCTCCGCAGCTCTCTTTTGTGTGGGTATAATCTCCTGCAGTAGTATCATAGACATTTATGCACTGCTGTTTGCATAAGCCTTTTATTGGAAATAACCCAACAAAATAGCACTCACTGCTAGCTTAGCAGAGTTGGGCCTTCGCTAAGGCTCATTTTCCTACATATCAAAAGAACAAAATCTTAAGTTAACGTTAGTAGGTTGACAGGATATTCACAGACAGGCCTTTCCTCTATCCCCTGCTCACCTCTTGAGGAAGGAGGTCAGAGGCCCAAGTGATATAATTCTATGGACAGCTGTGCCTAATGAAAACAGCCAATTCAAATGGACATTATTACTTTTCACTTTATTTTCTTACTGTTTATGAAACTTATTCCTCATTGCATTAAAAAATATATTTAACAGATTATTCCATGATACTTTATCAGGTTTAAAAAATCTAATATTTAGCTGTAATATTGAATTAATGCTAATGGGTTTACAAATTAATATTATCAATGACTTAAAGTTTGTTAACATTCTGCAACTTGTTAAACCTGGCACTTTCAGAGTTTTTCTCCTTCTTAATCCTAGGGATAAATATATGGTCATAGTGTATGAAGAAATATTTGTAGATTAAATGTTTGCCATTTTTTGGCATAGAGGACTCAATTTATTTTTTGAAGTTTGTATTATGGAAATTTAGAATATGATAAACTCTCATGTATCTTTCACACGGCTTTAGAAGTTAACATTTTGCTGTATTTTAAATTTAGGAAAACAACATTACTAAAAGTTTGGAAATTATAATGAAAATCACCTCTGGTCCCATCTACCTAACGCAACTCTTTTATCATTTTATTCTTCCATTCTTTCCTTAAAGTTATAATAGACAGATATTGTTTCCTTTTTCTTTTGCTGAACATCGTATCAAACGAAGAGCTAATAATAGCTACCGTTAATTGATGTCCTCCTATGCCGGGCGCTGAGGTAGTTGCTTTCCATATAATTCACAATAATGATGTGGTATAGGCATTCTCCGCCCTCCCCCACCCCCCACCCCCAGTTACAGATAAGGAACCTAAGACTCAGACAGGTTAAGTAACTTTCTCAAGAGTCTTATATCTAGTACTGTATATGGATTCAAATTACAAGGCCATGTTGTTTCCTCCCTATAAAGTGGCCTCTTCAAAAGCATTTTTTCATGTTGCTACACAATTACCTTTTTAAGGAAAAAGAAATGTCAGTACATAAATTTGGCCGTAAAATCTGTAGAAGCAGCACTAGGAGAGATGATGCTGAGAATTTAGAGGGATAAAAGGCGTGATGCCTGCCCTTCAGTGTTTATGCTCCAGTGCAGTTACCTAACCCCTGTGAGACACTACAGAGAATACAAAACAGGACTTAATGTGGTGTTATTAGCTGTAAATGTTACAAAAACTCTACGGAGAAGGAGATGGATGAGGATTTTGCCCCATCTGTAGATAAGGCTGCCAGCAGATTTAGGATTTCAGCTGAAATTAAAAAGACTGACAATGTCAAATGTTGGTGAGGATGTGAGACACTGAGAGCTCTCATGCGTGGCTGGTGGGAGTGTAAAATGGCAAAGCCGCTTTAGCAAAACAGTTTGACACAGTTTCTTAGAAAAATATACTTATCTATGAGCTCACAGTTCCCCTCTTAGGTATTTACCTAGGAGAAATCAAAATTTATGTCCATTAAAAGACTTGTACGTGTATATTGATAGCAGCTTATATAATAACCCTGCATAAGTTTTCTTTTGCTGAGTAACAAATGAACACAAACTACACCCATTTAGTAGCTCACCATTCTGTAGGTGGGAAATGCAACATGGCGTGGCTGGGTTCTCTGCTCAGGGTATCACGAGGCTGAAATGAAGGTGTCAGCAAGAATGAGTTCTCATCTGGAGGCTCCGGGGGAAAAATCCACTCTCAGGTCATTGGGCTGTCGGCAGAATTCATTCAGTATCTTGCGGCTGTAGGACTGAGTCCTGTTTCCTTGCTGAGTGTTAGCTAGGCGCCACTCTTAGCTCCTAGAGGTCACCTGCCTTCCTTGACATGTGGTCCCCTCCATTTCTCGTCACCAACAGTACATTGAGTGCTTCTTGTGCTTTGAATTTCTGACTTCTCCTGCCAGTTGGAGAAAACTCATTATATTATGGTTAGGCCAGGCCCACCTCAATAATCTCTATCTTAAAGTCAGTTGTACCATATAATATAACCTAATCATTGGGGGGAAATCTACCATATTTACAGTTGTGGGGATTATGCCAGATATGTACACCAGGGGGTAAGGAATCTTGCAGAACAATCTTAGAATTCTATTTACCACAAGCCCCCAATTGGAAGCAACCCAAATGTCCATCAGCAGGAGAATGGATAAACAAACTGTGGTATACTCTTAAAATGGAATACCCTTAGCACTAAAAAGGGACAAATTATTAATATATACAGTAACATGGATGAATCTCAAAGCCTTATGCTGAAAAAAGCGTGAAGAGTACTTATTGTATGATTCCATTTATTTCAAGTTCTAGAAAAAACAAAACTAATCTGTGACAATAGCAAATAAGAGTAGTGTTTTTGTTGGGGATAAGGATCAGGTGTGCCTAAGGATGGGCACAAGAAAACGCTTCAGGGTTGATGCAGGTGTCGTACATCTTGATAGGAGTGTGGATTAAATAGGTGCTTTCATTTGTCAGAACTCTTGAACTGTACTCTTGAGATCTGTTATTGCACTGAATGTAAATTTTACCTCGATTTATAAAAACTAGAACCTTACTCTATTGAATCCTTGTTTTATCTCTCACCAGACTTTTGGTTTAAGAAATGAACCACAATTATATATATATAACCACCATCAGAACAGTGAAAACTAGAAACAACTTGACAAATTATCTCGTCTATTTCCCTTGTAAACACTACTGCCTTGGTAAAGAAAAAAAGTTTAAAATTGCTAATGATAAAATCTGCTGCAGCCACCTTTTGCACTCAGGAGGGGAGTTAGACAGTTTTACCTTCTTGTGCTTACCAGCAGAAAAGATGACAGGGGGACAGATTTGCTAACAATAATACATCTTGAAGTGCAAGCACAGAATCTGGATGGAGACATTTTCCTTAGAAGTGTTTGGCAGGAGACATTTTCTTACTGCGATTGATTTGATCAGGGAATTCACAGCATTTTGCTGCTGCTCATGATTTGGCTGAGAAGTAATTGGTCAAGACTCCACTGTAGTTAATGAAGGACACACAGCATTAATTTTAGTGTCTGTGACCTTACCCGGCCTCTATAGAAATGGTCTCTAAGATACCCAAAGGTTTGATGAGGTTGTGAGAAAAGGACAAACTTAGGTAGATGGATTTCACAAAACTGCCCTTTCCAATTTTTATGCTCTTCTTTTAAAAAGTTTTCTCTCAAACTGTATTGTGGTTACCAGGGGCAATGGGGGTGGGCACAAGGGGTGAAGGGAGTCATATACATGGTGATGGACAAAGAAAAATGTACAACCCAAAATTTCACAATGTTAAAAACTATTAAAACATCAATTAAAAAAAAAAGTTTTCTCTCATATCTACTATGAGATTAATTTCCTATGATACGTTAATTTCCTGTGATGCCCTGGCTGGTTATTGACTTCAGATTTTAAGTGCATAATGAAAATATTTAGGTGGCTGTTAAAATCATTATAATTTTTTAAGATTCTTTAACAGTTTAGTTATCTTAAAAATTCTGAATTGTGCTTTGGTTCTTTTTGATGAGGTGTTGCCAAGTGCTAGCATTTTAAATGTTTAAATTTATTTTCTTAGTGTCTGGAACATTTTCTAACTGACTTTCTTCACTCGGGTCCCCGTTGACACCTCTGTCCTCATTTTAGGCTCTGTTAGTCGTCAGGGTAGTCTTCCGAGTGGTCACGGTTCCTTTCAGTGACTTTGAGAGAATTAGTAAACACCCACAACATCCTACCCAAGTTATTTATATGTTGAGTGTTAATATAATTAGAGTAAACTAAGAGTTTCAGAATTAGAATTGTGACATTCTTTGAGTTCTGAGAAATGACAGAGTTTTTTGTATAGGTAACTTTTATATGATAATAATCCCTTCTGTGTAGTTGTATCTATAACAGTTCTTGATTTTTCTGTATTAAAGAATTATTAAAGAATATAATTTTGGCTTGATTTACTTACAAGTAATGCAGTTTATATAAAATGATTTTGCGAGATGAAAGCTCTTTGTCTTGATCTCCAGGCATTAAAACAGTTATTCTTTAAAGTATCTACACACAAAAAGACAAATACTATATGATTCCACTTACGAGGTGTCTAAAGTAGTTAAATTCATAGAAACAGAAAGTAGACGGTGGTTGCCAGGGGGTGAGGGGGGAAGGGAAATAGGGAGTTGTTGTTTAATGGGTAGAGTTTCAGTTTTGCAAGATGAAAAGTTCGGAAGATCTGTTGCAAAACAGTGTGAGTGTATTTATCACTACTGAACTGTACGCTTTAAAATGATTAAGATGGTAACTATGTTATGTGTATTTTACCACAATTAAAAGTAAAAAGATTATTAAAACATCTACTATGTTGTCCATTTTTGAGATGAGAAAACCAAGGCAATAATTATAACCAAGACATGTAAAATGTAGTTTACTCTTAAGTTGACTTCAGTTGAACAGATTCTGTCTTTTAGTCGCATGGCGTGCAGTTTCTTCCAATTGTGTGCTGTGCTTCAGTGTGGTTTTCTTCTGGGGCAACTCCTTAGTCCATCTTTTTCTCCATTTTTGACTTCTTAGCTCATTCTTACACTTAAGCTCCTTCCCAAAATTGTCTGATTGGTAGATTTAAAAAAAATTTAATATGAAACAAACCATAACTGAAAATGAAGTAGGCAAATAGTGTAACCTGCGGCTGTCTCTTTGCCTAGTACTTCAACCTGTTAATGGGGACGTTTAAAAAAGATTATCGAGCCACCACTGTGTGTCAGGCACTGTGCTAGTGTTTCCACACATGTGTCTTGAGAGTTGGTCATTTATCAGAAATAGATCAAATTGGCCAGACTCCAAGGAACTCCATATTATTATTTTTTAATATTGTTTTGGCCATGGGAATATTTTTCTGCTTGGAACAACTTATAAAATTACTTAATGAGGATATTCCTAATAAGAGTACATTTTGGTGTTAAAAAGTGTGCTTACAATGTGTTTTACTAATGCAGGGAACTAGTTCCCAGTATGTGGATAGCTGTAATGTTTCTAAAGTGTTTGTTATGCCAGATTCATCAGATTTCTATCGCTGGGGGCAAAGCCCGAGAGAACAAGAGAGTGTACATTTCCTTCCAACCGTCCCCCTTCCTATTACCATGCACAGGGGAGTGTTCGTGGCCAGTGTGCTACATCCTGCTGAGAGGAATACTGTGCATCACCATGTTTGTTTTCAGCAGTTATTTTTAGCAGCAGATCTAGAAATTATTAGTATTTTCATTTTAGGGTATACTTTTTTTATTCATTATGATAATTCCAAGAAGAGTAAATAATTTTAGGTATGTGTATGAGTGCATGTGTGCAGTATGCACACGTGTGTATGTGTGTGAGAGAGAGAGAGAGAGAAAGAGAAAGAAAAAAAAAGACATCCCCTTAATGACAGGAGGGGGTAGAGGCTTACTCAGTCTATTATCATAAAGCTCTGCTAATGTAGCTTCTGAGTCATGTGACTGCAGAAAAGGCTATTATCTCAATGAAAAGGAAACTGGTTTTTAGAGCAAGCAATAGAATAGAAGCAGGAAGAATTTTCGAGTGTTCCACCATGCTGGATTGTCAAAGGGGGATCTGTCTGATCAGCAGCTAAAAAAGGATTTGTGAGGCTAGTTTGTCAGCTATCGTTAGAAACAAATGATAGAGGAGATAAGCGTCGGGCGCTCAGCATGTGCTTAGGTTTACATCAAGGCGTAATGTTGGTTTGGGTTAAGAGAGGAGATTTATCCCTGAGGCAATAAATTTATTGCTAATTGTGGGTTTTTTGGTTTTTTTTTTTTTGAAGAGTGGTGCATGGTGTTTTTATTTACATCACTGGTGGAGATAAAGACAAGCCGCTGAGCTCTGGTTTGAACTGCAGAGGCTGTGGACAATTACAAGGTGTGTGTCACAAGTGCTCTGACTTCATATTTAGTAATGTTCTTGGAATTCTGTGTGCTCGTGGATTGGATGTGCATGTTGTGGAAGGGAGAGCTGAGCATGACAACCAGGCAGTGATAATGTTCTCAGGCACGAATAGATACAATGCGATCCAAATTGATTCCTTCCTGGTCCTTATTCTTTTGTGTTTATTTAGTGATTAAAGGTTTCTTGCAGTTTCTTTATGTGGCCAAATATAGTCTTATGCTTGTTTTAGGAAAATTTTGGTAAGCATTTTCTAAAATTCAGAAGAATCCAGTGCAAACCTTAATCATTAAGGAATAAATATAAGCTTTATATTTGTATCTCTGTGTTTATTTTTTTTTAGTATCCTTTTGTAATTCAAGCTTAAAAGAGAGCTTTGCAGTGAATTTGAAATTATTTAATTTTTGGTTACGTAATAAATAAAGCTTTCTTCTTTGGCTGAGGCCCTGAATGATTTTTTTGTTATATATAGTACCTAACTTTCTCTGATTTATTACATCTTTTTGGTGCTATATGCAGAAAGCTAAAAACATTTAGTTAATCTTCAGACTGTGCTTGTGCACTTTTGGTCATGCTAATACTATTAATTATTTTAGCAGTCTCTACCTTTCTCTTAACCTTGGAAGGTGTAGTGCTTAAAAATCTGAGGTTGGTAAAAGATAACCATAAGCTTTATGTGAAGTGGGTTAACTATTATACAATGTGTACCTGAGGAATGAATTCACTAATATGTTTGTCATTTAACTTCTAGACCACATATGCCCAACTTGGGTGTGTGTATGTTTCCAAATCACATATTTTGAAAATAAACTACACTGTGTACATCTCCCTTTTGAAATTGACATTGGTGAGGTAAGAAATCTATCAGGCTGTTATGTACTGTATAGATAGTTTACAAAGAATTAATTCTTTTATCTTTTCCAGTAAAAGATGATGGTGAGAGCAGCTCAAACATAATTTGTAATTATACTAAGTGCAGGACATTCTCTTCCTTATAATATCTACAAACCGTATCTGAGCACAGTATAGTTTAATAAATCATTAATGTTAAGTGAGATTTTAAAAAAAGCAAACACTAGCACCCTTAGTTTAGTCCATCTACATGAAAAGGCAACTTGGTTCAAATAAACAGTTAATTAACTGTGATCATCCTGGAATTCTTTTTTTTAAGTGTAGAACTCGCCCACATTCTTAAGTATGCTGTAAGACAGAGTTACATAATGATTTCAGCCCAAAAGTCACTAGCATCATATGTTAAAATTTTTGAATGATAAAATTTTTATAGCGAGATTGTTTGGGCTCTCTTTGTTTTCCTTTTAAATTTTATTTAGTTGCCGTATCGAAAACCTTTGAAGTGATCCAAGGATTCTGGAATAATTCAGGGTTTTTATTGAGCACACTATTATTACAAGATACTCTATTAAACACTATGAGAAGAGACACAGGCAAATAAGTTATTTAAATCAATGAGATAACTTGTAACTGGCACTGGAACGCTGTCTCACTAAATGTAATTTCGTTGTTAGTGCCGCTGAGTCAGTTTGACTCCTAGCGCCCCTGTGTACAGCAGAGCAAAGCTGTGCCCCATCTTTTGCGCCATCCTCTCACCTTCTGGCACTCTATCAGACAACACTCCGCTGCCATTCACAGGGTTTTCATGGCCAGTTTTTTTGAAAGTGGGTGGCCAGTTCCTTCTTCCTAGTCTGTCTAGTCTGGAAGCTCCACTGAAACCTGTCCGCCATGTGACCCTGCTGGTATTTGAAATACCAGTGGCATAGCCTTCAGCATCACAGCAACACGCAGCCTCCACAGCATGACAACTGACAGATGGATGGTGTGGTTCCCTGACCGGGAAACAAACCTGGACCAATGCAGCAAGAGTGCCGAATCTTAACCACTAGACCACCAGGGCTAGCTAAATGTAATTATCCTGTATTTCACAGGAGTTTTAAATCATGAAGGGGAATTTTTTGTCAAACTTTTTGGCCAATCAGAGAATATGTTCCTGATGGCTTTGTGAGTGACTTTTCACACGAGCAGATTTGAATGGTAGTTGTAACTCCATGTGTGCCAGTCTATATTTCCTTTGTTTCATATCAGAAATAAGGTAATTTTATTTACAATTTCTTAAAAATAGAATAGTTTCTGTTCCATATTGTGTTATTTTTCTCCTAGGACATCAGATATCAATCCTTTACAATTTTAAAGTACTTTTATAAAAGGATTAATATACCATGTTATCTAAAAAAAAAAAATCTTTACTTTTGAAGATTGGGGAGGAAGGAAGAACCCCAATCTTATTATTAGAGTTAAAAGACGCAAGTTTTGACGTTAGGGTAATGTCTAAACAAGCCAGATGACTAGGTTGCAAATCCTGCTACACTTCAGAATTCCAACCACAATAATTTACCGCAAATATTACAATCACGTCTGATCTTGTCAGGCTGAGGGGGTTTGCTTCTTGGAGCGATTTTTCATTTTTAGGAAAGATGGGTAAGAAAAGATGGAATTAAGGGTGATCTTAGTGTTCAGTGTTGTAAAACTCAGTGAAATATGTTCATAGGAGTTTTTTGGTTTTTTGAGATAGCAGAAGTTGGGGAATATTTAGGCTGGATTAAGGTGTACTGGGCTGTGTTTTAGACACAGTTTAATTCTTTGGAAGCCATGGGGCTATAAAACTCACGTAGTGAAAACTTCTGTGCAACAGCTAGCAAATTGTTCCCGGGTACCTCTAACAGGATTTACTCTAAAAATTATCGTTCAGAAATACTTAGAAAAGTGTAGAATCAATTGGCTTAGCCATTTCTCTCACAAGTGTGGCAGTCCTTAACGTTCTAGAGGTGAAACGTGGCGATTTCTGCTGCATATTCAGTTGTAGCAAGCACTCTCTTTCACCGAGCTCGTAGTTAATATGTGGGGTTATAGCTTGTAATATAATAATCACTAATATTGTATAGCATAAACATACATTTGCTTTAACTTTAAGGATTACTGGTTATTACTATTTGTTTTTTTTAAAGATTTTGTGAGAAACACCAAATACTATAATCTTGACATTGAATGAATTGTTTCTTCTTAAAAACCAGTCAAGTTGAGAAATATATTGAAGTAGAAGATAGATGTTTGGTTTCATCATTTTAGATGTCAAATCAGATTATGATAGTAAATTAATTAGCTAGACTACAGGGTTCTAAAAGTGTTCTATGAAGTTTATATTTAAAATTCATGTTTTGTTTCTGTAAATCCTTAGACTCTAGTCAAAATAAGTGATAAATATTATGTTGAAACTTGCTCAGATAACAGGAACTTTTTTTTTTTTTTAATTTTTTGTTTATTGCAGTAACATTGGTTTAGAACATTGTAAAAATTTCAGGTGTACATCATTGTACTTCTATTTCTGCATAGATTACATCATGTTCACCACCAAAATACTAATGACAACCCATCACCACACACACGTACCGAATTATCCCTTTCACCCTCCTCCCTCCCCCCTTCCCCTCTGGTAACCACCAATCCAATCTCTGTCCCTATGTGTTTGTTTATTGTTGTTATTATCTACTACTTAATGAAGGAAATCATGCAGTATTTGACCTTCTCCCTCTGACTTATTTCACTTTGCATTATACCCTCAATGTCCATCCATGATGTCACAAATGGCTGGATTTCATCGTTTCTTATGGCTGAGTAGTATTCCATTGTGTATATATACCACAGCTTCTTTATCCATTCGTCCCTTGATGGGCACTTAGGTTGCTTCCAAGTCTTGGCTATTGTGAATAACGCTGCAATGAACACATGGGTGCATGTACCTTTACAAATTGGTGTTTTCAAGTTCTTTGGATAAATACCCAGCAGTGGGATGGCTGGATCATATGGTAGTTCTATCCTTGATTTTTTGAGGAATCTCCATACTGTTTTCCATAGTGGCTGCACCAGTTTGCACTCCCACCAGCAGTGTATGAGAGTTCCCTTCTCTCCACATCCTCTCCAACACATGTTGTTTCCTGTCTTGTTAATTATAGCCATTCTGACGGGCGTCAGGTGATATCTCATTGTAGTTTTGATTTGCATTTCCCTGATAGTTAATGATTTTGAACATCTTTTCATGTGTCTGTTGGCCATCTGTATATCTTCTTTGGAGAAATGTCTGTTCAGGTCCTTTGCCCATTTTTTAATTGGGTTGGTAGTTTTTTTGTTGGTAAGATGCATGAGTTCTTTATATATTTTGGAGATTAAGCCCTTATCAGAAGTATGGTTTGCAAATATCTTCTCCCAATTGTTAGGTTGTCTTTTTGTTTTGTTGATGGTTTCCTTTGCTGTGCAGAAGGTTTTTAGTTTGATGTAGTCCCATTTGTTTATTTTTTCTATTGTTTCTCTTGGCCGGTCAGACATGGTGTTTGAGAAGATGTTGCTAAGACTGATGTCAAAGAGCGTACTGCCTATGTTTTCTTCTAGAAGTTTCACAGTTTCAGGTCTTACATTCAAGTCTTTAATCCATTTGGAGTTAATTTTTGTGTATGGTGTAAGGTAAGGGTCTACTTTCATTTTTTTGCATGTGGCTATCCAGTTTTCCCAACACCATTTGTTGAAGAGACTTTCTTTTCCCCATTGTATGTTCTTGGCTCCTTTGTCAAAGATTAGCTGTCCATAGATGTGTGGGTTTATTTCTGGGCTTTCGATTCTATTCCATTGATCTGTGTGTCTGTTTTTGTGCCAGTACCATGCTGTTTTGGTTACTATAGCTTTGTAGTATATTTTGAAATCAGGGAGTGTGATACCTCCAGCTTTGTTCTTTTTTCTCAGGAATCCTTTAGCTATTCGGGGTCTTTTGTTGTTCCATATAAATTTTAGGATTCTTTGTTCTATTTCTGTGAAAAATGTTGCTGGAACTTTGATAGGGATTGCATTGAATCTATAGATGGCTTTAGGAAGTATGGACATCTTAACTATGTTAATTCTTCCAATCCAAGAGCACGGAATATCTTTCCATTTCTTTGTGTCTTCTTCAATTTCTTTCAGAAATGTTTTATAGTTTTCGGTGTACAGATCTTTCACCTCTTTGGTTAAGTTTATTCCTAGGTATTTTATTCTTTTTGTTGCAATTGTAAATGGGATGGTATTCTGAATTTCTCTTTCTGCTACTTCGTTGTTAGTGTACAGAAATGCAACTGATTTTTGTATGTTGATTTTGTATCCTGCAACTTTACCATATTCGTTTATTACTTCTAAAAGTTTTCTGGTGGATTCTTTGGGGTTTTCTATATATAAAATCATGTCATCTGCAAATAGTGACAGTTTCACTTCTTCCTTTCCACAGGAACTTTTTTTTTAATTGTCTTTTAATTGGCCTTGCCAGATTTTGCTTTCCTGTTTTAGAATTTTAAATGAGAAAATCTCCAATTTTAAATGTTATTTTTATGTTTGCTTATTAAAGATAATATTTTGTGGGCTTTGCTTTTACTTTTCCCCTGTCTTTTGTTGGGAAAATGACGTTAGCAAAACAATTAACAGTGGTTTTGTTAACCATGAAATTAACCTTTATGTCAAACTTATTTTGTGCCAGGCACTGTCCTAAGGGCCTCACATAGATTCATCCAGTCCTTACCCCAACAGTGGTTGTGCCATCCTATCCCTGTTTTACAGTTGAGGAAATGGAGAGAAAGAGAGAGAGAAAGTGACTTGTCCAAGCTCACACAGCTCATGAGTAGTAGAGCAGGATTCAAACCCAGGTAGTTTGCCTCCGGCATCTAGACTCTTAAGTTACTATATATACTGGGTTCAAAAGGTGCTATTATTGGAGTTGCTGGTTTATTATGGAATGAGAACAGGATGAACATAAGGACAAGGAGAGAACTATATTAAGGTTGAAGTGATGTTATTTTTTAATGTTTGTACTTTTAATGAACTTTACTTCTGTTCCGTTTCAAATATGTTAAGACTAAAGCATCGTCTAAATGGTGTTTGGTTTGCACTGAAAAGAAACATATTCATGAAAAGTAACTTGCAGCTACTTCAGAAAACTGCTCCAGAGGAAGGCGATATGGCGGAGAGCGTAACCATATGGGGTAGCAAAAATGGGTATGAGAAATGGACTGTGAGTTGCCGTGAGATTAGCGGGGTGGGGAGAAATTCTGAAGTTTGGGATCTGAAAGATGTGTGTCACGTGTTTTCTTAGACAGCTACTTCTCCTTTTTCTTGGCAAATGGAGACCTTGCTGTTTCCAAGGTCCTTTACTCACTGCATTGCTATGATGGAGCATTCAGGTGTAAAAACCACAGAGAATCCAAATGAAGATCCTTGTTTTCAGACATTGAGAACACCCCTGGCATATAAACCACTGACTTAAGATTTGTTGCAAGTCATTTTACATGCATACAAATTCCCTAGAGAGGAGTTTGTATCTACATAGTCTTTCAGATGGGGATACCTTCTACTTCTTCAGACTTTAATAGTTAACAGACCTGTTTATTCCTAGGTGATGTCCGTCTTTCTCATCAGTATTCCTGGTGGAAAAGGTTTTACCTCACTCAATCCTTGTAATTGGATCCTTGGGAATGAATATGAAAGTAAAATATGGATATAGCTTTGTCGTTTGTCTTTGGTCTCTCTTGATGTACCCTTCTACATGTTGGCTTATTTCTAAAATGCAAAAATATCCAATTTCATTCCTGCACTTAAATCCTCCTGTTCTTTTATCTAACAACTGTTTATTGTAAGATTTTGTCAGGTGCTTCACTAGCACAGGAGAAGAGTGACTGACTGTCCTGGTGGTAGGGAGAGGATTGATCCAGGGACACTTAGCAGAGAGGGTGAAGTCTGTGCTGATTCTTCTTCTTTTTTTTTTTTTTTTTTTTGTGAGGAAGATCAGCGCTGAGCTAACATCCATGCCAGTCCTCCTCTTTTTTTTGCTGAGGAAGACCGGCCCTAAGCTAACATCTATTGCCAATCCTCCTTTTTTTTTTCCTTTTTTCTCCCCAAAGCCCCAGTAGATAGTTGTATGTCATAGTTGCACATCCCTCTAGTTGCTGTATGTGGGACACCGCCCCAGCATGGCCAGACAAGCGGTGCGTCGGTGCACGCCCAGGATCTGAACCTGGGCCGCCAGTAGTGGAGCGCACGCACTCAACTGCCAAGCCACGGGGCCGGCCCCTGCACTGATTCTTAAGAGAATGGTAGAAGATGGTCACCAGGCACTGCAGGATGTACAGGATGCTCTAGGCCTTCACTGCCCAACGTGGGAGCCACTAGCCACAAGTGGCTTTTGATCATTTGAAATGTGGCTAATTTGAGTTGAGTGCAGAATGCACTCAGATTTTGAAGACGGAGTACCAAAAAAAGAGCATAAAATATCTCATTAATAATTTTTAAAATATTGATTACATGTTGAAAAGATACTGTTTTGAATATAAAATGTTAAAATATATTACTTAAATTTAATTTCACCTGTTTCTTTTGATTTTTAGTGTAACTGCTAGACAGTTGGTGTCTCACAGTGTTTCCTGTTGTCAGCGCTGCTCTGAGCTGAGAGGACAGCCAGCGTGTGTAAAGGGAGGCGGCCTTAGGTAGTGGTCTTTATTGTGGATAATACCTCTGTGCCAGACACGAGGGAAACACTAAGGAGCAGGAGGGTATAGACCCTTCCCAAGCCCATCGTCTTTAATCAGTAACCAGATTAGAAGCAATTTGAAGTCCACATTCCTTGGTAGAACATAAAAGACCCTTTCGTGATCTGGTTCTATCCTTCTAGCTTCATGCCCCAAACATTCTCACCTACTCCATGTTCCACCTTTAATGAACTTCAGCCGATCCTCCTTATTCGCAGGAGTTATGCTCTAAGTCCTGGCAATCACCGAATTAGCAAGTATTGAGCCGTTGCTCTGAGGGGAAATACAGGGTTAGGTTCCTGCGAGCCTCTGGTCACAACTTTTAGTTATTCGATAAATACATAACCTTATTTACATGTGTTTCTGTTTAAAGACACCTTATTTAAAATATGTTGTTAATTCGTTAGCATTGAACTTATGGCCAGCAGCTCCACAACTGACGTCTGAATGAAACTCATCTAACGCACGCGTTTGTTCCGTGAGGCTCTTCACAGCTCCTTGCACGTCTTAACAATAGATAGCACTTCAGCACTGTGCTCGGAGGGCGTTTGAAACAGGGAAATCACCAACAAAAAACACAAAAATATGGCCCTAAGCATACAGGTGTCCCTTGGTATTGGTAGGGGATTGGTTTCCAGGACCCCCTGTGGATACCAAACTCTGTGGATGCTCAAGTCCCGTAACAGGCCCTCCGTGTCTGGGGGTTCACATCTGTGGATACGGGGGGCCAACTGCCCTGCAAAAAGGATACTGATTTTACAGTATAAGAGCTGAAACAAAAAGACAGAGCGTCACTTTGTTCAAAGAGGGAGTGCTATTTGTGGACTGCCTTTTTCAGGAGCCCAGTTTTTGAGATAATAATGACAGTATTAACGAAGGCAGCTAACTTATATGAGGCAATTTCTATATATCAGACTATGTACTTTTATACTAGATCTCATTTAATTTTCATACAAACTTGTGAATATTCTGAATTTTACATACATGGAAACCGAGGCTCAGAAAGGTTAAGTACTCTTCCCAAGGTTGCACAGCTAGTAAGTGGCAAAAGCAAGATGAGCCAGGCTTTGCCTGACTCCTGGGCCAAGTCAGGGGATACAGCTGAATAAGACTGCCATTCTCCATGGGGCTTATATCTTTGGTGGGAAGGGACAGAGTTATAGCTCATGGGCCACAAATTCCCCCACATCAAAAGCTTCCATATCTATTTGATAGCTTAACTGTTGAAATCTGGAAGAATTGAGCATGTGATATGATTTATTGTGAGTAGATATTGAGAACCACTATGTGTTTGTTGACTGTGGTGGCAAAGGTGCTCCTTCTATCTGCTTCAACTGCTTGTGTTTAACCAGCTAAATCACATCTTCACACTCAGTGCATATCTTTTCTCTGCTCCATAATGTTGGCTCATTCCTTGCTCCTTATCCCTTTATTATCTTGTGGTTTCTTTCTATGTCTTTTCAACTTCTCTCTCTGCCCACAGAACAGCTCTCTCTCATATATTCCAAAGACTGAGAATCTGTTGGACTCAACCAATCACCATTATCTTTGTCTGGACAGAACTTTTATGCCAAGCTACTCCAGTAGACCACTAGACAGCCTGTAGATTGGAGACCTCCATTAAGTAGCAAGGGAACAGTGACTCATGGTATTGTTAGGGTGTCTTCTGTGTGAGGAGCTGGGTAAAAGCTGCCTTGTAACAGGCTGTTGAGGGTCCTTAGGAAGAATTTTTCAGTTCAGAATAGAAGGGCATGGATTTTTCAGTTCAGAATAGAGTGCAGTAGAGTCTGATACTATGTGGCATTTACCGAGAAGACCTATGGGACTCTGGATCTTGTGTTTCTTCGCATCTAAAATTGGAAGACCGATTTAAATTCCTTGACTTTTCTGCTTGGTTGTTTGTGGAGTTTAGTCTTTCATTTAGATAATAAGCTGGGATATATGTTTATCAGAATTAACCATTTGTTGAGTTATATATAGCTACCTCTGCCAGGGTTGAGATAGAATTCCTATAATGAACCATTCCAGAGGCCCCTTCTGACCTCCTTAGTTTGATCTCCTGTCACCTCCAGATTATTTCAACCACCAGGTAACCTCAAGACAGTTGGAATTAGATTCTGGAACATGATTTTCTAATGTACTTGGTTAGAAATTTTATCAGGGTACCTGGGATTGGGGGGCGGGGAGAGACAAGGTAACAGATGTAAATGGGAAGTTTTTTTTTGTACACAGGTTATGTGAGCAGGATGAACCAAAGTAAGAGAAACTGACCTAAAGTTATTGCCAGATATGAAAAACAGATGTTTCACTGGTATAGAGGGTTTGGGCTGCAGGTGTGGAGATAAATTGGGGCATAATTAAGGGGGATATGGGGACCTGGTATAGTCCTAAATGTCTAAACCACCTAAGTTCAGTATAATTTTGTGGTTCAGGCAAGTAATGCGCTGTATTCACTGTTGGTTACAGTCGGTACCTGGAGGTTATGGGACCAGTATGAGGGCTGGAAATGAACAGAAGCACAAATGAGCATATCACGGTGACATGAGAACTCAAAAGGAAATTCAGGGAAAGGGAAAGTTAATGCTTCCTTCATGATGCTGAGAGGAGAGAACAAAAAATCTAATTCATTCGTATCATAGCACTGTAAAGACAACAGCTTTTGGTTCCTTCGTTGGATGTTCACTTCCCATGGAAAGGTCAACAATTAATTATATACGGTGATGCTGACCATATCTGGCAATTCTGGTGTCCACTATCTATCTGTCTCATGATGTTACAGCTGAAGAGCTCCAGGGATGAACCTTCCACAAACTTTGAGGATGATATGTTCATTTTTTCTAATAATGCTTTACCTAGACCATTTCCTTGTACTGTCGTCGACAACTCTCCTGTTAAGTATTTTGAGGTAGTTATTTAATGGCTTTTATCAGAACATGTGAAGAATTTTGGAAAGAGCATGGGATTTACAGTCAGAGCTTGGTTTGAAGTGCCATAACTTATAACCTTTAAGACTTTGGACAAGTCAATTAACTTCTCTGAATCCTTTTTTCCTCTGTAAAATGGGGGACAATATCTGCTTTGTAGGGCTCTGAGAATTTAAAAAAATAATGCAGTGCCTATTACAGTGTCTAACACTTAAATCAAACATCTAAGATATCTCTTCTCTGTGAAATATCCCTTCAACACACTTCGTGTGTTTTCTCACCTATGTATGTTTCGTCTCCCCAAGTAGTTTAAAACACACACACACACACACACACACACACACACACACATTCTTGTTTATTTAAATAACTTCTTAACTGGTGTGCGTTCATTGACTAAATTTCTCATGCACTTGTTATTTCTGTCTTTTGAAACAACATGGAATCTCATGTTTCTACATGAATTGCAGATTTATAATTTTGCTTTTGTTCTTGCAATCTAAGAGTACATTTGTTATTTTATTTTTAGCATCAAGTCATTTGTTTGATTCATATTAAGCTGGCAGTCAACTAAAATCTCCTGGTTATTATCACCCAAGTGACCATCATCTTGGTTTCCCCTACTTAGAACTTCATACAGCTGATTTTTTTTTTTTTTCAATCTCATTACAAGATTCTACCTTTGTCTTTGTGGGTAGTTATGCTGATTATGAAGACTATGTAGAAACATGCTAAAGCTTTCTTTAATTTTGAAAGGTACAAAACTCTATGTTAAGATTATAATTTAAAAAATTCATAGAGAGGGGCAGGCCTGGTGGTGTAGCGGTTAAGTTTGCATGTTCCGCTTCAGCAGCCCAGGGTTCGCCGGTTCGGATGCCAGGCACGGACCTACACACCACTCATCAAGCCATGCCGAGATGGTGTCCCAAATAGAAGAGCTATACCTCTACAATTATGACACACAACTATGTACTGGGGCTTACAGGAGAAAAAAGAAAAAAAGAGGAAGATTGGCAACAGATGTTAGCACAGGGTCAGTCTTCCTTAAAAAAAGAAAAAAAGAGATCCAAGACAAGTGCTTCCCTTTAAAAAAAAAATTCATAGAGAAAAATACTGGAAGGAAATATCTACTTGAAGAGGTGAGACCTACACAGATGAGAAGACCTGTACCTTCCTCAGGAGAGAGGAAGTGAGCTGGAAGAGAGTGCAGGCTCTAGAGTTTAGTGCTTGGATTCCTGTCTCACTTCTGTTACCTGTTGGCTGTGTTTGACCTTGGACATGCTTTTTGATTTTTCTGTGTTTCAGGGAGTGATAATAATAATAAGGACTTCAAAGGATTTTTGTCAGGATCCAATAAAATAATACAGGCAATAATACATACATATAGCATAGTAAATGTTCAATGATATTACCTATTGTGGTGAAATAGCTTCAAACTCTATAGCAGTTTGTAAGGGAATTTTTTCAGTGAACATTAGTTAAGTGCTTGTGTGTCAGGCATTCTGATAAGGGCCTAGGATAAAAAGATGAAACATACTTAGTTTCTGTCTCTTAAGGAGCTAAAATTTGGTAGGAAAAAAGACATAAATAATTAATGATATACGTGGTTAATGGTAGAGTTATATATAGGCTATTAAAAGATAGAGGAAGGAAATTTTATCTTGGGGAGAGAGTCATCTGAGCTAGATTTTAAAAGATGAGTGAGAGTTAGCCAAAAAGGGGAAGATACATAGTTTGTTCCACACACAACAAGCAGAAGAAAAGAGGTGTGAAGTAGTATGTAACAGGTGAGGAGCCATGTGCAGTACACATCACAGGGCGAACAGAAGGGGGTGGGAACTGAGCCTGGAGAGGTAGGCAAGGCTGGCTCATAAGGCACCTGACGTGGCGTTTGTGGCAGCATAGGCCTCCTCCTGGAGGGAGTGAAGTCTGCTGAAGATTTTGAGCCAGGAAATTATCTGGAGGTAAGGAAACGTATGTGAGATAATCCAGGTAAGAGATGATGAAGACCTCAACTAGAAGCAGTAATGGTTATCATAGTGACAAGAGGAGAGACTTGAGAATATTTGAGAGTCAGAGTCACGTTATTGGTGATTTGATGGAGAGAATATAGAAGTTTAAGGATGGTGTTCAGTGGATGGGTGCTGTTTCAGGTGGGGCGATTTTGGGGTGAGGAGAGGGAATGGATGAGCTCAATTTTGTGAGTTGACACCTAGCTGGATTTTTGAGGTGGAAGCTTCGAGAGGTAAAGGCCAAAAAGAAAGATTTGGGAAACCGTGGAAATAGATGATGCCACCAGGGAGAGTATAAAGCAGCCGTTCTTACCCTTGCTTGAATATCTGAATTACTCGGAGAGCTTTTAAGCAAAATACTGATGGTCAAACCACATTCTAAAATCTCTGATTTAATGGGTCTGGAGTGATGTCCTGGTCATCTGTTATACCTTTTTGTCGATATGTGTTTTTTTTAATTGTGGTAAAATATACATAACAGGGGACAGCCCCGTGGCGTAGTGGTTAAGTCCAGCGTGCTCCACTTCGGCAGCCTGGGTTCAGGGGTTCAGATCTCGGGCACAGACCTACACTGCTCATCAAGCCATGCTGTGGTGGCAACCCACATACAAAAGAGAGGAAGATTGGCACAGATGTTAGCTCAGGGCTAATCTTCCTCAAGCAAAAAAAACAGGAGACTTGGCAACAGTTATTAACTCAGAGCAAATCTTCCTCACCAAAAAAAAAAAATATATATATATATATGTATACATAACATAAAATTTACCATTTTAACTATTTTTAAGTGTACAGTTAAGTAACATTAAGCACAATAGCAATGTTGTCCATTTCCAGAACTTTTTTATCATCCCAAACAGAAACTCTGTACCCATTAAACAATAACTACGCATTCCCCCTTCTCTCCAGCTTCTGGTGACCTCTTCTACTTTCTCAAATTGCCTATTCTAGGTACCTCATATAAGTGAAATCATAATATGTGGACTTCGGTGTCTGATTTCTTCACTTCGCATAAGTTTTCAAGGTTTCCCCATGTTGTAGCATGTATCAGTATTTCATTCCTTGTTAAGGCTGAATAATATTCCATTGTATGTATATGCACATTTTGTTTATTCATCTGTTGATGGACATTTGGGTTGTTTGCCCCTTTTGGCTGTGAATAATGCTGCTGTGAATATGAGTGTTCGCGTATGTAAGTCCATGCTTTCACTTCTTTTCATTGTATACCTAGAAGTGGAATTGCTGGATCATGTGGTAATGTTGTATTTTTTAAAAGCTCTCCAGGTGACCTTTGACTATGCAGCCCTGGTTGAGAAGCTATGGTGTAGAACAAGGGTGCCTAATCTGGAGGGTCCCTCAGTGGTCTTCGTGGGTTAGTGGCTTCTTAGGAGAATTGTATGCCTTATTTTGTATATATGTGGTTTCACTCATTGGCTTTGATCAGATTCTGAGAGCAGTTCATAACTTTGAAGTGGTGCTAAGAATTACTGCAAAACCTAATTTTAAGATAGATGAAGATGTGAATAGACTTTTCTCCAAAGAAGGTACTCAGTGGCCCAGTAAGCACAGGGAAAGATGCTCACCATCATTAGTTATTAGGGAAATGCAGATCAAACCAACAATGAGATACCATTTCATATCCAGTGGGATTGCTGTAATTAAAAAAAAAAAAGAAAAATAACAAGGGTTGATGAGGATATGGAGAAGTTGGCATCCTTGGACATTGCTGGTGGGAAAATAAAATGGTGTGTCTGCTTTGGAAAGGAGTTTGGCAGTTCATCAAAAGTTAAATCTAGAGTTACCGTATGACTCACCAATTCCATTCCTAGGTGTATATCCAAGAGAACTGAAAGCATATATCTATGCAAGTGCTTGTACACAGATGTCCATAGCAGCATTGTTCCTCATAGCCAAAAAGTAGAAACAACCCAAATGTCCATCAACTGATGAGTAGATAAATTGTGGTATATCCATACATTGGAATATTTGGTCATAAAAAGGAATGAAGTTCTGATATTTGCTACAATATTGCTGAGCCTTGAAAACATGCTGATTGAAAAAGGTGAGATACAAAAGGCCACATGTTATATAATTCCATTTATATGAAACGTCCAGATTAGGCAAATCCATAGAGACAGAGAGTGGTAGTGGTTGCCAGGGCATGGGGAGAGGAGAGAATGAGCAGTATTGCATATGGGTGTGGAGTTTCCTTTTGGGGTGATGAAATGTGTAATTAGATGTGGTGATGGTTGCACAATTCTGTGATTAGACTAAAACCACTGAAGTGTATACATTAAGAAGGTAGATTTTATGGCTTATGAATTATACCTCAATAAAGCTGTTAAAAGTAATTTTAAAAAAGAAGACAACTGAGGAGAGGATTGGGCTGAAATGAGGCCTGCATAACTCCAAAGAAAAAGATCCCATAAAAGAGATGGAAAAAGAAAAATTAAGCAGCTTAAGAGGAGGACCTATAGAGTGCCCTGTCATGGACGCCTCCGAACAGAGATTCAAGGAGTCGTCGCTGGGGGATGTGATCACGAGTGACAAACATAGCAGAAAGGCTGAGTAACATAACATACAGTATGCCAGAATTTCTGTAGGGTTAGCATTTGAATGTCGTGGAAGACTAGGGAGGGCAAACCCAATGGGATGATGGGGGAAGAATTGTAATTGTTTTGGATCATGAAATGAGTGGAAGGGAATAGGAATGAACTACAGGCCTATATTCCTTTATTTGAATCTCAAAATTCAACAAACTCTGAAAATGGAAAGGTTTTTATGACTCATTTGGCAGTAAAACCTGACCTGAATGGATGTGAAATGATTTATAATCTTCATTTGTCCCACTTAGTGTGAATATTCATACATTTCACTGCAGAAATAATATTGCATTTGATTACAGGATGCTTCCACCAGCCCCTCTGGGGATGTTATGAAATTTGGTATATGCCACATAGTCTCTTTCTAAAATTAAAATATATCTATCTATCTGAATTCTAAATTCGGTAGCCCCCAAGTGCTTTGGGTACAGGACCACAGACCTGTAGTCTTTGGATAGGTCTGGATATGAAGGAAAGATGTGAGATTGGATAGTTACTAGAGAAGGATTCAGACTCAAAGGGCATTTTTTTTAAAAGGGTGCAAATGACCCGAGTATGCGTGCGGGTTAGAGAGGAAGAGGTTGACAATTGGTAAAGAGAAGCTTTGTAGCAATGTCCTGGAGAAGGTGGAGAGGGGAATAGGAAGAGGGGCTGGAATGGTTAGTGTTGACACGAGGACTGATCACACATCCTCTGAGTCACAGGAGTGACGTTGAAGATAGCAGTGCATATCTTTGTGAGCAGAGGAAGGGAAGTTGAGTAAAATCAAACAGAACAGCCATTTGCTGAGGTGGTAAAAACTGGAAATAATCGTTGGGGTAAATAGAAGGAGCTGACTTGAGAACAAGTGAAAGGAGTGGCGGGCAGGACTGTGGGTCTGAGGCAAGTTCAGCAACCTGACCTGTTTGTGGGGCCATTCTGCCCCTTAGCTGTGTGATTTTCTTCATCACTGCTTGGCTTCCCACTTACAGGGGTGGAGAGATCCTGGGATTAGGTTTTGCAGAGTGAATTCTGTGTGAGGAGATGTGTGAAAGGGAACTGAGCGTGCTGGGGGCTGGTGGTGGATCTAGCTGGGTAGGGAAGGGAATGAGATGAGCAAAGGGGGCAAGAGACCAGAGTTCTTCATGCGCTGAAGGCCACTTATTGAGGAGGACTACAGTAAGAAAGCTAGTATGCTAGGAGGTTGTGGGCCAAAAGTGGCGTTCAAGTGGCAACCATTCTAGGTGGTAACAGGTTTCCAGGTATGATTATAGGAGGCAGTGGCTGAAGTGAAGTGGAGGAGACCTTTGGTGAAGTTGAGAGAGACAGAGGGCCTGTGAGCACAGGTATTAGCTCATCCACCTAGACTTTGAAATCACTTGAGATGATGACCAGATTTGGGCTAGAGAAGAAGAGCTAATCAAATGCCAAAATTTTCCATAAATGTGGAGGATGAAGTGGCACATTGGTAAATCTCAAACTGGAGCATAGATAGAGGGTGTTCCATGGCATGGGTTCTAAAGAAGCAGAGATTTGTTTTTTTTTTTTTTAATTTTTAATTTAATTTTATTTATTTATTTTTTGAGGAGGCTTGGCCCTGAGCTAACATCTGTTGCTCATCTTCCTCTTTTTCTTTTTTCTCCCCAAATCCCCAGTGCATAGTTGTATAGCCTAGTTGTAGGTCCTTCTAGTTGCTCTATGTGGGATGCCGCCTCAGCATGGCTTGATGAGCGGTGAGTAGGTCTGCGCCCGGGATCCAAACCGGCGAACCCCGGGCCGCTGAAGCAGAGCACGTGAACTTAACTGCTACGCCACTCGGCCAGCCTCTGGAGCAGAGATTTTTATACAAGGACACCCTAGTAATAGAGCGATGGCCTAGTAGCTGCTCTGAGGACTGTGGAGAGTATGACCCACCTCCTGTCCCTAGTGTGTGTGTGTTGAGAGAACAGGCAGCTTCTCCTGGAATGGACTATAGGGGAGGCCTAGTCAGGAGAGCCAGAAAGGCTCGGTTATCAGGTTAAGGATGTGAGGAATTTGTTACTACAGAGTAAGGACTTCAGAAGGCACAGGGAGAGATGTAGGGTGGAGTCAGATTGTTATAGGTTGTGTTGGGGAGAAGCACCCAACAAGATAAGAATACTGGCTGGTGACCAAATGTGAGAGAAGTTCCATCTTTGCCCAGATCCAAATACTGAATACACTGGAAAAGAAAGATTATGAGGGCTTTTCCTTTTCCTTTACTATGTGTGTTTTTTTTTAGGTGTTTACATTTTTAATAATACAAAGATATTGAATAAATAATGTCATCATGCTGGTTCAGACCCTTTATTCTGGACTGCTAATCTTAAGATTTTCAAAAAATTAATCTTGTTATCACATGTTATAACATGATAGTTATGCTTTGTGTCATCTGCCCATCTGATAAACAGATGCTTTGTTCAAGTCACTGATTAAAAAAAAACTAGACTAGCTTGGGGAACTTCTCTTTGTTTACAATAATCAGTTAATTAACACCAACAATGCCTTGGCTAATTCTCCGTTGTCATCCAGCACAGTAATTGTCAATGCCCTTCCTTTCTGGTCAGTGCGGGGCAGGCTTCAGCTGATCAGGAGGGTCCTTCTGCAAGGGGTCCTGATTTAGTTAGTGTGGGGTGGAGCCGGGACATCTGTATTTTGAAAAGCTCCTCAGATGATTCCTTAGCAGCCAACTTTGGGAACCGCCAGTGGCACCCCCATTTTGCTTTTGTCTTCACAACAGCAGCAAGTCAGGTGCCTAGCTGGCTTGAGCATGCTGTATCTACGCCCTCTCCCTCACTCACCATTCTCTCATCAGAGTAAAAGTGAAGTGCTTATAAACATTTTAAAGATACCCAATTATTAGTAATCAGTTTAAATTATAAAATAATGTCACGCCATAATCTTCAGATTAGCAAAGTGTTTTAAAAAATCGTAATGCCTATTACTATTATGAATTCTGAGGAGATGAGACTCTGCTGAAGTTATTATAAATTAATACAGCCTTTCTGGGAAACAATGTAACAGTATACGTAAATAGACTTAAATATGGTCACACTCTTTGATGTAGCAGTTACATTTCTGAGACTCTCTTGTATTGAAACTATTGATTATTGTTAATCAGAAATTTGGATGAGCATTTATATCAAAGATATTCATCACAGTGTTATTTATAGTAATAAAAAATGGAAGAAATCTAGATGATTGACTATAGAAAATGGTTGAATATATTTTGGTATCTTCATATGATGGAATACAATAAGTCATTAAAAATTATGTTTATAAAGACATTTAACATCATTGAAAAATTTTGGTGTATAACATTAAAAAAACAAAAAAGCATCTAAAATTGTATATACAGTTTGTGCTTAATTGTGTATATATACACAATACATTTTATTTATTTATTTTTTTGTGTGAGGAGATCAGCCCTGTGCTAACATCTGCCAATCCTCCTCTTTTTTTGCTGAGGAAGACTGGCCCTGGGCTAACATCCGTGCCCATCTTCCTCCACTTTATATGGGATGCCGCCACAGCATGGCTTGCCAAGCAGTGTGTCGGTGCGCACCCGGGATCCGAACCGGTGAACCCCGGGCCACCGCAGCGGAGCGCGCACACTTAACCACTTGCGCCACCGGGCCAGCCCTATACAATACATTTTAAAATATTGAGCAGAAATTTTTTTTAAGTTGATGATTCTCTGGGTGATAGGAATATATGCAGTTTTATTCTTGAGCATTTTATATTTTCTGCTATGAGGATGTATTACTTTTTTTGAGCAAAAGTAGTAAAACTTTTAAAAAATAAAATTCTTACTCCAATCTCTTTAGCATAAAGAATAAGGAAAATTCATTTGGGATGAATTCTTGTTAGAGAAGTCATTCTTGCTCGTAGTAATCACCAGTATGTTTTCTGAATACTTGCAAACCATCTATTTATCTATTCCACATTTTTGTGGGATTATCAGCATCGGGTTTAATAGCTTGTGGGGCTTTTGTTGTTCTCTGTTTTTAAAAACCGCTTTATTGAGATATAATTCACATAACGTAACATTCACCCTTTTAATGTACAATTCAGTGGTTTTTAGTTTATTCACAAGTTGTGCAGCCATCACCACTATCTAGTTTCAGAACATTTTCATCAACCCGAGAAGAAACCCTGTGCTTGTTAGCAGTCTTTCCCCATTTCCCTTTCCTCTTAGCCCCTGGCAACCACTAATCTGCTTTCTGTTTCTATGGATTTGCTTATTCTGGATATTTCATATAAATGCGTTCATACAGTATGTGGCCTTTTGCAATATCCTATTAGCTAGTCTTCAGCCCCTCCTCCCTACACTGCCAGAAATGTCATTTATACCAGTACCATGGTAATCTTTCTAGCATAACTGTGATTTTACCACCTCTCGCTCAAAGCTTTTTGGTGTGCCCATGGTTTATTAATGAACAGAACTACTACTCTTTCTGGCATTTAAGGTTTTCTATATTCTGACTCTACAAAGTAGGTACTTACTTAAATATCTGGTGAATAAATGAATTCAGTGAATAAAATGTACTCTGCTTTATCTCTCCCTTTCCTTCTCCCTCAAAGAAGATAATGACTATGAGTTAGTCAGATTTCAGGTCACTGATGGGGCAAGAAAATTTCTCTCTAAAGTTTAGGGCAGTGGTTCCTGAACCTCAGAGGGCATCATCAGACTGTGGGGAGGGCTTTTTGGGGTGCCAGCCCTGCCTCCAGAGTTTCCATTCAGTTGGCTGGGCTGGAGCCAGGGTGTGTAGTTCTGACAGTTCCTAGGTGACACTTTGAGAACCACAGTTCTAAGGCTGCCCTGGTTTAGGGAGGGTGCAGCCAGCACCACAACCAGGGCCTGACAGCCACTGGAGTGGAAAAGAGGTTGAGTGAGCAGGGAAAGATCCAGACTCCCCAAATGTCAAGTCGCATGGCCATGCAGCTGCACCCAGCAGGTCTAGCCCAGCCTTGCTCGTTATTAACTGCACCACTTTGGCGCCCCGCAGGGATCTCAGATACCTTCACCACCGCCCCAGCTTCAATTTGGAATATTTCACCCATTCTTCAAAGCGCAACTCAAGCGTTCATAAAACCTCTGCCGAGGCGCCCTGCAACAAAGGTAATTTTCCTCTCATTAGCACTTGGTAGCTTTCATATGTCCTTTATTCCGTGTTAGTTAATTCCATGCTTGTTTCTTCTTCCTAAATCTTTGATTTCCTGAGATCAAGTTCTGTTTCTTACTCCGTGATTGTATTACGATGTCCATAGTGTATTACGATGTCCATAGTGTATTACGATGTCCATAGTGCACAGTAGTTTGCCCTTAGCAGCTGCTCAATAATGATCAGTGCAGTCAAACATGAGAAGGAAAGAAATGCAAATAGATTTTTAAATTAAAACCCTATAATTTAGGTTATATTTTTAATACCAAAAAGAGACCTATATTAATTAGAAGCTTAACCTTATATAAGACTTAATTGCTCAGGGTGCAAATGTGTTTTTACCCTAAGTAACAGTCATTGGTCTAGGTTTTGAAACATTGGCTTAAAACAAAGCACCAAACTAAAGAAATCATATGCCTGTGTTTTCACATATATATAATGTGTGTGAGATCTCTGAGAGCTAGCTTAGTTATCTCCACGTCATCTAGCCCAACTGGAACCAGGGTGTGAGTTTCAGCTTAATGAATTCTTAGCCTTTTGATTTCAGTATCAGACAAAAGGATTATAATATAGCTAGCCATCTCTGAGGTGTCAAGCAATTTTCTTAATTTCTTTAAAGTTTCATTTCATGCTTATTACTTGCCAGTTATGGTTAAATAAGGCACAGCAGTCTAGCAGATCTTTATCCACAGGTGTAGGTTTTACAAAATGATTACTCTTTACTCTCAGTGCAAACACATTTTAGGAATCATAAAAAAAAAAGGTAGAGAACAACACATCTTACAAATAGGAGGAGTTTGTTTTAATCTTTTCAGTGCCTATTCTAGACCACCCTTATTTAGTCCATTAAATTATTATTTGTGACACACTTTAAGCTCATTTGGGTTTAAATTTGTATTAACTACCCAAGGGGTAATTAGACGCTACCATTCTTGAGTCCAATATGTTTTTAGTTCCACAAAATGCAACAGCTCTCCATCTGGAGCTATAAAAGGGAGAAAACCCTCCATTTACAGCTTTCCAGGACAACTCTATGCTCTGCACCAAGTCTGTCAAAACTAGAGGGCTCCCTGGCCTCTGATCCTGAGGTCGGAGAACTGGGCTCCATTGTACAATCATAGGAATAACAATATGATTGTACTTCTGCTGAAAGCTGTTTCCATGTCCCAAGTTTGAAACTTGAGCTGAAATATAAATCTCTCATAAACTACAGTATGGTTAGTTTTGGTGATTACCAAAATCCAACATTTGAGAGAGAAAAAAATGGTTAAAGTATTCTGGCTCATATTTTCAGGTGCAAAGGTAATTTTTAAATTCTTTTTAAATAATGAATTCTTGTAAATAACTTTCTAAATTTTAGTAATTCTCAGTAAATCATTCTGTAGGTATGTTATTTGCAAATAATAATGCTTAATTTGGCTTATGTTTATAAGGCCAAATTGGATTTTTTTTGGAGGAGGGGGTCCTCTGTTGATCCAGAACTGCCTCTTTCTATTTGTAATGGCAACCATTGCCTCATAGCACATACTGTTTGGAGTTATTGTAACGATCTGACCAAAAGAAAGTTTGTAGGAATTTGTGTGGTGAAAAAATGAATCAGAGGTCCTCCCACCAAAACAAGTTTTTCCTCCTTGCTCATTTTCCACTTCTGTAGAAGAGTGCTAAAGAACAGAGAAAGAGCATAAAAAAGAGTATTTCAGAAGAAGACGTCTTACTGTGTACCTTATTTCTTCTCTAACCACAGGCATTTAATCTGGGTCGTATACTTTGTCCCTGAGACGTGCTAAAAAGTTTTGCCCTTACTTTGTTTTCCTGTTTGATTGGAGATAAAGAACTCATAAGAAAGTTTGGAGTTAACTGAGTGTGAGTGAGAGACGGGAGGAAAGAATGAGTGTGAAGTCTCATCTCTGGCACCAAGAGACTGGAGTGGGAGGCAGCAGTGTGGGCCTGCCTGGGGCGCACGCAGGGCTGGCTCATGAGGATGGTGCGTTCCAAGAGGCAACTAATGATGCAGGAAAAAGAAGTGTTATTTTAATTTTATGTACCATGGGCTGGGGAACAAGCAGCAGGGAACCTTTAATTCTTCCTAGTGGAATCTGGGAAGCCTTCATAAGAGGCTGAACTTGAAGGATAAGATTTTCCTGATTGGAAGAAGAGCAATTTTAGTAACCTTTGTTGGAAGGCTCTTGTGATTTGGGTATTTTTCTTGCTTTAAAAGAGTCACATCAGTAGGAGAGAAAACATAAGAAAGTTCCTAAGGTTAAGGAGAAGAGGATATAGGAATGAGTCCAAAATGACCAAGAGCTTCCATGTTTCTTATGTAGAAGAACATGGAGTAAATTTGGAGAAATATAAGTTGGTTGTTAATATAGTTTTAGCAGTTTGGAAACTGTTATAGAATATCACTTGATTTACCAAATGATATAATTTATATTTTAAATTTTATTGCTAATACTTATTGGTACAATGAGGTGCAATTTCTTACTTCATTCACTTTAGGCAGTCTTTGTGCCACTTACTATAGAGTAGATTTCCCTCATTTTATGCAATATTCTTCCTGAAAATATGCATGTAAGCAATTGGTACATTTATAATTTGCATTCTAGAGACCTGGTTATTTAAAAGAATCTCTATTTGGTTTTCTTGTTTTTGTTTTTTTCCAGCAGCACAGCCAGGTTTCTTTCTTTCCTTTCCTCCTTCCCTCCCTCCCTCCCTTCTTTTCTTTCCCTGTTCCTTCCTTCCCTTCCTTTTTTCGTGTAAACTCATAAAAGTCTGATGTATTAATGAAAGGAAATTTGGAAAATACAAAAATTAAATTACACCTGTAGTGCCCATCGAAACAATTTAACTGCTTGTATTTTGGTGAATTTTCTTCCAATTTTTTTTCTATCAATTAATTTTCCTCTCCAGCTGTGTTCACCATTAGCTTAGATTATTTCATGAACATTTACGTGCTATTAAATTCAACCTATAGTAATGTCTAACATTTATTAAATAAGCCCTTACTAGGTGCCAGTTGCTGTTCTATGCCCTTTACATTTCATGCTCTCAGCAAACTTACAGAGGTATGTATTAATATTTCTACAGTTTTACAAGTGAAGAAACTTAGGTCCAAAGAGGTTAATTAACATAATTAATATGCAGTATTCTAGGGATTCCAAACCAGAGTTGACGCCAGAGGATCTGCTCTTAGTCACTATGTTGTACAACTTGTCATGAATTTTGTTTTAATGGTTGCATAATAAAAAGCTTCTGTTAGGAATCTTAGAGTTCTATTAGGAAGGCCTCTGCTCAAATATCACTCTATCAAGAGAGAACTTTCCTAACCACCTGTTTAAAATAGCCCCCCTCACCCCCATCTGCACTGTACTCTCTCCTAACCCTATCTCATTTGTCTTTGTAGCTCTAGTCACTGTCTAATATAGTAAATGTTTGTTTGCTTTGCTATTTCTCTTCTCCCCCACCTCCTTACTAGAATATGAGAGTCATGGACAAAAGACTTGTTTGTTTTGTTCGTTGCTGTATGCCCCAGTATCTAGAACCGTGCATGGCACATAATAGATATTCAGTAATATTTGTTGAATGATTGAATGACTTCTGCCTTCAGGTTAGCTTTGTGTCAATTCTGATTTTCTTAGTCAGTCTCCATTGGGACTGATGGGCTGGAATAAACCACATGATCAGCATTCCCCTCTGTAACCCAGGGGACTGATGCTGCTGTGCTCGAGTGCCCCAGGTGGGGGGCAGCTGCAGCCCCCACACTCCTGCCCCCCGCAGGGACATCGCGTGCCTACGGAGAGCCAGCCTCGTGTCCCAACTGGTTTATGCAGGTTGTACTTTGTTATTGTAACTGCATCATTTAATTAAATATTATGTAACTGATTAAGTATGAGTTTGAGAAGACATATATGTTTCTATAAAAACTAAAATGAGTGCTTTGAAAAACTCAGTCAAATAGACAAAAATTGCTGCCAAATAGGTATATGCAACACATCTGTAAAAGACTGGGAAAAAACAGTAAAAATCTGTACCTCATAAGCACTTATAAGAAATCTAAGTGTCTATAACTTCTAGCTCTATTTTAAATAAACAAAAATTGGAAATAGTAGACAATGCCTTATGCAAGAAAGGCAATATGAAACTCCACTGGAGACTGATACTCAAGTGTATATTTTTATGTTTAAAGTTAAAATGAATTAAAGTAGTAGGCGTCATTTTCTATAATTGCTCTTGATAACTGAGTTTTTAAATTAGCCAATTACTACTTCTGATTCTGTAGGAAAAACGAACTTTTACTGTTTTGAATGAAACTCGGCATCGTTGGTGTGCCAGAAAAAATTCTAGCTGGTTTTGTTATTTCAGTAACTTCATAATAAATTCAATAATAAGAGTAATACTTCATTTCCCTCCAGGGAATAATTGCTTGTGAGCTGAGGCCTGATTTCCTTTCTGCACTGGAATGTGAGCTTCAGGAGGAGAGGGACTTTTGTCTGTTTTGTTCATGTCTCTGTGTCCAGTGTCTGCAACACTGCCTGGTGCATTAATGATTTATTGAATGGATAGATGAATGAGTCTCAAGTATGTCCGTGTTTTGCAGAAAGAAGTGTTTTGCATTTTACAATGATACTGCTACATTTTTAGCAAAAAGAAAAGTACTTTCAAATTACATATTCACTGTTTATCAAACTAAATTAAAATATACTGCTTTCTAGGATATACATAAGTATATATTTCTCTCTTCAATGAAAGTATTAAAGTAGAGAAACCTCAGTGCTCACATTGCAGTGGTTAAGAATTGAGGAACTGTTTGGATTCACTGATGAGCTCTGAAAATTCCTGTGTGGCCCTGGTCAAGTTACTTTGTCTCTTCAGTACCTCAGTTTCCCCATCTGTAAAATGGTGATAATCATAGGTTGTTACAGCAACCAAAGGAGTTCAGATATGTAAAGTGCGTAGAGAATGCCTTGCAAGATACTAAGCACTCAATAAATGATAGTTATTATAATTACACCTGAGTTTGACTCCTGGTCTATTTATCATCTGTGTGACTTGGGCAAATAACTTATGGAAACAGGTGGGAGAAGTTGGATAATCTGTAAGGGGTGAGTGTGTATGTGTGTGTACATATATATAAAAACATAAAAATGTGGGTTTTTAAGCAAGAAAGTATATGCAAAGTGCTTAATTCTTAATAAGTACTCAATAAGTGTTAGCCAGAAAAAAGCCAACAATGTTATACTGTGGGAAGAGAGGACTCATTTATTTAAAATTTTTTTACAACTGGAATAATAAAAATACTTTTTATATAGGTACAAACTGTCTTGCCCTGCCATTTCAGTAAGTTTTTCTCATAAATTAGGAGGTTTTTAAGAAATCTCATAAAGAAGTTTAAAATGGGTTTCTGAGTAAAGATTATTGAATTTTAGTCTGAAGAAGTTATGAAACTCAAACACAAGCACTACGTTGTAGTTCTCAGTTTGATGATTCTTTCCAGAATGCTGAGCCTTAGTGAAAACTGGTTTTCCCAATATTAAATAGGGACTAAGCACACCTTGCTTGAAGGGGAGGGAAATGCTTACATTATTCGAGGAATGCAGCTTCTCCCCTCCATGTTTTCTCATCTGAGGTTTTATGAAAACCTAGTCCTGCTATTCCTGGCCATATTAGCCCGGCTGACGTCCTCGGCTCTGCAGGCAGCCCAGTGACTGGCTATATTATGGAACTGAGCCTCTGAGAATTCAGAAAGTAGAAGCCCTCTTATGCCTCTGATGTCAGACTAGGCAGTTTCCCCCGTCGGTAGTGATAGTTTAGCACAGCTCTCTGCTACTTGCGTATTCTGCACTGAATTTTGCTAAGATAAGACTTGAAGAGAGGATGTTTCGTTTTTTAAGAGAGATGTAGATGATGGAAATGTTACAGCCGAGTCTTTGTGTGACGGGCACGAATCAAGCCATTTCTTTGATGATTGCAACACGTGTGAAAGAGCGGCTGCCGCCCCTTTGCAGCCTGATGTGTTTATTACAGGCCTCCCCATGGCATCTTGAAGTGTCTTCCAGCTAAAAAATTCATGAGGATTATTGGCTTTCAGTCAGAAAATGGAATATATCTTCTAGTTACTGTCTAATATCCCACTTTAAGGCCATTAGACAAAAGTAAACCTAAGAGCGGAGCGTATTGAAAAGGAAGGAATATTTAGCTTAAACGTTTGTTTCTCCACTGTTGTTATGACTGTTCCGTGGAGTGAGAAACAGCGTAAGAGAAGGTAGGGGCTGAGGCCATTTTGCTTGGAGAAGAATAGCTGTAGTTGTAGGATATGTTATTTTCTTTAATCCTGTATCCAACTGTAAACTGTTAGCGTTTTATTATTAAAACATCATATCCTAATAATAGTAGTTTGTGTTTGGCTTATTGCAGTTAATTAAAAAGTAAAGTGTACAGTAAGTTGCTCAAAAGTAGTGAAGTTAAGCTGAGCGTTTGTTTCCAAATAGGATGCCTTTTATTCTGGATTTATATGAAGTGAATCTCCTAAAACTTTGCAACCTAACTACTGTCACTGGGAATTAATGTACAGTTTGATAAGTCTGAATCTGCAGATACTTACCGTAATATGTGAGGTAAATTAAAATTTTGTTGTATGAAAAGCAAGAAGCAATATAGTATTATGTAAAGATGAACTTAAAAGTGTTCTTATGATCCAGTGAAAAGAGTCATAACACTTTGGGGAAAATAATATACTATTTCACTAGCTAAAATTTGTTTCTGAAAGATAGTATAGCATCTTCTGTCACACTGCTAAATGCATTGCTTGTTTTGCCAGTGGGAAGGAAATGTTGGTTTTTCTGTGTGCTCTTTCTCATCCCTGCATTCAGAATCTACAGAATTCTGCTTAGGTTGTATCGCAGGTGGGATGCTTCTTTGTTTGCCTGTTTCTATGCATCAACGATATATCCTTGCATAATCTGCATATTTACTGCATAGAACATTTATTTAACTCTTGCCAGAAGTTGGGGTCTTGCCAAAATAATGTTTGCTTTGGGTAATTTTGTTCAGTTGGCCTGTTTGGAAAGAGGTATTTCCCCTCCTGTCGGTTCAATGTCTTTGCAGCTGTATGGTCTTACTGACTTGCAAGGTTTGGCCCACTCTCTGTTTTCTACGTTTCTTGGGCATCTACATCCCAGCAGCACATTTTGTATATTTAAACATTGGATACTGTGTTTTCTTAGACTTATCAGAGTCTGGCCCAGAAGTTTTGCTTTTGTAAAATAAAGGGATCCCTCCTGGAACACAGTATACTTTGAGGGAGAAGTTGTTTCAAGTTTAGAATGAGCGAATGTTCTCACTTGTGATAAAGAAATAGTGAATGCGTCTTGGTAGAGGTGGACTTCTGAGCAATGGGGGGCTCTGAAGATTATCCTTTCAGAATGAATTTAAGAGAACAGAAATGCAAAAGTGTTTAAGTGAGGATTTATGTACACTTTTAGTATTACCTGAGTATTTCTTAGTCTAACAAAGTTTGTGAAGAACCAGACTGCAGATTACACAGCAATGTCATGTATCTCTTGTAAAGGGAGTTCAGAAAGAACCTGGAAGGACCTTGGAAGCTCGACAAGCCTTTCTGGTCTCACATCAAGAGCTAGATAATTTCTCGGGCAGCTCCTCCTCACGTAGGCGTTGATAAGAGGAATTGTTTCAGCAGCTCTTTGTATGTCATTTCTTATAAACTTCATCTCCAAGTAAGGAATTGCAAAGAGGGCCTAACTTTTTAAAAATATTTCTTGGAACTAGCAATAGAGCTCTGATGTTTGATTACTTATTATGTTTAGATTTCAGCAACAGTATTATCCTTATTTATTCTTTAACAGAATTTGTTCTGTATATAATAAATCTGACAGTTTTACAGGCCTCATTTGGAAGATAGCCAGTACTGATAAAAGATAAAATGCACATTATCGTTTCCATGAATTCTGGATGATTAACTAGCTTTGATGGTATGAGGCTGTATTGTGAGCAACAGCTTTGTTACCTTATAAGTTACATTGATGAATTTCATGCACGAAGAATACACTTTTTCATTGTGTTGAGATTTAATATTTTATTTTACTTTCTGTCTTTATGCTAAGGATTTAACTGTCATTGTTCACCCCTCCCAGAATATTATTACTTTTAAAGAATAAAATATATTAATTCTTGTGGCTAACTGTTTCCTCTACTGTCTAGTTTATACAGGTTGATATTACAGGATGTAAGGGAGGATGTACTGTCACAGTGAAAGCAAGACTGTTGTTTTGTTGTAGATAACAAGAATGGACAGATTGAAACTTCTTTTCCACTCTTATCCTTTCACAACCCCCCCCCACATCTGGTAGAAACTGGCTTGTTCTCAATGACTGTAATTACCATCAGATACGACCCAAGAGTTTACTTGTGTCATTTTCAGTTTTTGTGATTTACATTGAACACTTTCAGAATTGAGAGTGAAATGCTCAAGCATTTTAATTTCATGTGAGTGTCAAAAACATGCAGAACGTTTAAGAAACGGCTATTTCTTCAAAATAAAATTTCTAAACCTTCAATGCTGCCCTTCAGTATTTTCCATCTCTTACCTTTTCATTGGAAATTAATTTTTAAATGTGATCTAGAAAAATGCATTAAAACTCATCTTTCCATATAGTTTGTTTTATTTTAGATGATTTTTCTATGTGTAAGTGCACAGTAGAGGTCATAAATCTATCTAATCTATCATTCTATCTATCTGTCTCTGGTTTTTATCTGTGTCACTTGAGTGGGGAAAAAAATTAACTCACCTAACGCCACCACACGTTCTCGTGTGAAATACTAACACTTGCTGCCAGCCCAGCCTCACACTGGGTGTTAAGAGTATCAGTCAGAGTCATCTAGGTTAGAGCACCACAGTGCTTCTCTTTGAGCACCTCATTAATGAAGTTCGCTGTTATTTATTTGGTTCATCCACTAAAGAACAGGACATAAATCCCCGGGTCTGCTCTTGGATTACATCCACTTCTGGCCCTGTGGCAGGCAAGGGAGTGGTGCTCGGGAACTGGCTCCTGCCTGTCACCACCCTCCCCACCCTCCTCCTTTCTCTGCTCCAACCCTAAATTTGCCCCTTTTCCTTTTCTTCGTCGGAGACTGTCTTTTTTTAAAAATTTTTTCCCCAGTCATTGAGCAGTGTGTGCGACGGGGCATCCCCAGCCTGATGGCTGTGGCCAGCCGAGTGCGTCCGCCTGTGCTCAACTTGGCCAATGATTGCAACTCCCCCCTCCTTATTTTTCCTTTGGTGGTTTAAAGGTTGGTTGGCAGTGTGTACTGGGCATACCGAGTGCAGGAAAATTGCTCAGAAAAGAGGACATATGGGCAGGCACAGAAAAATAAGGAAACAAGCATGCTCGTAAAGCTGAAATTTATAGATTTAGAGGAAAAGTGTTTAAGGTACCATCACATAATAATAAAAGAGAAATTTGGCACTCAAATAACTTACTTCAAGAGGAAATTAATGATGTTTTAAAGCTACAAATAGCGTGGTTTGTGAGCCAGCCTTGAGTAGATACGAGTTAAATATAAAGTCCGCTCAAATGGTTTGACTATACTTAGAGCACAAAACGTTACTCCTTGCCTCACTCCTTATCTCCTTTTCGTCCTTCTGTTGAAACATATCAGTGCTCTCCCCCCACGCAAAGTTACCATTATTAGTATGTACGTATTTTGGGAAATTTAAAGGGAGATGATGCTGATGCTGATGTTAAATCCCAAAACTGAGTATATACGACTTTAAGTAAAACAGCCACTTTTTAAAATCGTCTTTTGAAAAGCTTTCTGATTTTTATGTTAGTACTATACTTTTTAATATACATAGTGATACCTTTTGGGGAAAAATAGCCATTTTTGTCAACAAACTTATCACAAAGACATACTATATAGGGCATTTTGTTATATATTGAGGTTTATATTTTGATGATGAACATTTACTTGAATTTTTATGGTTCATGGAAAGCTGCTTCCAGGGCAAAAATTCCCTAGGCCGTTTGATGAGAGCTTACTTAGATCGGATGAGTAATGTTTTTTCTTACATGCCTATGAGTGAAGCCATGGGAATTGTGGTTCCGAGAGAGATACTGAAAATAAATGTTGGTAAGGTCTCATCTGAGAAGGGTCCTGGTGTCCAGATTTCTGCTTCTCCCCCGTCCTGTACCTCTGCACTGCCCTAGCTCTCCTCCCCACTGTTATAACTCACCCGCCTTCCTCAAGGCCCAGCTCAGTACCATCTCCACCCCAGCCAGCAGAGGAGTGCATCCCGGTTGTATAATATCTTCACCTATTTTTGTTATTGGAGTTTTTCGTATATACAAGTTTATCTCACCTCTCACTCTGTTTTCTTCTTGAGAGCAGCGTTCCTCTTCCTGCTCCTCACAGCCCTGAGCTGACTTAAGTGTAGACAGGCGGTCTTGGAATGATTAAGTGATGTTTAGATGAGGGGAAGAGAGTCCAGAGCTTGCTGCTTCTCCCCCCTGACCTGTGACTGTGATTAGAGGAAGAATGGCTTATTCGATGAGGAGACCCTTTGCCGTACATTTTAGTTAAGAGTAGGATTGTGTAAGCCTGTGTATAAATCCCAGTTCTGCCATTTGTTAATCCATCAGCAGCCCTGTGCTGTAGGTGCGAATGATTATCCCCATTTTACAGAAGGGAGAATTAAGGCGTGAACAGTAACTTCTTAGAGTCTCACAACTAACCAAGTGGTGGAGCTTGGACATGGGTACTGGCCATTAGCTTCTCTGCTCTATTGCCTTTCATAGTCTGTTTTTGATGATTAAATTATATCTGTGAATTGCTTGGTCCACAGTAAATGCTAAATGAATAGTAACTAAAAACAGATTATACTTATTATCAGCCCAAAAAATGTGACCACAGTACAGGACCTTGGGACTTGGTTACATTGCTCCCACCAGCAGGAAGCTCAAGCATTAGCTTTCAGAATGTCCCCTGCTTTGTGACCTCTTGAATAGGGTGTGCAATTGGTGCGACCTCCCTCAACCTGTACAGTGTTTCTTCATCCTACTAACACGTGACTCCTAAAGAAAAATCTTTAACTCCTCTGCCCCTTTGGATCAGAGTGGAGGCCAGAAGGAATGACGGTAGTGAGACTGAGCATTCCAGATTACACGGAGAGAAGCGGCGGGGCAGGTCGACGGGTATGTGGCATTGACACAGTGCTCAGTCTTGGCTGTCTTCTTAGCCCACCTTCCTCTTTGTCCCTGCTCTAGATGAACCTGTTGCTCTCTGGCATCTTCCTTAAGTCCTTGACCCTCTACTGACTTGCCCTTCCCTCTGACTTTTCCAATCTGGAAAGGAAGAAAAGCCACTGCAGAGAGCAAAGGAGGGGGAAGGTGATTTTAGAAGCTTGGGGGACAGAAGGAAGGGGAAATAGCATAGAATTGGAGCTCTAGAAAAGGGTTTAAATGCTGACTTAAACTTTTTGGGCTGCATTTTTTTCCTTTTGCTCAGCAGTTATTAAGCATCTTGAGTAATAATCATCTTTGGTTTCCTCAAGTCTTTGTTAGTCCCTTTGTTTAGTTCTTTTAGAGTTGAACTTCTATCACTCTTGTTCTTTGCATATTTAAATATTATTTTGATTATGCTAGTGATGACCATTGTGAACACACGGATTATCTTATTATATGTCTTTTTATTTTCTTACTGAAAGGAGTTTAGTAAGAAGGAGCCAGTAATTGTCCTTCTCTGTTAGGGTCAATAATGATTTTTTGAGTGCACCTTAAGACCTTTGGTGATGGCAGCTAGAATCATCTGAGGGAGGGAGTGGAGGGGGGCAGGATATGAGAGGAAGCCCCCCGGTGCAGCGCGCTGGGAAGTGTGCCCAGGGAGGCGAGCTGCCATGGAGAGAGGGGACCAGCTGCTGTGGGAGAGGAGGGCCCTGGAGACTCCACGTGGAGGCAGGAAGACCCGCTGATTGAGGGGCATTGCTTACGGAGGCCTTGTGCAGGGCTAGGACTGGGGCTAGGAGAAGGATGCCAGATCTACCTGGTCCGATTTGGAAACATGCAGCTTGGTGGCATGGCACTGCCTCTTCCTGGGGCTGGCTGTCACGGGGAGCTGTTGCAGCACAGACTTCACATTGACCAACCCAAAACAGAGACTGGGAGGAGCCCCTTTCAACACCTGTAGTTTCCACATGGTGCAAGAGCACTCCTGAAACTGGAGGCTGGTGGCAGAAACCCAGGGCTAGCAGATTGTAGCTCGTGGTTCTGTTGAAATACTACTCCTGTTTAAAGAGTATGGGCCTAATGAGGTAGGCTTGTTTGTTTTTTAAATGTTAATCTTTACATTTGCTTATCCTTTAATTTAAGCAAGGTGAAAAAAAATGCAGCCTTTTTGTTGGAAGTTCTGTGTGCACATAAATGAAAACAACGTGTTAATTCCTGTTGTCAAATTTCTGATTGAAGTAAAAGTTCTGTTATTGTTGGTAAATTGATCAAACACTTTGTCATCAGCTCTTTTCACTTCTTTCCTCCCTGTTTTCTATTTTAGTTGCTGATATGTGTTCAAGATGAGTGGGATGGGAGAAAATACCTCTGACCCATCCAGGGCAGAGACAAGAAAGCGCAAGGAATGTCCTGACCAGCTTGGACCCAGGTTAGATTCTTGCTGGGAAACAGAATCAGTGTTGCCCATGGAAGCCACACACATGATTCTTTGGTAGTTTAGCATTGGTTTTACACCTGATTCAAATATTGTTTGATTTTTCTCCTTAACTGTTAAACCTTTGGTTGCATATTATTTAGATTACATTTTGGATGTGCTAATCAGTTGCAGATTTTATTAGTCTTTACAAGAAGAGGAAAGCTACATACTTCTTCTGATGTCTCCTGTGTATTTACTCTTAAAACCAGTTTATTCTATAATCTTGAGATTTTCACATTTTCTTTTCTGTTAGATGATAGAATGTCATAAAGACAGGAAGATCCCATAGTAAAAAGATTTGCTGTTAATTTTATCATGGGTTTTATTCCTATTTGGTTTTGGTTTTTATAATGAGCAAGACATAAAATGTTAAATCCACTTGATTTTGAGTTGATGACAAAGATTGTAGCTCTTTGGTGAATAAAACAAATAATTTTAAAGCAAGTTCCATGCCAAATATTATGGGTGGAAGTGTGAGTTGTTATAACCTCCATGCAGAGTAATTTAGCAGTATCTATTAAAATTATAAACGCATATCCTCTTTGAACTAGCAGTTCCGCTTCTGGGAACTTTCCAGCGATATACTTTTTCATACATGCAAAATGATGCCTGTGTGAGGTTACTTGTTATAGCATCATTTATATTTGCACAAGACTATGAAAACCTAAATGTTTATAGGAAACTATTAAAACAGCTATGACATACCTGTAACCTGGAACATAATACAGCTGTGAAAAAGAGTGAGGATACTCTTTATGGATTGATATGGAAAAAATCTCTTAAGAATATTGTTACAGAGAAAAAGCAAGGTTTAGAAAATGTTTATGGAGTTACTACCATTTGTATAAAAGAAGAGGGGCTGGCCCCGTGGCGTACTGGTGAAGTGCGTGTGTTCTGCTGCTGGCAGCCGGCGTTCAGATCCCGGGCGTGCACCGAGGCACCGCTTGTCAGGCCGTGCTGTGGCAGCGTCCCATATAAAGTGGAGGAAGATAGGCACAGATGTTAACCCAGGGCCAGTCTTCCTCAGCAAAAAGAGGAGGATTGGCATGGATGTTAGCTCAGGGCTGATCTTCCTCACAAAAAAAAAAAAAAAAGAAGAAGAAAGTAAGAATCTATGTTTGCATTGTTTTAGGATAATTAAGAAACACTTAAGAGTTGTTACCCATTGCAGAGAATGAGAACGGGACAAATAGGGAACAAAAGTAGAATGATGATCTAAATCATATAAATGATTTTAAAAGTTAAATAACAACAGCAGCTTCTATTAAATAGCTAGTAAAAAGATCCCTAGATGGGAAACAGTAGGGAAGAGGACTAGGGAAAGTCATTAAGATATAGAGGAAGAGAACGGGCCAACCCCGCGGCTTAGCAGTTAAGTGCGCACGCTCCGCTGCTGGCGGCTGGGTTCGGATCCCGGGCGTGCACCAACATACCGCTTCTCCGGCCATGCTGAGGCCGCGTCCCACACACAGCAACTAGAAGGATGTGCAGCTATGACATACAGCTATCTACTGGGGCTTTGGGGGGAAGGAGGAGGATTGGCAATAGATGTTAGCTCAGAGCCGGTCTTTCTCAGCAAAAAAGAGGAGGATTAGCACGGATGTTAGCTCAGGGCTGATCTTCCTCACAAAAAAAAAAAAAGAGAGAGAGGAAGAGAAGGAAAAAGAGCAAAAAGCCAATATTTTATATTTCCCTTTTCCCTTCCAGTTGCCAACAAAACAAGCCTATTAAATTGCCGCTGTCACATTCCATCCCGAGCCCCCAGCTCCTGTGTTGCCTCTAGATTCTGTAGTACTTCTGACTGACCACAACCTTCTGTCTGTCCAACTGCCTTTAATGCTCGGGAGTCCTATCAGGAGGCGGTTTGGTAAAATGGAAACTGTGCCAGTGGAGAGGTTGCTCTCTTGCCTGGCGCCGTGCTGGTGCCTGGTGGGGTGGACACGTCTCCGAACCCTCTCCTGCTGCTCTCGGGTCTCTGTAACACAGCTCCCCTGTCTCACCTAGTAGTCATTTATTTATTTTCTTGTTGGGGGCGGTGAGAGAGGGAGGAGGAGTGGGAATGGGGGTCCACAATGGGAACTTGGCTCTTTCGCACATTCCAGCCGCTCCCTCCTTTTCCCTGCTCTTGTAAAGTAGAAGCAAGGGATACAGATGAGACTCAGAAAAACCAAATTCTGGTCACTGCTTTATTAGTAACTCACTGGGTGATCTTGGGCAGGTCATATAACCACTATAAAGGGGAGAAATTGTGTTCTATCTTAGGTTAATTAGTTTGTGAAAATAAAGCTGATATTTAGAGGTAATATATGGAAGTCTATTACAAATTACAAAATTTTATAAATTGGTATTATACACAAATTATATACTAAAAATACAGAAAGTTGCCACATTAAGCAGCTTGCATTTTTAATTTATTGTACTGTTTGAATGTCATTTAGTGGACCCTCTACTGTACTTGAGAAAAAAATTGTACACTGCTATTATCGAAAGGAACTTTTGAGTTTGCTATTTTATCAAATTCACATGAGAAGATCTTGCCAATTTTTATTTTTCCCTCCCTTGCATTAACTTTTTAAAACTTTAGTTGAACTTGGACCATTTGTTTATATTTTGCATGTCATTCAGCCTGGACAGTTAACAAATACCCTGGGTTGGTTTTGCTTTTGTTTCTACATTATCTAAAAAGGCTGTTTGGCTTGATTACTAACATCCTAAAGAAGTCCGTGAAATTATAAAGATTTATTTTGAGTTTTTATGTATTACCTAAAATCATTGAAATTTATTTATTGCTATTATAATTAGATTAACTTCCCTTTCTTCTTTTACTAATTTGTGTGTGTGTGTGAGGAAGATTAGCCCTGAGCTAACATCTGTTGCCAATCTTCCTCTTTTTTTCTGAGGAAGATTGGCCCTGGGCTAACATCCTTGCCTATCTTCCTTTTCTTTATATAGGACGCTGCCACAGCATGGCTTAACAAGCAATGTGGCGGTCTGTGCCCAGGATCCAAACTTGCAAACCCAGGCTGCCTAAGTGGAGTACGTGCACTTAACCCCTACGCCACCAGGCTGGCCCCTAAAATTTTAAATTTTTATAAATGTAACCTCCCCTGTTTTTCTAAGACATTCCTTTATGTGTTCAATAAATTTGATACCCACTCGTCCCAAGCATTGTGTTAAGCACAGTGGCGAGCAAAAGGGCCTGATCCTTGGCTTTGTGAAGCTTACAGTCCAGTGGGAGACGTGAAGCGCATTGAGCAAATGGTTACACAAGTAAATATATAATTACGAACCGGGGTAAGTTTGATTTCAAAAGAACATGCAACATTTAGGACGTATTCAGGTTTTTTCCCCAGAGTACTTCCGTGTTTATATAAGTTGCTATCTTTGTATTAGAACTTATTTAGTGTGCTTATCTTTTCACAATAGCTCTTTTTCAAATTCATAATAAAAACATGTTTCTTCTTTTTAGCCCCAAGAGGAACACTGAGAAACGTAATCGTGAACAGGAAAATAAATATATTGAAGAACTTGCAGAGCTGATTTTTGCAAATTTTAATGATATAGACAACTTTAACTTCAAACCTGACAAATGTGCAATCTTAAAAGAAACTGTGAAGCAAATTCGCCAGATCAAAGAACAAGGTAAGAGGACCGGATTAATATTTTGGAGAGTTGAGTTGGTTTCTGTTGTTGCATGTGTGAGAAGTCCCTTCAGAGTCCCTTTAATCCATTTCTTATGCTTAAATTATTGATGAGGAAATGATGTCACAGGGCAAGATGAATACAAGTATCACTTGCAGTGGTTTATAAATAGGCTTTATATAAAATTCAACAATTCCTGAAGACAGAGGAGACTGAGGTGAGGCCGGGTGATGTAACTTTTTATCTAGTAAAACTCAATTAGGTGATTGATTCTGATCACCACCACTGATTCTCCTCCTCTACCTTGGAATTTTCGTAGCTTGCACAGCAAGAGGCTATCATAATTTGCAAGTGAGGAACCAAATGAAGATAGAAACCAGAAGTAAGGAAGTGAACCTCCTCCTGTTTCAGCTAGTCAGCATATCTGATTAAGTCTGAGCCTCAACTGGCCACACCACTAAATTACAGTTTCATGTCCTGAATGACAAGAGATTCGAAAGGCTTAAGCCTCTAGTCAGAATTCTTTTGTGAAGCTAAAACACAGAACATGACAGCTTTCTTCCTGGGGTTTTCTTTTTTCCTGAGATCATTTTTTGCCTCTCTTCTTTGATATTTTTGCCTACAGAAAAAAATTAAGCAAATAATATTTCAAAAAACACATTGGACTTCGTGGTGCCAAAAAAAATCTGTATTAGACAAGTAAGAACAGTGTCTTGATGCTTGGGGCCAACATATGCTCTTGAAGTATTCATACGGTGCTTTCCTTCAGGGCCAGGGAGATTATTATCACTTGTAATCTGTTTTTGAATGCATCCTCTTAGACTTCATATTTTTTTAATCTACCTTTTATATAATATTCAAAAGAGACAGATTTTAGAAAAATAGTGTCTTTGTCTCTTTTGGTATATGAGCCTGAAACTTTGCCTGCTCTCCTCTATCGTAAAATCCTAGCTACCTATTTGTGTATTATCATCATAACATTTTTCATTTTCATACACAGAATATCGGGCTAAGTTTTATATAAAACAATTTTACAAATATAGTTCCGTCTTCTAAGAGCCTAAAAATACACACATAATATATACAACACAGTTAACTAATACAGCCCACTCTGAAAATCAGTCCTTTTATTTCTTGGTTTCTCCATCAAAATTATATCATCATAACATTCAGTATTCAAGAAGTTTCTCCTCTCAGTGCCTGTCTCAGTCTCCCTTCATCTCTTTCCTCTTCCTTCTTTTCCTGTTGAGATTCACTAGTTACCAGAAATTCAGTTTAATCTTAATTTTGTATCTTCTTCATTTTTTGGTATCAGCAAATGGATGAATGTTATTCCTAGAGCTCTTCGGAGAAATAACTTGTTCGGGTTTTCCAGGCTTTGAAGTGGCTGTGCTTGTAGTTGCTGATAGCATTGCAGTGGAGAAATCATTATGCTTCTTGCTTCAGGTTTCTAAAGATTTTGAAGGATTCAATTTTATGAACATTACATGTTAGGTAGTACTTTTACACTTTAAAACAGTGACTTTTTTTTTTTTTTTTTTTTTTTACTATCAAGGTCTTGCACAAGGTTTTAAAGTTTTGCAAAACCTCGTTAATTCCCCCTTCAAACCATAAAACACGTTAAGATGCGTCCTGCTGGGACTCGGCCATGCTTTCACTGCAGGCTGAATCATAAGGCTGCATGCTACAGCCACCCAAGAAACAGCAACAATAAACACCCTGCCACGTCGTAGTCTTCTAATAATGTTCCTATTAATGTGAAAAGGAGTGTGTTTTGGAAAGGGAAGCAGAAGTTAACAACCAAATGAAAAGTGCACATATACTTCTAAGTTCTCAACTAATCCGATATTTTAAGAATATTGCTTGTTTAGTAAATTGTTTTTTAGAAAGAGCAGGGACTTGAGAATCAAATCAGACACAAGGTAGGTGTGAATCCTGGTTCTGCCGCTTACAGGCTTTCTGAACCTGGTAAATTATGTTCTCTCTCTGAGACTCAATTTCCTCATAGAATTTAGCAATCACAACATGTAGGTTGCACGGTTGTTGAAGAAATTATGAGCTGTGTAAACTCACTCAGCAAGTACAGTCATGCGCCACATAAGGACATTTCTGTCAACGACGGACCACATATATGGTGGTGGTCCCGTAAGATTAGCACCATATAGCCCAGGTGTGTAGTAAGCAGGCTATACCATCTAGGTTTGTGTAAGTATACTCTGATGTTCTCACGACAACAAAATCGCTTAACGATGCATTTCTCAGAATGTATCCCCGTCATTAAGCGACAAATGACTGTACCTGTCACCGTAAATGTTTAGTAGGTATTCAGTAAGTATCTTTCCCACATTAAGCAGAAATGCACCTTTTTTTCTTCACCTATGCTAAGATATTCAGACAGTGAGCTCTTCCCTCAGACGGAAAGTGGAGGAAAAAAGGTGAGGAAGTGGCTATGAATATCCTCCCCAACAGAGTCATTTGAAGAAAGTAAAATTTGTCAGGTGCCCGAGGACTCTGCATAGCCCGTGTATACCACTCCACTGAGAGCTCGGTTTGGGCCGGCTTAGTATCTCTCAGCAGCTGACAGCCAGCTAAGGTTCCAGAGCACCACATAAGTCAGACCTGAGCCCTTCTCTCTGATTCTGTGCGCCTGCCCACCCAACTGATCCCCCTGTCACTCAGTATAAGTAAAATCCAACCTTCATCTTCACAACGTTATTCAAACCTAATTTGTATTTCAGTCACAAGTGTCAGGCTGAATAAAATCCTAATTGTCCTAGAGAAGTTCAGCTGGGTTGTGTGAGGTGCCACACTGAAGAACACACAGTCGGGAAAGCCGGGCTCACGGTTAGGGAACCCTGCAGTGTCAGAAGCTCAGGCAGGTCAGCCAGGTAGGATGGGCTCTTGCACTCAAGTCTGCTCTCATCAGCTGCTCCTCAAGTTTTCCATACCCTTAATAAATAAAGGGAGAGAAGAAAGGATATTTTTAAATGGCATAAAGGATGGCAGTTTGGAGGGGAATACAAACTATTGAAATAAATAAGCCTTCTCTTGTATATAGCACTTTATGAGACACGTGTTTGGTAGATGCTCGCCCTCGCAGAGCGTTCACCCCGCGATGGACCTTGTAGGAGCAGAGCAAGTGGACACAGCGTCTGCGCTTAAACCATTACACAGCTTTCTGACATTGAAGTGTGACGTTTCTTCCGTTTGGTGTGGTGCTGGTAAATGTGTAAAACTTCTGGTTTCTGCGACTTACAAACAGTAGTCATAAATAGTAAATAACCTTTTTCCTAATTGGGGAGAGTAATATTGCTTCTACTCCACAAAAGAATAATAAGCAGTATGAAAAATATGAATGATTTAGTTTTGGATTACCGTGTCCACTCTCACTCTCCTTCGCTGGGAACTTAAATAAAAATTTCTATGGGAAATACATGGTGATTTCTATGCTCTTGAAAAATGAAACTGAAGTGTAAAGTGACTGAAACTGAGGCGAGTTCCAAAAAATAATGCATTTCTATTGCCTTGTTTAAAGTAATATCTCTTCTGTTACCCCAACGTAGCCACACCTTTCATTGTTTTTCTAAAATAATGATTTAAAATGAATTTTATTATGTGGAAAACCTTTGCCACTTCATTTAAAGCCACTTTGGTGCAGTGTATTTGAATACAGGATGTATTTATCAGTTAATAGAGAATTGGTTTCAAGCTTTTGTTACTATTTTTCTAAAAGTAGTTTTATGAGTGAATAGGAATAAGAATGAAAAGGTATATTTCAAAAATCGGTGTTGGTACAAGCTAGATTTGAGGGAAAATTCCTTGTTGGACCAGACAACGTAAAAGATCATTCTAGTTTCTTATCATGATTATTCTAATGATACAATTTTGATTATAGTACCAGTGTGAGAACATTGGGATTTCAGATTTTCATATATATATGAATTTCCCCTAATATTGAGGATAGCATCAAAAAATAAGGAAGTATTTTAAGAGAGGGTAAGGGGCAGTGGTGTGCTGGAGTCCAGTCATATAAGCCAATGAGAGCCAATTGTTAAATTTCAAGAATTTTATGAGCTAATTGATAAATACAGCCATTCTTAAAGAGTATATAGACTTAAATTATATAAAAAACAAAAGTGAGGAAGACTAAAACTCATCATTTCCTAATTATTTACTGCATTTTACCATTACTGCGTTCTAGAGGCTCTTTGTGTCTTGTGTCTGTCTACGTGATAGAGATATTATGGAGTGGTGGCTGCCACACATCTCTTCCTAAGTTCACATTCCACAATGTTACGTTGAAGTCAGCCGTGGTGAGAATATTCACACCACGGAAATCTGGAAGTCAGTAAACTCTACAAATCAGGGCTTGATTTATTGTTTTGTTGGCTGTCACTCCAGAATTAAGAAAGTAAAGGAGAAAATGTTAATAATTAACATCTAACACAAAAAAATAGTATCCAATTCAGCAAAAAAGTCACTCACAAATTGACAAACAATTGAATTTCTGCATACAACATCTACACCATATATTTTCGTTATTTCACTTTTGTCTTATTCATTAACTTAAAATTTCAACCAACATTCATGTTGGAATTATACTCTTTTATCAGTTGCAATCATAGGTTGGCAGCAATATAGGAGTTTGACAAAAATCAGTGGAAGCATTCTATGAGCATCACTTGGCTATATGGAATTTCCAGTAAAGAGTGTTGTGTCTTTTATTATCATTTGTAAATTATATACTACATATCTTTTTATACTAGTAAAAGTTGTAATACACATTGTGATGCTTACTGTTTTTCTCTCAAAGAGCTGGTTTTTAAGCATTTCCCAGTATACCACTGGTGGGCATGGGGGTGGACAGGTTTTATTGCAAATGTAGGTGATTCAAATTCATAAACTAATTATGTAAAAATTCAAGGACATAGTAATAGAAACAGCCTAATTCTAGCACATAGAAGTAGAAGTAGGACCTATTAAAATTATGCTTTTCCTTCCCTTTCCCCCCCCTGCATTAAATGCATGAAGTTTCTATGATGGAAATTTAGTTATTCAAACCTGAGGCCTAGGCATGAACTAATAGCTGTCACCAAGCAAAGTACGCAGAAGGCCTCTGCTGTCAGATCCCTTCCAGGGGTAGGATATCTGTAAATCAGGGTTCGGGGGTGATGCTTCCGGGCATTGCTTATGTTCCATGTGATGAAACCTTAGGGCGATGGCAGAGTCATCTATCACACTGGAAAGGGTAGTTAGTGAACTCATCGTCTCTTGGGGATGCCCTTGTAGATACTCTCATACTGAAGACAGTGTTTCGGATTGCCAGTCAAATATTTATAATAGTACAAACTCCTGACTATTTGGAGAATGAATGGGAGACCAATGACATATAATATTCTAACTTTTTTTAAAAGCAGAGTTCCCTTATACACTACATATAGTTTGAATTTCAATTGCCAATTTCTTTTTTATCCTATTTTCTTCTAAAGGTGCTGATGCTAGTTAAATGGCCAGACTGAGCCAGATATAAAAGTGAGCCACCAGAGTAGGCTGTGTAATAGGCCAGTGCAAACCCAAACTCAGTTGGCAGGATATGTTCAAGTCATCATTATATATTAACTCATTACAAGCATGAGCTTTACTTAAAATCAGATGAACCCAGTCTCTCTCTTCACCAACTGTATGACCATATGCAAGTTGCTTAACATCTCGGGCCTTTACTTCCTAGTCTGTAAAAAGGGGATGATAATATCCACTACATAAAGTTCTTGTGAAGAATATGTTTGATAATGTTTATAAGGGGTTTAATCTAGTACTTGGCATATAAAAAGGCTTACTAAACAGTAGTTATTACTTTTCTTATCATTGTTCCTGACATCTATACTTGGAGTCATCATCCAAATAAATCTCGGTTTTCTTCCTAAGAACTCAATATTGATGAGGAAACAAGTAGTATTTGGATATTTTCTCTGTTACAATTTTAAGCCTTAATATTCTTACGATGTTGATTCTTTTTATTTTAATGCAGAAATAAGTAAACAGAGCTATCAAACTCTGCAGGCAGAGACAGAAATCAGAGATGTAGTACTTGGTGTACTCCATCTGCACCCCTCCCTGCAGCTCTGTTGCTCCTACTTGTCTTTGTTGCCTGAGTGACGTTTGCAAGAATCTTGCTTTAAGGAGAACGAAAGAGGGCAAGAGTTTTGGCAATTTTCATTTCATCCTTATTTACTTCAACACAAGAATGAATCTGACCTTAGCTTATTCTTGGAGATCTGAAGCTGTTACAGGTTTCCACCTATCTAGAAAGAAATCCAATTTTATTTCCTTGTGTGGTAATATCGCCTGTGGTCGGCAGTATGTGCTTGATATTGCAGTTTTTAATGAAGATAAAATATTTTTCTACTGATTTGCATATAATTCACTGTCATATTTTTATGTGGATCAATGTCTCTTTATTAATGAGATCCTTAAAATGAGTGAGCAGGGGTGGAATTCCTGCTCTCATTTTCTCCTAGGATCCCTTTATTATTTTTTTTTTTTTCTTAAGTATATGGAAGGTTTTTTTGTTTAACAGCTTTCAGATGAAGAGGATTTAAATAATTTAATGTGCCCTAATGCTTTAGGATTTTACAATTTATGATATGAGCTCTCATTTCAAGACTTAAACTGGCTTCCACACTCTAATAGAAAGTAGGCGTCCCTTGTTTTCTTGATCACCTTGTACTGTTAGGAAAAGAAATTAATTCTGACACCCCACTGTCTGTATTGATTTCATTCAAAAGCAAACATTCATTCAATAAATTTTTTATTGAGTAAATACTATATGTGAGATATATTGTTATTCACTAAGGGTGAATCCAACAGTCAATAAGTGCATGCTTCTTTTCCTTGTGCTTTCACTCACCTGGGGGGAATCAGCTTGTAAACCACCAGCCATGGAACTGTAGGGGGCAGTGGGTATAAGCGTGATTAAAGACACTGATGCGGGCTTTGAGGAGGACAATAAATTTGAACTGGGCCTTGCTGTGAGAGTAAGGTATTAAGAGGTGAGAGAGTGAGGATTGGAGGAGGGAGGGAGGCATTCTAGACAGGGAGTAGAGGAACCTGAGCAAAGACACAGGACCCCTCAAAGGCATACTGTGTGTGTGAAGTCAGACTGTTTAGCTACAGGATAAGATATTGAAGCATTTGGTTGGATTTGAGGCTGGAAAGGGCATGTGAGAGCCAGATGGGACAGTAGGCACAATCCCATAATCAATACTGGAATTTGGAGAAGGTGACATAAAATCAGAGACTCCCAACCATCTTCTGCAGAGTTGACTTGAAGTCATATACCATGATCTCTAGACTCTAGAGATATGCTGTACTGGGAATGGGAAACTTTGTGGGGTTTTTTGGTGAGAAAGAGCGGCCCTGAGCTAACATCTGTTGCCAATCTTCCTCTATTTGCTTGAGGAAGATTTGTCCCTGAGCTAACATCTGTGCCACTCTTCCTCTGTTTTATATATGGGATGCCTGCCAGAGCATGGCTTGATGTGTGATGTGTAAGTCCACGCTCAGGATCCGAACCCACGAACCCCGGGCCACCGAAGCAGAGCACGCTGAACTTAACCACTACGCCACCAGGGCTGGCCCAAATCTCCTTATTTTAGAGATGAGAAAAGAGAGGCCGAGGGAGCATAAGGGTACTGTCTAAGTCATTGGTGGAGTGGGAAATAAATCCCAAGATTCAATCTATTACCTCACGTATTTTTCTCTCAATGGCAACATGCACTTTTATTAGAAACAAAATTAAGATTTGCAAAGATTCTCTTAAACTGGAGTAATTATGTTTTATTGGTGTTGCATTATATAATTTGAGAAATTACTGTGAATTCAGATGTACAAAATACCTTTAGTTATGCAGTATTTCTTCTGTAAGCCACCAGAGTGCTTAAATAATCATAAATGCTTACTTATTAATTATTGGATAAAATGATTTTTCTTGTGTCCATGCTTTATTGTAAAAAGTGGGATAGATCCCACTTTTTTTTTTGTTTTTTCAATGCTGCTGACACCAGGGGATGGGAGGGTAGGGGGCAGAGGGCACATAACTAATGAAACAATAACAAGAAAAAACTAAGTTAAAACATGCTGGAGAACTATAAAATGTCTCGTTCATCTGAAATAAGAAATAATATTTTATAAATAACCTTTCGTTCATTTTGATCACTTGTTGAGGGGACTTAGAAGGAGCAGGAGGAAATGAAGGGGGGGAAATGACAGAGATAGAAAGGCAGCAAGAGAGGCCACAAAGACCAACCAGCAGAGAGCCTGACAGAAGGATGGGGAACATACTCAGAAGCACACATGTGCAAGTGCAAACACAAAGATAGGGAAATTTTTTAATATAAAATTTTATTTTATAGTTTCTTATGATATTGTCACTAAAGACCTAAGGCATTGTCTTATTTGACAACTGCGGGCACTTAGGTAAGAGCCCTTAGACTGGCCCCCTCGGTGTCAGCCCTCACCTTCTGTTTTAATCTCACAGTAGCTTTAGTCACGAGTGCCCATGTGTGTCCTGGCTGCTCAGCCCTCCCCGCCACTTGTCGTCAGAAGGGGAAGCATTATGTCACCTGCCTCTACCTCTTCTTCTGGGGCTTAGAAATAGTCCTATCTGCCACTGTGCCCAAGGGAGCAAGACTGGGCCATTCCTTCACAACAGTCAGCTAAAGATACTCCTTAAGCCCCTTGAGGGGGAGCCAGGTTGGTCTTTCTGCCCCAACCTAGTGACTGCCAGTAGACTCTGTGACAAAGTCCAAAAGAAGAACCCTGACTGTAGTGTACAGTCCCTCTGTGATCTGTCCCAGCCCCCACAGCGTACACTGCACAGGCCCAGGCACACGTGCACAGTTTCTTGCCTCTGTCTTCTGCCTAGAACGCTTCTCTCCTCTCCCCCTCAGCTGGTTCACAGCTACTCCCCTTTAACAGGCCACCAGGGGGGCGTATGACAACTGTTTTAAGGGTTTGTAGAGCCCAGTGAGAGGGAATCTAGGCTGGATGATCGTAGAAGGCCCAGTGGCAAGGGGCCTACACCAGTACGCTGCGTCTGACCCGTTTGGCCCGCTGCTGTGTTCTTATATTCTGTCTCATCAGTGTGCATGCCCTGAGACTCTACCCTAGGCTGCCAACTGTTGCTAACACATACTCACGTTTCTCTGCTTTTGTATCAGTATTCATACTCTTTCCTCCCTGTCTGGAATACCTCCTTCTCCTGTTTCTGTCTATTCCCGTTCGAGTCCTACCGTTCATTCTTCAAGGTGCATCTCCGATACTCCTTTTTTAACAAAGAACTTCTTAATTCCCCACTAATATAGACTCATCTCCTTTGAATCGCCATATCATTTCTAGTACTATCTAATCTTATTCTCTATTCTGATTAGTTTTTGTGTGTACTTTTCTCTTTCTTCCCCAATTGAATGACAGAGTCCTTGATGGCAGAGATTGTATCTACTCATTACTTACACCTTTGGCAGTTCTGGACACAATGTCTGTTCTTAGTTTATGTAAAATAAATATTTGTTGAATTTTTCTGATGCCTAGCCTTTATCTAGCCCTGTATAATGGCCTTACATTGAAGGAAAATAGCACCCTAAATTTAAGGACTTGAAATTTTTTTTTTTTTTTTTTTTTTTTTGGTGAGGAAGACCAACCCTGAGCTAACATCCGTTGCCAATCCTCCTCTTTTTTGCTGAGGAAGACTGGCCCTGGGCTAACATTGGTGGCCATCTTCCTCTACTTTATATGGGACGCCGCCACAGCATGGCTTGCCAAGCGGTGCGTTGGTGCGCGCCCAGGATCCGAACCGGCAAACTCCGGGCCGCCGCAGCAGAGCGTTTGCACTCAACCGCTTGTACCACCGGGCCAGGCCCCTTGAAATTTTTAATTTAACAATTGAGTGAGTACATTCTCTTTCTTGTATGAGGATTGTAAATTATAACCTATCATGTGACAAATAGCATTTACAGTATTTTAGTTTGTCTCCTGAAAGTGCATTTGTGTCTTAAGGAAAATTTGGGTGGTGAACTGTTACCTTTCTTAGACTCTGGTAGGGTTAGCTCTTGAGACCCTCTTAATCTAAGGATGAGAAATCTACACAGCTTGTCAACTAGAGTGTATTTTTTAAATCCTAGGGGAAAAAGTATATTTTTTTATGATTATTTTTATTATGATCTTTAATTAATATGGACTATTTTCCCTAATGATTTTAAATAGACATATAGTATTAAACTAGAATATATAGCAGAAAGCACATTCACACTTTATATTAGTGCTATGCAGATATTTGATATTTTGGTTTTGAAACAACTCATATCTAAGATTTTGTCAGATATGTTTAAATTTCCATGAGCTAAAGTTTACATCTAATTCATTCTTCTTAGTTTGAAGAATGATACAGTTTTTGAGAAATCAATTAAATATTTGGGATGTGGTAGGGGGAAGAGAACAAGAGTTTCCGATTATACTGTAATTTACTCACTACATAAGTGTGTGTGTATATATATAATTTATTCACTGTTAAAGATTAGAAGTGGCTAAATATGGTCAGATTTATGTATAGTGATTTTAACATAGGAGTAAATAAAAGATATAAAGCACAAATACCACTATTTGTTGTTTTTATTGTCATTCGCTGGTTGGTTTAGGCTTAAAGTACATTTTTCTTAGTTTTTTTTTTTTGTTTGGTTGTTTTTATTTTTATTTTTAACGAGTAAGAAAAAAACCTATGTTTTTAACCTGTTGTACTGGTAAAACGAGGAAGAGGGAAATGTGACTGTTTTTTGTATTTCAGGCTTAATTTTCAGACTGAGATGGATTATACAGTAATAAATTATTATACATGCAACTCTTTTAACTGGTCCTCCCAAGGACACTTTTTTTTTCTGGTTTGATGAGTTGCACTTTGTGTGTGTGTGTCTGTGGTAAAAAAGCATAACATAAATTTACCCTTTTAACAGTTTTAAAGTGCACATTATTGTATTGTTAACTGTATGCACACTGTTGTACAACAGACCTCTAAAACTTTTTCATTTTGCGTGATAGAAACTGTATGCATTGAACAACTCTCCGTTTCTCCCTCCCCCCAACCTCTGGCAGCCGCCTTCTACTTTCTGTTTCTATGACGTTAATTACTTTAGATAGCTCATGTAAGTAGAATCATACAGTATTTGTCTTTGTGACTAGCTTATTTCATTTAGCATAATGTCCTCCAAGTTCATTCATGTTGTAGCATGTGACAGGATTTTTTTCTTTTTAAAGGCCGAATAATATTCCATTGTATGTATATGCCACATTTTCTTTATCCATTCGTTGATGGACATTTAAGTTGCTTACACATCTTGGCTCTTGTGAATAGCGCTACAATGAACGTGGGTTTGCAAATCTCTCTTTGAGACCTTGTTTTCAATACTTTGGGATATATACCCAGAAGTGGGATTGCTGCATCATATGGTAGTTCTTATTTTTTAATTTTTTGAGGAACCTCCATACTGTTTTCCACAGTGTGTGCACCATTTTATAATCCCACTAAGTGCACAAGGGTTCCAGTTTCTCCACATTCTCACCAACATCTGTTATTTTCTGTTTTTTTGATAGTGGCCATTCTAACGAGTGTGAGGTGATATCTCATTGTAGTTTTGATTCATATTTCCTTAATGATTGATGATGCTGAGTATCTTTTCCAAGAAGACATTTGGAAAAGAATAAGTATCTAATACCATATCACAGCATTGAATGCCTTTTATAGTCAAATATCTTAATATCATATATCCTTGAATAGTTTAGGGTACCAAACATGACCGTAAGCTAAGAGTATGGGGAGGAGGTTCTGAGGTACAGGAAAGAAGGTCCCTTGAGGCAAATCTGTAGTCAGTAGGAAAATGAGAGAAAACCACAGTGGCATTGAGTGGCCCTTCTAGACATTTTGCCTTGTTTTAGCCATTTCTCGTGTTCCTCTAAAGATTGTTTCTTTCCCTGAAGCCTTTTACTGCATTAGACTCTTTATGTAGGTTACAGGGAAGGAAGAGGCATGACCTTCTTAGATCATGCTGGTTATCTGTTTATCTCCTGTTTGAGAGTGGGCACGAAAGGCACTCACGTCTGTCGCTTATCAGTTCCTTCCTCCTCTTATTACTGTTATTCATCTGAAATATTTTAGTTCATTTCCACTTGGAAAATGTTCACCTTTTGCTAATTATTGAATCATTTATCTCTGGTAATAAGTGTAGGGGTCTATTTTTTTTTTTTTTTTATCCTCTCATCTTTTCTATCACCCCCAATGTTTTTAAAGCAATAATTCCAGGAAAACAGTGATTGTGTTCTTCATCTCAGCTTTGTTGGTGAGAAATGGAGTCCTGTAAAAATTGGCCTCTTGCAGTTTGGGACCTTATTATAATTGTTAGTCCAGCTTTTACTCCACAGTTGGTCTTATCTGCATGTCAGGTCTGAATCCTGCTTCGTTTTCTAAGAATGTGACGGGAAAGGATAATTCACAGAATACAAGAATTGCAGTTATACTTATAATACTTATTGATTAAAGACTCTGGATACCAATTAACTTTAACCTGAGAATTGATTTTAATTTGACCTTTTTTTATTATGGTAAAATATACATAACATAAAATTTACTCTTTTTAAGAGTACAGTTCAGTGACATTAAGTACCTCCACGTTGTTGTAGAACTATCACCGCTATCCATTTCCAGAACTTTTTCATCATCCCAAACAGAAACTCTCTACCTACGAAACAGTAAGTACTCCCCCCTCCTCCCACCAGCCCTGGTAACCACTATTCTACTTTCTGTCTCTGAATTTGACTATTCCAGGTACCTCATATGAATGGAATCATAGGATATTTGCTTTTTGTGGCTGGCTTATTTGACTTGGCATAATGTCCTCAAAGTTCCTCCATGTTATAGTATATTTCAGCATTTCTTTCCTTTTTAAGGCTGAATAATATTCTATTGCATGTATGTACCATATTTTGTTCATTCATCTATCAATGGAAGTTTGGATTATTTCCACCTTTTGGCTGTTGTGAATAAAGCTGTTATGAACAATGGTGTGCAAATATCTATCCAAGTCCCTGGTTTCATTTTGCTTTTGGATATGTACCCAGGAGTGGAATGGCTAGATTATATAGTAATTCCTGAAGAGCCGTCATGCTGTTTTCCACAGTGGCTGTAATATTACCTTTTTTAAATCAGATTTTAAAATAGTTTGATGAACAGATAGAAAATTTATTAAGGCTTGAAGCACCTCATTCTCTTATTTAGAAATCTTAAAGTATTACTTTGTCTCCTAAGTGGACTCCGTATACCTCTTCCTTTTCTATTTACCAACTTTTAACAGTTGAACTGTCAAAGGCCTGTGGTGGTTGTCATCATTGTTATCATAGTAATAAGATAGCACAGCAAGGTGAAAATTACCCTCCCAGCTCTCAATTTTGGAACTTGGTTAGGAGTGGATAGTGTGAGTCAAAATAATACATCATGGGGTCGGCCCCATGGTGTGGTGGTTAAGTGCGTGCTCCACTGCTGGTGGCCTGGGTTCAGATCCCGGGCGTGCACCAATGCACCGCTTGTCAGGCCATGCTGAGGCGGCGTCCCGCATGAAGTGGAGGAAGATGGGCACAGATATTAGCCCAGGGCCAGTCTTCCTCGGCAAAAAGAGGAGGATTGGCATGGATGTTAGCTCAGGGCTGATCTTCCTCACACACACAAAAAAATAATACATCATTTTGTTAGTCAGAAAACACTTAGTGCCTCCTTTTTACTAAGTCCCAGGATACAGCAGCTCATAGGCAACGTGGCTGATGCCATCATGGAGCTTGGAGTCTAGTAGTAGGAAAGACAAGCTATGGATAAGTAAATAGCAGTGCAAAACGTATCTCTAGAGTAAGGCCATTGTGCTCTGAGATGTGTATGTTCTCGCCTGGGGTTCGTGGAAGGTGCTCACTGGCATTTCAGCTAGAAATGAAAAGATAAGCCAGAGCCCATATCATTGAGCTCTAATAATATTTAGTACACACGCCAACAGTGATGCATGCAATTTATAAATAAGTATACATATTTTGTATACATTGTACATACATATCAAAAATACTGGTAGAATGAGTTATCAATGAAGTTTCTTCTAGCGAGTCCTTGCCTAGTTGGCCTTCAGTGGATGTAATTAGCTAACAGAGGAGTAAATAGGGAGACATCAGGATATGGTCTGGGACCAAGAAAGATCTGAGGTTCTAGTACCTTCTGATGATGGGTTCCTTCTCACCACACTATTCCATCTTTCTTCTTCTCTTTATTGCCAAATTTCTTACAAAATGAAGTGAGTTACACTCCCCTTTACTGTTCGGTTACTAAATCTGGCCTGTTTGCCCCTTCTTGTCACCACACTGCTCCCTGGAATACGAGCAGTGACTTCCTGTTGACCACATCCAGCAGGCCTCTTCCTCCTTCTTACCCTGCTTTGCTTCTCTAGTGAGCTCTGCCACTGGTGACCTTCCTTCCTCAAAACACTTCTACTTTTGGTCTGTACTCTATTCATACTCATTCTCTGGCTTCTCTTCCTCATCTAACCCTTGGCCTTCTGTTTGTCCCCAGCTGAATTCCTTCCATCATCAGTTTTAGCTATTTCCAGCCTTCAGCCATCACATCTGTGCTGAGTACTGTCAACTTGAAATCTCTGCCCTTGACCTTTCCACCTCTCTCCTTGCACGGATACTTAGTAAGGGCCTTTACTCCTCCTCACTGCCCAGGGCTTACAATTTAGCTGCCTCATCCAGATTTCCAGCTGCCTGTTAGAAATCTCCACAGAGGTGCCCTATGTCTCAACCTGAACCCATTTTCTCCTCTGCCTCCTTAAGAGAATGGCTTGTCCTGTTTCCTGTTCTCATCTCAGTGCCTGTTACCATCATATATTGATCCCTTGTTTGGTGCTTACCTAGGCTAGAAACCAGAGTCCTGGTTACGTCAGCTTCCTCCTATACCTCTTCACCATATTCAGCCAGCCAGTCAGCTCTGTCAGTTCCTCGCCATTTTCTGTGATATCTTCACCCCTTATTTTTCCCGTTTTTATTCATAACACACCAATTAAGTCATCTTTTCTCACCTTTACTCATCTCTACTTCTCTACCTTCTATCATCCATCCACACTACTAGCAACATTAATTTCCTAAAAGGGTATTAGATATGTAACTACTGTTCTCAAAACTTTGAGTGAGTCTCCCCTGCTTACAGAATAAAGTTAAATGTCTTCACATGGCGTTCAAGGCCCTCCACCACTGGTCCCAGCGTATTTTCTGGGTTGTCTCCTGCTGTTGTCTGTCTAGCCATTCTTCTAGGCAAACCTGAATTCTTAATTACTCTTTAACCTATACCTGCATAGTTTGTGTGCCATTGTTTGATAAAATATATATTTCATTTTGGCTCGTAATATAACAGTTCAAGCCTTAAAAAAAACTCCCTACCACCACATAAGCTCTTTGATGGAAGAACCATAGCTTATTTACTTTTATATCCTTTCCGTAATGCCTTGCAACATAAGAGATACTTAAAAGTGTTTATATAAATAACAGAGAAAAATTAAGATTTGGAGAAAATGTGAAAGCAAAAAGAAATTCAGTTTTCTTTGGATGCTTCAAGAAGGTATGAATAGAACAATGGGTAAAACAAGATAGAAAGCATTTAAGGACCATCATTAACTGCTGTATCAGTTTGAAATAGAACTACATGAAATAAATTCCAATGGTGTAGTCTGGAAATGACCAGGGATCATGCCATAATTATATTTAAACATGATGATTTCTCATTAATTCACACTTATATTCAGGACACATTTACCAGAGCCCTCTACGTGCCACATACTGTGCAAGTCATCAGAGATAGAAAGAGAAGCAAAACACTGTCTCTTCCATCCAGGGGCTCATTAATAAAGAAATCATTAAAGCCTTTTTAGAATATCCTGTCCTCAGCTTACATATATCCTTCTCCCTGGTTTGAGAACTCACCCTAGAGGGAGGCCTGTGGTTGTCCAGCTGGGCCTTGCCTACATTTAATAAGGGATAAAGGGTATTTGGATCTAAGAAAAAGAAGAAATCATTACAGCAAGTCAACATGTGCTATGATAGGTAGGTAGGTGGAGATAGATAGATAGATATGGTATGAGGCAAACTGGGATAACAGAGGAGGTGGGAAATAAAACTTTTTTTGCTCCAAGAATATATTGAAGTCTACCCTGTGGGTAATGTTTAGAGAAAGTCTGATATTAAGAATCAGGATTCCTTGTATCTAAGACTACTAAATTTTTTTCTTTAGCATTATTCAAAGAATGTCATATAAATATATCCATACACACTGCTATCAGCTACCTTCTCATCCCTTCTTGAATCCTCCTCTGTTCTGTACTCCATCCCTGAATTACCTCTGATCACCTTCTTCAGGATTGATACTGTTGTCTGTGTTTCATAGAAAACAAAATTGATTATGCAGAAACAATAGTAAGGTTGAGGCCTTAAAACTAGTAAATGACAAACTAGAATTCAAACCCCGGTCTGTTGGTGATTCTAAAGCTTGTAATCTTTCTACTGTGTTACATTACCTACCTCTGAGAATGGTGCTCATGTCTTCAACTTTGCCTTTGTTTATTTTGAGATAAAATGTTCATCTACAGAGAAATTCCAAAAGCAACACACTCAAAACCAAAATAAAGATTTATAATAGTTACTGCTGTGTCATTAAGGGTAGTTTTAACACGTATTATTCACAGAAGAGATTTCAATGATTTGGGATTAGGTGTGATTTCATTAAATATCTTAAATCCTATGGAGACTGCAGTCAAGGACTGAAGCCTTGTAGGTTGAGAAACTATTACAGCAAAAAGCTGCCCTAGGTTAGAACTGCCCCCAACCTAGGTTCCTATGTGTGCCACACACCAGTGCGTTTCTAACCAGGCTCCTTTGATACTGATGAGTCTCTCCCAATCTTGTCTTTTTTATTGTCTTTTTCTAGTTATCTCAATATCAAAGGATGGAAAGAAAAAGATGCTAAGGTGTTGTTGATCAATGAAAAGAATTTCTCATAGACATGAGAGCCTTCTGAGTACTGTGGCTCTGTATTCAGAGCATTCACCTTTTGCCAAGTGCCAGATGAGTGACAGAAAATAAAGGAAATAAGTCATGAATTTACAGTGTATACTTTCAGAGGCAGAATTTACCACTGAGCTAAGAAGCTCAAGATACAGGGCCTCTTACCTGCCCCGGTCCCTGTGAGTGCTGGGAGCTGTAGCACTGTCTAGATAGGGAAGCTGCATTTCCATCAGGAAGCACTTCTTCACAAACATTTCAGATAATTATCTAAAGAGATCTCAGAAGAAGAACTTTGAGTCTTTTCAAAGCTCTAGTGTTTTGCTACTGTTTCTTTTCTCATTCTCTATAAATAAGAATGAGAATTATACTTAATTTTGTGTTCTTAAAGAGAGTCCCCTCCCTCTACTTGTATAAGCTTCATGCATTACAAAACGTAGATCCATCCCTGTATACTAGCAAAGTTCATGGTATATCCTAGGTCAAAAGCAACAGGGTCAGCTACCACAGTGAAAATGAGAGCTTTCATGTAGGGAAGGCGCCAGGCTCTACTGTTGACATGCGTTATCTCATTTCATCCATGCAACACCCCTGTAGGATAGGTCTAGTTATTAACTCCATTTTATAGATGGGGAACTTAGAGTTTTTAAGTGACTTGTCTAGAGTCACGTAGCTAGAAAGTGGCGGAACTAGAACTCAAATCTAGATCTCTACCTAGCTCTAAAGCCAGTCTCTCCAGTGAAGTGGAAGGATAAAATAAACATGTCACCCAGCTGTTGACTCTTGCTTTGGTCTGTCCATTTGGAAGAAGTTGTTATGAGTAAATTGGGTAAGCATGTTATCAGCCAGAATTTAAGATATACTGAGACACCGTGGTTTAGTTACTGGGAAGAATATTTTTTGCAGATCCCTATTTCAGAAGATGATGTACACTTTTAAAGGCAGCTCAGCTTCTCCTGTCAGGAAAAAGAGATGATAAAAGATCCTAAGAAAATAGAAAGTTGCTGTTGAGGCCAAAAAAGACTTCTTAGTATTGAGCCAGAAAATTGGATGCCAAGCTTGTTTTAGAACCTTCGTTTTGTACCCTGATGTGAGCAGATGAGGAATTGTTCTGTCAGAGTGAACATCTCATCATTTTATCTGTCCATCTTATTTGTGCGATGTAACCTCTAGATAAACAACAGGTCTGGCCTGATTAAGGTGTTCTCTCCCATTTCAGGAGATATACCGGGAGCAAAACAGACTTTGCTGACAATCACTGTGACCACCCCAATATTCATTGCATTGTTGACCAGAGATAAAGTAAGAGGTGGAGTCTGAGGGCCGTGTTTCACGCAAGAGTACTGAGCTGTGTACGAGACTATGGAGAGTGGATTTTAACTTGTGTTCTGAAGAGGAAGTCTGTCAAATGCGAACTTCCACCTGGCAAATGGATTTATTAGATTTCACATTTTTAGACTTACAATTTTAGATATCCATAGCTGTAGACTTACAATTTTAGATATCCATAGCTGTTTGAAAGGGTACTTTTGCCTTATGTTTCTCGTTTCTGTCGTTTTGAACAAAAGAAACCCCCCATTCAACATGGTCACGTAGAAAAAATACATTGATTTTACCCAAGAGGGAAAAGTTCCTCATTAGAATGGACTTGGATTCTGTTCTTCCAGTGCTAGAACCTTGAGCCCCCATCATAGATTTACAGTCCTTTTGGACCTGTCAGGTTTGGAAATAGGACATTTTGTCTTGTAGAAGAAAAGAAACGTGAAATAAATAACGCCAACACTCGGCAGAGGTGCTGCTTCCCATACGTTCATTACTGAACTGCCTTTTCACTCCCATTAAGGCTGGATGGTGGACATGACAGGATTCCTGGGCCATTTGGAGGAGTCTAGGTCTTCTGTTTCTTTAGACCTGGAGTGCTTCTCAATACATTAGATGGGCATGTGCATACCACCATTTTGTAAGATTCCAAGTGTATATTTATCTTATTATAGCTGATAGAGGGGGAGGAAGGAAAGAAAAAAAAAAGCAAGCCCTAGTGGAAATGACATGAATATTCTTTACCACCCCTAAATTAAGCTCACCTTCTTAAAAGCTTTTTTCTTTTGATAGACCACCTTTAATTTCTAGATCCTTTATGTCAGATTAGAAAAAAATAACATATAGTACATTTTATTTGGAATATTCTTAGAGAACTGAAATTCTCAAAGGTGAAAGAAATTATTTTTGTCTCTGATTCTATGGACAGATGTCTCTTGTGTGACTGAATTAGCAAATCAGTGTTTTTCCTACTGCCGTGCTTTCTTAAGAAAGAAACACAGAGAATCTTAAACTTAAAAAACCATTTTTCCCTCTAAGATTTATTTGTAAGTGAATGGTTTGGAATGGAGGATATTTCCATCAAAACAATGCAATTTTGGTGATTAGATTCTTGGACTAGTTCCATAACGCCTATTGTAACCAATAATGCTTCAAACTAGAATAGTTCTTAACATATGAGGTAAGTACAGCTCTGTTTCAAATATGTAGAAATGGTGTCATGATAAATAAGATACAAATTCTTTTAGAGGCATTACTAAATTTATTGTAACCTTTTCTTTCTGTTACATGTCATTTCAAGTATAGATGCTGTCTTGGGGGCTCCATGGAAGTTATTGATATTTAAAAAGAGCCCCCTTTCCCCAAAAGGTGGGAACCATTGACCCAATGTTTACAAGGTGAAGGGTACTAGAGAAGTTAATCAGCACATCCATATATTTCCTGGGAAGATCTGTTCTGGATTTCCAGAGAGGCCCGGAGCATGGTTTTCTCTTCCTTCCTTTCTGCCCTAGTAGACAGTCTTGGACCCCTCCCTCTCCAGGCCTCCACTTGCCCAGCGACAGCAGACTCTTATGACGGGAGCAGAGTTCCAGAAGGGCAGCCCCCGGGGGAGGGGTGTTCAGACATGGATGTATGAGAGTTGACGCCACGAGTGACTGTGGTCTCAGGCTGGCGGAGGAAGCCTGCAGAGGCTCTGGGCCAAGGCCGTCTTTCCTCTTCTTCATAGGTCACCTGCCTCCCATTTCACTGTCTTCCTCTAGCCACTCCCTTTGTTTCTACTGGGGTTTTTCTTCTCCCCTGGTCCACTGCAGCACAAAATGCAGGTTTTTATGTGCAATTCTTGTCTCTGAAGCAAATGTTCAATTCTGGAATTGTTTAGCTAGTGAAACAGATAAAGTAAAAACATAGGAAAAGTCACAAACTTTCAGGAAGTCTTTAAAACTCATTATAAATCATGTCCCAGATGTTCTTTGAAATATAAATGAAGCTCTATTTCATCTTTGTCTATATTCCCAATTTCATCTTCAGTCTTTAGAAACCCTTAAATTTATCTCTTTTGATCCCACAGGAGGTGCTTATGGGTTCCCCTCACTTCCATACGTATCCCCCTTGTATCTGTCTGTCTGTCTTTCTCCTCTCCCTTTCCTTAGATTCTATTGAAAGAGACAAAGACCACATAGATAAATAGTGGGTCTTAGGTTACATGAAGAATTAAATTATGGCTAATCTATATTTCAAAGGAAATATTCTAAGTAGGGAGGATATTCTAAGTTGGGGTGCTGAGAAATGAGAGTGAGGCCATCTGTGCAGTTGGAGAGGTGGGTAGAAATCTACTCTCTCTCTTTGACTGGGTTATTTCAGTACTGAAGTGAATATACATTACCTGACTACGTGGACATTTGGGTTTTTGGTTCCCACTTAATGGCTTCAAAGCAATAGCAATTTTATCTTTGATATCCATCTCAATACAGTAGTTCTCAGAATTGTAAGAATGTACTCACTGCTAGTCCTTTGCCTGTTGGACACAATAAAGCTATTTTCATATTTTTTTAAAGACATAAATTATGAATAGTTTAATTTTTTCCAAATTGACCTTTGGGGGAGGTGGTCATCATGCACCTGGAAGATTATGGATCCAGTGTCAGGATTTATAAAGACCTGCAGTATTAAATGTTCTTGTGCAGAGTCATAGCTACGATGTTGCTTAATTAGTTTTTTCTATTAGGCCCACCCCTTAGCTCCCTTACTCAGGTATCTTCCCCAAAGTAATCTTTGCCTTTCAGAACCACCTTACCCCTGTCAGTGTTTCTCTTTCATAATATAGTCACTTTGAATGTTCATCTTCTCCCAACTTCCTTTGACTTCCTTTCTTTTAAGTAGTTGATTATGACAATTCCCCTATATTGCTTCTGTTCTATATACTAATCTGAGGGGCTCCTTAGATTCTTTCCACGTGCTGTACTAAATCCCCCTCTTTTGGTTTTGAAGTTTTAAAATTGAGCTCCTGATTTGCATATTAGGGTAAGTGAGAGAAAAGATCCAGACACGTGAGTGTTTTAGCTCCACTGCTGGCGCAGTGACTCATAACTTTCCTTAGAAAGGACAGATACAGAGCCCGTATTCTAGACAGACACCTTTGTAGTTAAGTGATTGTAGGTTTTTCTCTTTTAAGTGCACCAGTGGGTTTAACTTGGAAAAATTGACAAATTATTTTTATTCCTGTAGAGTATGCTCTTAGCCTGAAGTTTTGAGAGCTATAAGTCTAATTTCCTTGGCAATTGGATTTATCCTGAGAGGATAATATAAAAGATCATTAACCTTCACGTTTTTATTTTCCAAATTCTTTTGAGCTGCTACACTTCAGAGAACTAATTAGGCCCTGTTAGCATCCTGAGGTGTATGCATTGTTCCTGGTGTGTTGATGAAAGTTTATTTTGAGTTAAGTAATCAGCTCTTGCGATGTTCCGTCTCTGATGAAAGCATTCTTAGTGAAATCTTAGATAATTAGAGTCTCTCTTCATTCAGCATCTGGATCAATGCTGTTTCCTGAACTTAACTCTCCAAATAAGCTGAATCTTCCAGCTAAATAAATAAAAAACTTCCTAATACTTACAAATTTATAAATTTCATTCTTCTTTTATTGCATAAATCCACAACACTTTAAGAAGATAATCCACTAACCCCATTTGAGCATTTGGCTTAACCGTTGCAGTGTGCCTTAAATGCACACAGGCGGGCAAGGCTTGTCTTTTTTATCTTTGCATCGTCACCATCTAATATCGTGTTTATATTTCCTTTAAAAACAAAAAACTACTTTTTGGAAAACAAAATGACAAATAAAGTTTAGGAAGGAAAATCCCATGTCCCATCTGTGCACTTGGAGTTGATCTTATGCAACCTACCCAGGCCACTTGAGGGACTCTTTCCACTGCTCTCTCCAGAGCGTGGGTAGTTCAGCTCGCTTTTATTGAGTATCTACGTGGGTCAGCAGTTGTGGTAGAGGATGGGGACGCAAAGGTGAAAAATACGCTCTGGCTCAAGGACTTGACAGTCTTGAGGGAATCCTGAGGAGGTCCAGGTAGCAAATCAGATGATTGCCATATGATCTAGTGTGTGATATTATGGCAGTGTTATGGAGGAACAGAGGGTAAAGAAAACGATCCCCTGCGATTTCAGTAGATTTCCTGGAGAAAATGACGCCTGAGACCAGGAAGGCCTCAGTCACTGTCCGGTAAAGGTAGTGGCCCCCGAGAACCCAGCAATGCCGCTTCAGCCTGGCCCGCTCTTTCGGAGACACCCCAGTTGAAGTGAACTTGCAGGCATCATCTTCCCCTGCTTGGGCTCGTCCAGCGCGACAAGAAACAGGTGTTTCTCATCCAGGAGACAAACGCTGTTGGCAAAAAACAAAACAAAAACAACCTGCAGCATTATTTTAATATTTAAAAAAGACAGAAATTTACATTTGGTAAAATACTCATGTTTTATCCCAATGAAAGTTAAAATTTATGTTTTCAGTGTTACCATTGATAACTGAAGAAAAGAAATTTTATTACTGTTAATACTGATTTTGATTTCTTAAAAATTAAGTTTATTGGTAGAAAAACCATAGAAATGATACTAAATTTAATTCACTAATAGCAGTGTCTCCAGATAACGTCAGTACAATATACTCTTCTTATAAGTTTCTGATCCAATTTCTGTTTTATCACAAAGGGATGTAATTTTCTTTTAGTAGAAACTTGTCTAGTTCTATTTCTTTTCATTTTGACTTAGCCTTATGAAGTCTGTCCATTCCATTTTTTTAACACGAATGATTTCACATTTTTCTTTGTTATACAATTATTCATCTTAAATTATTTAAAGTAGTCTTTATTTGTAATTTGAATTGAACAGGTTTATTGGATTCTTGTCTTTGTAAGACTGCTTGTAATTATAAATGCAGAATAATATTATTTCTTAGCACCTTTCTTCTGTTGGGCTCAGAGTCCTTGCTATGTATTATCTGATTAAGCCTCATAACAGCCCTGTGAGGCAGGGGCGTTTTGCAAGTGATTACAGATTGTTTTGCTGAGTCAGCACAGACGTAGAGCATTATGATAAGCTTGGAAAAGATTGAGGTCATGTACTAACTTGCTCTCAGGAAACCCTATATGCAGCCAAATATTTTCCTTGGCAATAAGAGCTAACAACTGCCACCATTCTAGTCTCTGGGAAGCCCACTGTCCATTGGTGCAATAAAAAATAACAAACATTGCATTTTGAAAAAGCAAATCCAAGACAGTATGTTTGAGAGGCAGGTGAATTTACATAACGGCGTCAGCACAGCATCGTCTTCTGGTCCAGGCTTTACGTCGACGGAGGAAAGGCTAGCTCTGCTCTTGCTATGGCTCTCAAAACTGGACCTGCCCAGTTGTCATATCTGTCATCTTCAGCCACTTTATCTGCCACACCTATAAGCCATCAACTGGCAGGCAGGATTTCCAAAAACAGGTTTCTGGAATTCAAACCATCTATCTGTGTTGAAGCTAAATCTGTTTCAAAATGCCATTGGGTAGAACTTTTCTGAAATCTTGATGACAATGTAATACTAAATCATGTAGCATTTGGAAGCTATTAAAATTGAAATTGAATTAAAATTGAAAATAGGAAGAATAAATTTTATGAGAATTTTATTTCATTATTTGAAGGGTTGTAGAATGGTGGGGAAACTGATCTCTTATGGCTAAAGTATGTAAAACAAAACTAATTTTAAGCTAATTTGAACCAGTTAATTTGATAAGGAGTAACTTAATTACTATTATGTCTTTTTCATATTTATAATTAGGGAGTTAATTTTGATCTGTTCCATGGCCTAGATGGATGATTGTAATTAACCTCCGGAGGATTTTTCTTTTTGATTTATCTGTCGGATAGCCATGGCACTCACTGTGTGTCTTTCAGTTGTGGCTTAAACTTTTCCATAACCTTTATTGGAGAACAAAATTGTCAGACTTTAAATAAGATGACTTTTTAAAATTTTCTTGCAAGTGGATTTGACTGCTTAAATAGTCTTTGTATTTGAGAGCACCTAACAGATATAAAATCCAAGAGAATTACTAAATTACTGGAGATATCACACTGTTTTTTCCCTTAACATACAAAATTTTCTGGAGAATTACAGGACTACGCGTAAAGAACAGAGAGAATTCCATTGTAGAAAAGGTAGTCAGGATACGGAATTTAAGGGTCTTTGTAAATATCAGCCTTTGTTAATTTAACTTTGACCTCATCACGAGAGTTGTGATCACCTCTTGTCCACACTTTTGCTGGGCTTTGAAACATGCAGCTGCTGCACTTTCTAAGGCCACTCGCTTGGGGTCCTGCTGCCTGGTGAGGCATGTCAGTTTCTGAGTGAAGCTGACCCCTGCTTTCTTTTTAATTGCCAACTGCTCTAAATAGTTGTGGAAGGCTGGTTGGTGACTCACTGCCACTCCTGCTTAAATTGGAGAGATTTCATACCGTAAGGTATGTAAGGGGTCACTTGAAAGATGTATTTGTTCCTGTTGTCATTATGAAACACAGTAACTACTGAATGGATATTTGCTGGGCTCTCTGTTTCTAGAATCTCTTTTAAACTTAGGATGCCATGATAATGATAAAGAAACTTCATATTTTAGAAAATTAGGAAGATCTGCTTTGGGATTATTTCCCAAATGCTTCCCAGTCTTTCTTTTCTTTTCACCTAATACAGTGATCATTCTCCAAAATCAGACAAAATTTGGGTACATGTATTGAAAATCTACAAATACAAATCAGGTTACTCTTTGTTGTGTAGGCAAACCTTGCTTTAAATAATTCTGTAGTGGCTTATATTTGGCCTTCAAAACAAATTAGATCCTTTATTTTACCAGGCTTTGCTTCACATTTGGTCTAGACAGTTTAAGATGCCATCCTAAGGTGACAACTCTTTCCTGTAAGAGGACCCCGATGATCATAGTGCAGAAGATGAATCATTTGCAAGAGCTCTCTCTCTCTGCACCTTGCTGCACAGGCTCAGCCCTAATCACTGCCCTGCCTTGCTGGAGCCCAAGTTCATAAAGACCAGGACCATTTTGAGATTAGTTTCAGGAGAGAGGGTACCCACACTTTTATATGTAAAAATGTGAGTTCAAATCAAAACTGTTTCAAACATTTGAATAGAATAAACTCCTGTTTCTGTATGATATAAAAATGATACTTTGTGTAGTTTCTCCCATAAAAGTTCTATTTTGGAGAATATAGATCTTCTGACAGTTAAGCTCTTAGACCCAGGATTGTAGCCTTTTTACTCTATCCTTTCTTCCTGAAGCCCTGGAGCATAAACCTGGGTTCCTTTCTCCAAGCTGGATTTCTCTGGAATAAGTATATAAAATGATTTTAGGTTTTGTATTTGTGCTGTGTGTATTTTTTTTTTTTTAACTGTTAGGGAGCCTTATTCCCATACATAGTTCCTAATAGCTTAAAAAAAAAAAAACTAAAACCAAAACAAGCTTTTCTGAACCAGGTAGAATATAGAATATAAACAAACATACAGAGAAGGTCTAACAAAACAACCAATAATGGTGGTTTCAGGGTCACAAGAAATGGTGAACTTTGCCTGTAGTAATTGTTCAAAGTGCCTGAAATGTGCTCAAGACTAGACCTACTCTCTTAATAGTCACTTCTTTTCCTCCCTAAACATTCACATATAAATTACTTAGTTTTTGTTTGTCTTAGTAAATAACCTGCTGAGTTGATCTAGAAAGAACCTCATTTTTAGCTACTGGAGATTTTCGCCTATAAGAGGTTTTGGTGGTCACAGATGGAACGTAAGATATTCTGGAGCCTGCCTCTGGAGATGAGCCCCCGTGTGCCCCATGACCCTGGGAGTAGAGACAGCGTGCTCTGGCCCTCTCGGGTCCCTGTGCACAGAGAGCTCTGGCCTTGGACCCCGCACTCACCTTACAGTCATTTCCGTTGTTCTCATGAATTCTAATTGCTTTGATCCTTGGAGAGTATGCCCTCCCCTCAGCCCCGTTTCCCCCTGCCTTCCGTGGTTGGCCAGAGCCATGGTACTACATGTATTTAGGCAAAGTTCTGGTATTGTTATCGATGCTGTGCTTTCTCTATTAGGATGATACAATTTAGCATAATTTAATGTTTCACATCTCTAAATTGGATCATTCTGTGTGCTCTTAGCTTCTTGCAATAGGTGCTGTGGATTGGGGACACCTGGTTTTTAAAAAGCCTGCTCATGAGGTCCTCCCGTGATTGCTCAAGCAAAGGCTACAAGTGAGAGAACTGGGAATAGTAGATGGTAGTAGGCAAATTGAAACCGGGGATTTTAGCCTCCCCGTGGTGGTGTTAGAATCGCAGTGGGGAAAAAGAGAAGAGTATCTGTACAGCTAGCACTAGCAATCTCTTTAGGAGGCATAGGCATCAGGTCCTGCGTGTGTAGAGAAAAACTGGAAGGAAGAGATATCCAGATGGGAGAAGAACATGAGAGGAAACCTAGCAGGTCTGACAAGTAGAACATAAAAAGAATCAGAGAGCAAGATGCATGTCAGTGAAAGGGAGGTGGGGAGCACAGAGGCCTCCTGGGCGTGGAGGAATGGCTGCATGGGACAGTGAAGGTCAGGTCCTAGGATGGTTTTCAGTGTCCTGAGAGGCACACCTCTGAACTTCCACCGCTGAGGTACAGCAGAGGCTCGAGAGGGAAGCCCTGTGAGCGCTCGGAAAGAGGGGAGGACTTGTGGCAGGGTCAGCAATGGGCAGTGGAGGAACCAGCCCTGCTTCCTTTCCTTCATCCCCCATCCCTCTCTTCCCTGTGCTTTTACTGGGCATCTTTATGGTGGTAAATTCTATGTTAGTCACTGGGTGTCCAAAATTGAATAAGACAAGAACCTTGCAGCCTCCAGGGATTTCAGCCCTGTTTCCTCTGGCCTAATCCCACTTTCTAGATGGCTCTCCTGGCTCAGACGGTGACCGTACCCTTAGAGGCCAGGGCTTCTCCCAGCCCTCTCTGTGGGAGGAACAAGAAACCTGACAAAGCACTCTTTTATACTGGGTCCCCAGGCAAATGGGTGATTTGTAGAACTTTTCCTGTGTTGATTTGTTTCCTTAAGAGCTAAGAGGGCTGGGAAAATCCCAGAGTCTGATAAAAACTCCCATGGTACCCAAACTACTTTTTTTTTTTATGAAGCAGGTTGTAACTCCTGGATGATAATCCGGATTAATAAAGTTGGTCTGTTTTTGTTTTTCTTCATCTCTCAGGTGTAGAAAGGGCATTGGTGACTTTTCTTCCCCCTAAATGCTATACCGTTGGCCTAGCCACCATAGGAATTATCCTGATGCCCTTAGCACAGATGGTCTGATCTTTTTTCTCATCCCTTTTCTACCTGATACTTTGACTCCAAAAATCAGAGCTCAGAATCCACTTCTGTTATTTTAAGTATACAGTAAAGTTTATACAGTAAAGTTCTTCAGAATAGATCCCTCTAAGGAGGCATTTGTGATTTTTAGATCCTGGCTATACTGAAAGTCAGCTCCAGCTGTAGAACTGTTCAGTATTAAGTCAAACATTATTGAGCACCCACCATGTGCCAGGCAGTGAATAAAAAGACCTCTCTTGTAGCCACGGGACCAGCAATACAGTGAAAGGGACAGATAAGAAAACAGATGAGTCATTTCACAACACTAGGGGGAGTGGGCTGGGTGACGGGGCGGGCGTGGGCATTGTGGAAACACAGAGCAAGGGGCTAACTTGGTTGTGCTGAACTTCGGGAACAGTTGATGGGGTCTTCAGAGAGAGCAGGTGGCAGAGCATCTTGCAAATGGAGCAGTCTGAGAAAATGCTTGAAGTCTTGCGACAGTGTGATGCATTTTGGGAGATAAATAAATATTGCTGGGGTGTAAGTAGGAAAATCAGGAGATGAGGTTTGCTATGCCAATAAACAGAATAATGATTTAGGAGATAAATATTTACACTACTTTGACCAAAGTCTTTTTAAGGATTTTAGAAACAACTTTTAATATAATTTCCATATTTTTTAATGGAAATATTATTTATCAGAAACTTTAAGTGCTCCCATAGTATAATTTTGTTGGCCTTGCTTGAGTTAACATAGGTACTTGAAAGAAAGAAAGAAAACACTTTTATAATTCGGTCTTTTGAGAGGCTGCCCTTAAATATTCTGAATTAGAACTTCACCTCCCTTCTCGTTTCTTCCACACCTGTTGGTTATTTTTTTCTGCCTTCGTCTGCTCTCAAGCTCACCTTTCAGCCTTCTAAACAAATTATGATTCCTCCGTTTCCTTATTCACGTGACTCCTAAAGCCTCAGCTAGCAGAACCCAGTGAGTTAGAATTAACTCTAAATAAGCAGTTTTCATTTTATTTTGCCTTCATCTCTCGATACTCCATTGCTGTAGAAGATTCGAGTAGAGACGCACCGTTATCACGTTGGGGAATGAATGAATGCTGATGTAAGTTCAGTGACATGTACTTGTTGCCTTTCAGTCGATTCCTTGCAGTACTTCTGAAGCCTTGTTTCCATGGATTTAAACAGGATTCTTGCGTTGCTTCTGTGGTTCACTGTGTGTCTGATATTTTTTTTTCCTTCTGTGATCTGTCTTTAAATTTAAGCTTCTATGGCATAGGCATATGTAGATTATGTAAAAAAAAAGAGATTTTGGACAAATTGTTATATACTCACATGGCTTACTACAAAGATTATCCACTGTCTGTTTTACCTGTGAGTACATTCAATGTTGATAGGTCGTATGTGAAGTGGGGTACTAAAGAAAATTGAGTTTTGATGACAGCAGATTCAGTGATAGAGAGTTCTCATGAACAAAAGCATTTTCTAGCCAGTTATACCCAGAATCTATTCTGGTTACTGTCTTTTCTCTTGATAAGTGTAGTACATTAATTTTAAAAGTGGGGCCTGTATGTCTCAAACTTGTGGCATGATTATTGGTTCTCTTTAAATAGTCGTGCCTTACCATGGATGAAAACGAAACCAAGCGTGTTGCTTTCTCTGCAGCAGAGAGTGAGGGGGTTTTGCTGGGTGGAGATAGCCTTGAAATTGGTTAATTTTGCTGTTTCTTCATGCTGAAGAGAAACCATGATATGGTAACAAGAAGCTCAATGTCAGAAAGAGAGGGAGGCAACTTGGGGCTTAGGTTCCTCCCACCACTGCAGAAAGTGCAGCTGTGCGTTTTTAATATGCACAGCAGGAGATTTCAGCAGCTTGATGATATATAGTGCATCAATGTTGAAAAGATAAACACATTTGGAGAGCACAGGAAGGGCCTTGTGTTTTTATGTTAGCAGAATGCTTCCTAATGAATAAGAATGTGGTGCTGGCTTCACAGAGCCATATGGCAGCTTTTCTAATTTTAGTTGTGTGCAGATGCATAATTCTCTGGTTTTACCTTCTAGAACCTTTGAGATGCTACATAACTTTTCCTCTAATATTTAATCCATAGTGCTTGGCCAGAAACTGCCTGTCATTGTTTCAGTGACTTCTTTGCTCTACGTGGGTCGCACTATGGCTAGGTCTCACAGTCACTTCACCTGAAACCATCCAGCTCCTAAATGCAAGAAAAGATGGAAATCGTGGATGTATTCCCACTAGAGTCTTAAAATTTGTTGTGGGGGTTATTAGACTTGTGTTTGACGTCAGTCTACTGAAAAATTGATAGATTTCTGGGTGAGTGATTTTACTCATTTTGAAGCAGTAGAATTAATTATAAAACCTGCATAAAGTATCAGGTTCCATTTTAGTCAAAGATTCTAGCACTTTAAATAATACTGCTTCAGTGAAAGCAACTATCCTCATGCTTGACCAGACATAAAAATAACTTTTAAACTCTTACTTGGCTCTATGTGTCAGGGAGATCTAACCATGGGCCGCGCTCAAGTTTTTCTGTATGTGTGTAAATACTCCGTGGGTTATCTTGCAGTTGACATATTTTTACAGAGTGAATAATTGATATTTGTTTGAATTTTGACTTGTTAACAATAGACTAATTTCCACAAGTTTTCCACAGGCTTTTCAGATGATTAAAAAAAAAAAATGAAGAAAAGAAAGTGTATATACCTCTTCGATAATGGTGGCCTCACCCTGTCCCTCTAATGGGCGGACATTAAGCAGCATTTAGGTTTCTGAGTCGTCAGTGGTGGTTGCCACTCCTCCTGCTGCTGGAGTTAGAACAATCACGTAGCCGTCCCCTGTGCCATGACTGCCATCCCTGTGAGGACATAGGACTCCGTTCTGGTGATGTTTTGTGCAAAGGCCCTTTGAGTGTATGTTCTCAGTTCAGTTGCCTAATAATCAAATAGACAAGACTTCCTAATATTATAAGATTCAGTAAGTTACCAGAAATCAATAAATAATGTTTCAGAAGAACAGAGAAAGGTCTTTTTTTAAAAAACACCGCTTCATAATTTAAAAATAGCTAATTATAGTTTTTTAAAGATAAACAAAATTTTTGCTAGACTCACAGTTTCTGATGTGTTGCTGTTCTCACCAGAAAACTTGTTTTACTTTCAAATTTATGCCTATAGATGCCAAAGATAAAGAATTGAATCCAACTGCTTCAAAAAATACCTTTTTTTCTTATATTTTTAAATCACTTATATTTCTAGAGATCAAAGGCTTCCTTTTTCACCTTTCCTTTTGTTCTGAGAGAAAACATGAATAATAATTACTTATAAAGAAAAGCATATGGAATATAATATTAATGATTTTTCCCCAGTTTGTGGTATGACTCATCTTAACACGGTCCCTGAAGAGATGGGGTTTTGTTCTTTGCTTTGAACTGGAAATCTAATTAATTGGTATTGGATTTCTGGAGTGCAGGCAAATGGAGGAGGGGACTGGATGGGATGACTCCCCAAGCAGCCACCCAGGAGGGAAGGGACACTCGGAGAAAGACTAGAGAGGCATCCTTGGGCAGTCTCTCTAATCAGAGCTTTGTATTTGTAAAAACTGTGTTATTAAAAAGATCATCGCTATTTTATGATATTTTTATCTTTTAGGGAGTGAGAAAGAAAAGGATAGAATTATTATTTTCATTGTTAGTCTCTTAGGTCATATTCTTTATCTAAAAAGGTGACTTTAATAGTTAAAGTGCAGCAGGAAGAAATGGAAGTCAAGCCATGGAGAAGAAATCTTTTTTTAGGCTTTGAAAATTAAATTTTATCATCTTTCTTCCATTTAAGAGCTCCATCTGTAATAATAAGATTTCATAAGGTTTTGATCATATGAAATTCTGGGACCATCTTTCTACTGTTGAGTTTACTGAAGGATATTTTTGTAACAGAATATATTTTTATAGTTAATGGATGCAAAATATAGAAAAGTAAATATAATTTGTGACCGCTGAGAAAATTGTCTAATTTAAAAATATTAAATAGTGTGTTTTAGTATAGTAATCCTGTACTTACAGAAGTATAAATATATCTAAGGATTTAAGCTTATTTATATCTGCTCCATAAGAATAGCATACTCATTACTGAAATGCTCCATCAAGATACCAATATATGTTCAGTCAACATAGTATATCTCAAAGGAGTCCTTTTCTTCCTCCTTTTAATTTTAAGGCTCAACTGAACATTGAACAAAGGTAGGAATTTCTTCATGAAAAGTACTCAAATAGCATGAATTCGTGGCCAGTTTAATTTAGATTCCCGTTACATTGGGAAAACTATAATTCTAGGTGTTTTCTTATCAGTTCATATTATTGATTTTTTTCTTTTTAATATTGAGAGATGGTCAAAGCACAAATTCAGTACAGAATTAAATAATAGGTGACAAAGTTTCTGGAAAATGCATATATCCAAACATTTAGTGAGGACAGGAGTGAAAGGCCCTAAATTTGTATTTATCCATTGCCTCTTATTTATTGACTCCATCAGTAGTGAAAGTTTCCCATTCTCTTAATACATATGAGGGTATTGTGTAAGTATTGTGACATTTTAAAAGTTCTCTTGCAAATAATAGACTCAGAGTTTTCTTTCAAAGCATATGTTCCACTAATATAATTTCAAATTGATCTTGTGAAAATTTTTGTTGTTTTCATTTTTTAGTCAGGGATTCCTAGAATTCCAGTTTAGGCAGACTTTTTGTCAGTGTTCCTTAACGTTGGTTTTCAGAGGCCAGGCTGAGATTTCCCCCAGGCCAGATGCCACGCCCATTCCCACCAGTTTCCTTGTTGGGCCACTGCTTCTGCCATCCAAGTCAATTACAATGCATGGGAAATATTTCCAGCCATGTCCAGCCATTTTTATCTCTTCTTTGAACTTAAAGTTAGTTCCTCACAGTGTAGCCCTAAATTCTTCTCGTTTGGTTCGATTGTAATTGTTTTGGCCTCCGAGCTAAATGTGATCTCTCAGCTGACGAGGATTATTCACTCTGCCTGTACCACACACTTAGCAAGACACCCGAGATGCATAGACGGACACTGCTGAGCTGATCCCATCCATTTCCTTGTCGTGGCCACTCGTTCTCTGTGACTTCTTGTTAGCTACTTCTTTTCCCCTTTTAAAGGTTTATTAGTTGAATATTATAAAGAGGAAAAAATGACATGTTTTATTATTACAAATAAGTTTTCAGGATGTTACTTATTTTTATCCAGGCTTTCCAGTAGAGCCCAAACACATATTTTATCAGATCTAAATCATCTCCTACTTTAAATTTTAGGCCCTCACCCTAGATTATATCTGATCCATAGATTCCTAAAAATAAAAGAAAATGCTGTGCAGATATGATCCTCATTCTACATATTTTCTGATAAAAGTCCAAAATGCAGAGCCTGAGCTTGTTGCTAGAATATTTAAAATAACCCATCATGAAAGTTTATCAGTGTGTAGGAAACTGCATGATTGGGTTTTCTACATTTGAATGTTTAAAATTTGACAAATGGATGAATTTAGGAAAGTTTTGGGTCTTACAGAGTGATTGATGATCAGATCCTCTGTAAACTTCTCACAGGGTATATTGTCTTGAAAAGACTCAGAAATGGATTATCAGAGGCACTGTTATTTTGTATTTCTTTTGCCCTAAAATGCGGCATTATTATAGACCCCACAGAAAACAATGATTTCTTACTATTATGATATCAGAATCTCATGACAAATAGCCTGATGTTTTCTAGTGATCAGCGACAGGTACAGGGTTGCCCTTGTGATTAACAGCTGTTGCTTCATATCTCACTCTCCCCCAGCATTAATCTAAATTAAGTCCATTCTTTAAAAAGAATAAAACCACCAGTTGTAACAGTGGAAGGATAGGAGAACTTGGGACCCTGAGAACATGAGATGCCTGGAAACTTCCTGACTAAGGCAAGACAAGATGATTCGTTTTTTAAGACTGGTTCTCCTCAGAAAACCCTCTTCCCATGTTATTGACCCTGCCCACCTATTCCGTTCTTCCCCCTGCACCTTGCAAGGCCGGTGGGCCTCGAGGAGAAAATCAGTTTCTTTTTCCACCCACCCTCGATTCCAGTTGCTCCTGTATTTCTGGGAATATGTGCCAGCAGTGGGTCTAGTCTGTCAGTCAGCCACCAAATATTTGGTGAAAACCTACTCTGAAATAGGGACGGTGCTTAGCCATTGAGGATACAGGCACAGTCCCCCTTCATAAAACTTGCCTTCTGGTGGGGACGGTGTACTATTTCATGGACTGTGATTCACATGGCAGGAGGTGGGCAGAACAGGATACCCTCCTGGGAAGATGTATCAGAATCTCATGCAAAGAATGCCTTTTCAATCTGAAAATTCTGATGGACCCTGTCTGGACAGATCCTTTCTTGTACACCATTCCAATTTGAGAATCAGTGCTGCTACAAAGATGTTACTGATGGGAGCGTATACTCCTGTGAATAGTTTGGAAGTGGAGGGAAGGCTGTGAATTACCATTCTATGGGATGTTAATCCATTGTTCCTACACACCGAGTGCCACAACGCCAAAGACAAAATAAGAATGCAGTAGGACCACATAAATAAATAATATCTTTTATATGGGTTTTAAGATTTAGTATTAATGAAACTCAGGGATCCTTAGGCCTGAAGCCTGCTGGGACTACCACAAGACAGGGCTGTTAAATTAGGTGAAAATATGATGAAGCAGTAGGTGATGGTGCCAGTGCTATCCCTGGTGGGAAGTAAGGTGAGCAGAAACTGAAGAGAAATCTACAGCCTTCAGAGTGAACTGGCAAAAAGAAGTAATAGTATGCCCCAGTATGCGTTTATTTGGGGTATATTTGGCAGTGAAAAAGATTCTAGCAAAATGGGGATTGGTGTGTGTGTGGTGGAGGGTGTTGGGAGAGCCTCAGATATATCCTGCCTCGGTTAAGACTGGCTGAGGAATGGGGCTGAGACCAAGCCTGCGGAGGGGGCAAGCGTTAAGCGACCTCACAGTCAAGAGCTAGGGAAGGCAGCAAGAAAAAAATGAAGTGAGGGCAACAGGTCCTCACAATATTGAGTTATAAAGGCTCCCAGACAGCAGGTCCCTTCATAGGTGGTCACAGTTATTTAGATCTAAGGAGGTGAATCAGGAATGTAGTAGAGCAATGGAAAAAGCTGATACAGTCTGCCTGTGATAAGCTCTGCAAAGAAATTACTACATTTGGTTGAAACTCAGTAAGGAGGAACTAATAAACAGAAATATGCTAGTAGTAAGTTACATTTGAAAACTACTTTTTAGTTTTTCGAGTATGTTTTACATATCCCATTTACTCCTGTCACAGTCCATGATGTACAGAAGACAGGTACTAAGGCCTTCAAAAGTCGAAGTGACTTCCTCTGACTCACACTTCTGTTAAGTGGCTGAGTTTAGACTTGAACCACACAGGTCATCTTCCATTTTCCACTGATAAACATACATGTGGAAGCTCTCCATCATGGGAGCGGCAAGATTTGGAGGACCTGCATAATTCCTAATTATTTTCTGCGATGTCAAATGCAAATTAAGCTTTACAGGTTTTCAAAATACTGTGTAAAATCTTTTTTACAAAAAAGGAAGCAAAATTTACCAAGCTCTAAAAGCAGATTGGTTCTGGGTACTAAATTGATTTACGGTTTTCTTTATTTGCATTTAATTACAATGATAACATGCAGTGTAAACAAGGATATAATTTATTCGGGTACAAATAATTGGCACATTGTTTTTGTGTTGTTTTTTAGCAAGTTGTTGATATGTATCCATTATGCTTTAGACTTTTTTTGGTGTTCTTGAAGTAACTAGTTTGCGTGTATGTAGATAACTGTGCATCTGTTTCTTCTGTGAGATTTTTTCAGGAGAGAATGTCTTCTTGGGCCTTGTGGGCCTGAAAGCTGCCTCACATGTTTCTAGCCAGGAGCACATATTATGCACCTCTGTACTGGATAAAAGGACAGCCATTGAAATTCTCTAGGTGCTTGATAGGGTGCCTCTTCTCTGCCTTAAATTGTAAAGCATCTTCAACAAGACGGGGACCAAATCTTTCTGGTTACTTTAAGTGTGAATGTGACAAGAGGTGGAATGGTACCAGAGTCCAGGCAGTCCTTATGGAGTGTCACATGGGAGCAGCCTTAGCAAGTTAGGACTTGTTTTTATTCCTTCTTCAAATGTGTGCAAATGTATATCTGATTATGCTACTGAATTCTGAATATCAGACCCTCCGTTATCCTAGTTTAGGGAATCTCTTGAGTAGAAACTAATTGTGCCATGGTATATAGCAGTTTTGTAATCTAGAAAAAATGCTTGTCAGCGACTAGCATGAAACCACTAAACTCATTTTATCAGCAGCATGAAAGGCGATCTGAGCCACAGGTTCTGGAGGTGAAAAGTTAATGTTCTGGCTCCTGCTTCCAGCAGTTTCTCCTGTTCAGTGGCAGTGGGGATGTATTTAAGTCTTTTATAGCCATCTCTGATCCCATTAGAGATTTTAAAAATCATTACAATAAAAATGTTTCTGTGTCACTCTGCCCTTGAAATAGCACTGCCATTTAATTCACACTTATGTTTGTCGCAGAGAAAGCAGCAGCTGCCAACATCGATGAAGTGCAGAAGTCAGATGTATCGTCTACAGGGCAGGGTGTCATCGACAAGGATGCGCTGGGGCCTATGATGCTTGAGGTAGCACATCCTTTTTTGGTTCTATATTTACAGTGTTGTTGGTCTTCACAGGATTATATTTAATTTTCAGGTGAATGTAATTTAAGGGTAATCCACACTTAATTTTCACTCTTAAGGTTGAAGTACTGTTGACCTCTTTAGCTTCCTAATACATATCTATTCTCTGGCTCCTGATTCTAGCATTTGTACATTTCAAATTAATAATGCAGAATTAAATTGACTAGATTAGAATATAAATTGACAGGCTTTAACTACCAGTTGAGCATTCATTTTGGAAAAGCATGTTCACAAGTTCTGTTAAATTCTGTGATATAATATATTTTAGCTTGAAAGGTTCCCCAGATTCTTAGATTTTATATATGCCATGTACATATGCCTATATATACAGGTTAAAATTTGAGGACCAAAAGGAGGTTTATGCTTTTTATTTATGCTACTTAGACTAGTTTATTTATCTCATAAAGATGAAAATGGAAGTAACAGGCAGAACTTTTAAGATAAGCATCACAGTGTAATGCTTGGTCTTAACTGCCTATTCTTTATTAACCTTAGGAAGTTTTATGACCAGACTGCTATCCAGAATTTGTAAAGTCCAGCTTTCCTATTGTATTAACTGGTACAATATTAACCACCAAGTGCTTTGCTGTACCTATTCCAAAACTAAAATGCAAGCTGTAGGCTATGGTAAGATGAGGGAAAAAGTGTGAGTGAATATATAACAAGGAGCAGGGGAGCCCTGAGACATAAGTTATGTCAGTTCTCAGGATAATTTACTCTGCTGATGATAAGATGAGATTGAAAATTACCCCGCAGCCAGAAGCTTTGCAGCATTATCATTATCATTGCAGAATCGCTTAGCTTGCTGCAGCAGCCACACGTATATAAGAAATGAGGATTTTTAAAGCAAAGATAACCAATAATCGTCCCTTTTTTTCAGTTGGTGCATAGGATGATTTTTATTTTTAGAAAACTTAATTCTGTGAAAATCTACCATATAATTGGAAGGTGGGGGGGGACACAGAAGAAATTTAAAGATTGTCTGACCCGGTCTTTGTATGAAATGACAGAATTCATTCCCTGGGGCTGGACCTGCTGGCCAGCCCATTAAATGACCCCATGTTGTCCTTTGCTTATTTCTCTTGAGTCACTGGCTTGAAAACATCCAACTACAATTTTCGGTGAAAAAGCAAAAACACACTTAACCTGATTTTCCAGAGTCAACAAGGCAGCAGTGGAAGGCCACACTGCTACTTCCGCTTGATTCTTTGAAGCACATAAGAAAACTCTAACTAGGTGGACTATTTAGAATTAGATGAAAGAAAGTAGATAACTTCCTGTGGAAAAAATTTTGAATTATAAACAAAATCGATTTGAAAATTATGGTAATCTAGATTTTTACAGTTAGGAAATTCCCGTATGTCTGTGTTTATTCCTTACATCAGGAGGAAATTAAAGTAGGGTGGAAACTCCTGGGAAGACTTTTGAGGCTTCTGAAAAGAAATGCTTGAAGTAACCACAGGGCTGTGACTCGAGCCCTTGGAGAGCGAGTTCATTAATTGTAGAAATGAGATTGTTGAATGTTGTGGGCCTTATCTCATCAAATCAAACCAACATTTTTGGTGTTTCAAAATAGTCTGCTGAGAATTCAGTGCATTGAGCAAGTACCTGTGTAGCAGGACGTTAGTTCTAAATATGTTAGAGAGGCAGTGTTGAATCCAGTTACTTCAGGTTTGAATTTAAATCTTTATCTCTGTTTACATGTAATAGTTTAAACAGAGAAAGCCTGTTCTCCTCGAGCTGTTCCCAGGCATAGATGCACACTCATGCTTACATCATAGCATAGTGGTTGCTAGGCAACCAAACCAAATGTCAGCTTTTTTCATCAGGGCATATCATAGTGAGCTTTAAAAAAACACAAACAGTTTTATGAGATGAAACAATTTCATCTTTCGGTTGTATTATGCCACAAATCCTTCTTTTTACTATGGTACAAAGCAGTAGGAAGCTGCATGCACTTTTAGAAGTGAACTCTAGGTTATATGATTATGAAAATCCCTGTTGGATGTGCATTGAAAGCAGTGAGTTTAAAAGGACACTTGCTACGTAACTAATCAGCCGACTGACTTCCTGTCCCCCCTCACAGACACACATTCGTACACACACTCACACAAGGTTTTCAAGGGTTGATGCCAACCTATTATGGAAGGCCGTTTATGTATAGTTTTGCTTTGCCCTGCATATTGTTTATACCACTGGGAAAACTTGACAAAATATTTAAGAAAAACTTAAAACCAAGTGTTTTTTTTTTTTTTTTAAACTTTTCATTAGTGCCTTACGGTCAGTTCTAATTTGAGAGAGCCTTAGTTTTGTGATGAAAATAGGATTAAAGATGGAATGTATTCAAAGAAAGCTCACAAAATAGGAGGCTGTTATAACTCAAGGAAAAAACAAACTAGGGAAAAAGTAATGCCCCAATTATACACGTGGTTATATCAGTATGTACATGTAACATTCATGTTAAAAATAGTAGTAAATACATAACATGAAGAAACTGTGTGGCATAAAGTGGGTAGACCAGATGGCCCTGTTTCAAGGTATGCCTGATCAATATCAAGCCTTTATTATCTTTATTTCCTGAAATGATGCTAGATTCTGCATCTCCTTCCCTAGTCGAGACTGGAGTGACAACGAAGAGTGAGGCTATGCACCCATTACAGGAAAAATGCTATCATCTAGGTGACTTACCTACATCTTGACAATCTGGAGAAAAAGTAATATAGAAGGGCACAGCTAGTTGACTTTCAGGTTCTCACTGTTATAAACCAAAACCTTGAGTCCCTTTCTAGTCTTGGACAGTGCTGACCACATCTAAGCCTGAGGTCCCCATGAAGACTAGTTTGTCATATCAGAGACACGCTTCCCGGACCCTTGCCCCATATACACCAAACAATAAGGGATCGATGTTTCTGTAAAGGTCTGAGATCATCTGCTGTTCTTTTCGTTTAAACCCTGGCAGCTTTAAGGGTAGTAAAATTTTCAGGGTTTTTTTCTTGACATTTATCCTTAAAATGAGGGAAAATTATCAATGACCCCTTCCTCCTGTTGTATTGCATGAGAAACCCTACAAGGAAATTACTTTATGTTGGGTAGGTAACATAAAAGCTGTCCTTGGCCCTGTGGAGTACATCAAGCTAATTTTGAAAATACAGATAAATGCCTGTACACTTTTACTTGGCAATAATTATCTCCTGATAAGTTAACAGAGTTAGTGTTTGTCATTTACTTTGTGACAAGAAACCCCGATCTAGGCTCTCTCCTACTTACCAAGATGAAATAATTTGAAAATGTGTTGTTTCTGAAAACTAGGAGAGGAGCCAGAGAGATCTCTTTTCTATCCACTGTGAATTCTGTTTGTCTTAAAGGGATCATTCCCTTCTTAGATTGCATATGATTGTATGTTGTATCCTTTCTAACATAGTTTGTGCCTTTTCCCTTAGGCCCTTGATGGCTTCTTCTTTGTAGTGAACCTGGAAGGCAACGTTGTGTTTGTTTCAGAGAATGTGACACAGTATCTAAGGTATAACCAGGAGGAGCTGATGAACAAAAGTGTATATAGCATCCTGCACGTTGGGGACCACACTGAGTTTGTCAAAAATCTGCTGCCAAAGTCTATAGGTAAATGCCTGTCTGCTGGGTCTCTCCGAACTCCCCCCACCCCCATACACGTGGTTGGAGGGGGTAAAATAGAACTTCATTATGTCCAGTGGGGATAAGAGTAACTGGGTGGTTGTTTAGAAATGCTTGTGTTAAGTATTTAAGCTTATTTTTTTTTTAATATTACTTATTTATTTTTCCCCCAAAGCCCCAGTGGATAGTTGTGTGTCATAGCTGCATATCCTTCTAGTTGCTGTATGTGGGACGTGGCCCCAGCAAGGCCAGAGAAGCAGTGCATCGGTGTGCGCCGGGGATCCGAACCCGGCCACCAGTAGTGGAGCGCACGCATTTAACCATTAAGCCACGGGGCCGGCCCAGTATTTAAGCTTAGAAGTCATGGAGAATAGGACATCTGCAGATATTTATCTTGAGTGAATGATCGTTTTGATCCTGTGTTTAAAGTACGTGAAAATAATTCAGATGGAAAGTACTCATGGCAACTATTTTCATGGGGTATGTTTTGTTGTTGTGTTTTGAGAAGGTGCCAAGTTGCCTCCCACCCTATCCAGGGCCGGCCGACTCTGTTTTGTCCGTTTTCTCCAAGACGGTCTGAGAAGTAAAAGGTCATGGGAAGTTTGAGATTCAACTTATTTTGAATGCTGCTTGTGAAAAGAGTGTGTGTGTGGGTGTACACAACATTCTAAAAATAAAATGTTCAGGAACAAGTGGCGTATAGAGGCTCAAATGCTATCAGCCCGGGAGCCCTAAATGGGCTCTGCCATTTCACAGACTCTTCAGTGGCTCTGCAAGTGTCACCATCAGATGCTGCCTCCTTCGGGAGCCACTCTCCCTGCTTCAGGTTCCTGGCTTCTTCATCTTAGTTTGGAGCTGCTGTCCAAAAGTGTATGTGATTATTAAGGGCCGTGCTTAAAGTGGGTGATTCACAGCGTGGCCCACCTTAGTTGCCACTCTGGAGTATTGCTGTTCCCACTTACTAAGTGGTTCTTTTTTTAATATTCTCACTTAAACTGATGATGCTAAGAACATCTTTACAGATAAAAAGAAGTGCATATTTTCGTACTGAATAAGGTCAACTCCTGAGTTAGCAAGTATTTCTGTTCCTTTTTGTAAGACTGTTTATATTAGCTGATCTTATTGTTACCACAGTAAATAGGAAAAGGTTCTTTCGAATTCCATTATGGCTAGCTTTTCCTTGATGTGATGACCCTTTGTTCAAAGTAACTGCAACAGTAATACAAAATAGATGAATGCTGTGTGAGATTCTTTTATTACATTCCCTAGTAAATGAACAAGAAAATGGAATTTCTTATTTCAAGTAACTAATATTTTCAGATTTCTTCAGTAATTTTATGACTTCCTCAAAGGACCTATACTTATTAATTCACTATTATTAATTCACTTGTCTAAAGAGCTCTTTGCCTTACTTTATATTGTACTTTTTTTATACTTTCAAATTACTTATTAACCTGAGTTAATAAGAACTCTTTTTTCTTTGATTACTCTATGTAGTCTCCATTATGTAAATAAGCTTTTAAGAATGTTGATGGTGAAATAGACTTCCCGAATGTCTGCATAAACTAGCTGTGGTTCCTTCTGTAGTTCTAAAACAATTTCTTTGCAGTTAACTTGATATTTCCTTTTTCTTTCTAGGGTTTGTTTCCCTTTTTATTCCTCTGCAGCCCAGTGGCTGTGGGCTTAGCGTTGGGTTCACCATAGCACCTAGATGTCCTTTTAAGTGTTGTCTAACTAGTGACTTTTGAGAGTATATTTGCTTGTTTTATGACTGGCATTGTCCTAATATTTTTTAGAGATAAAACATAAGGAAGAGTAAAGAAAAGAATGCCAAAATGAGAATTAGGATGGTGTCTGATTCCAGCTCTTCTAGTAGTTGAACAGTTCTGTGGACATCATTTTTCTCATCTGTAGAATGAAGAAGTTGGTCTAGTGATCCGTAAACATCCTTTAGATCTCAAAATCAGTCCTTCTTTTGTTTCTCTCATTGATTTCTCTAACGCATTTCCCAAAAACTGAAGTCTTTCCTCTCTTTCATTATGTTTCTTGAATTAATACATTTCTAAGTATTGATACTAAAATAGAAGACGTGTGAAGTAGTTTTTCACTTGAAAACAAATAAATTACATTAGCAGTGTATCCTCCAGGATGTTTCAGTCTTATGGAGGAAATATACACGAAACAATTTTAAAAGACTTACAATAGGGTAATTCAGCAACAGCCAAGTTACAGAATATACCCTAAAATTTCTGTAGAATTTCAGAAAAGAAGAGGCAGTGTGGGGTGCCTGGAGTAGTGGGTTAAGTGTATGGAGGATCTCAGTCTTAGACCATGAGTACGTCTGGATGGGAGAAACAGGCAGCCTGACGTTTTGGATAGGGTAGCAGAAGCAAAGAGATCTGTGTGGGACTGGGGATGGAGGGTGATGGGGGGAGGCTTGTGTGGGGCAGTATGTAAGATCGGGTTGGATGGATGAGATGGGACTGATTAGTGAGAATTTGATTTATCAGTTTGAATGGTCTTCATACTCCTGACTGCATCAAGTCCAAATCTTTCCAAGAATTTAGTGCATGCTACAGTTGGTGCCACTTACAGATTTTTGAGCAGGGGTAATATATCTAAAACTGGAATGCATGTAGATTGAACTAAATTTCCAAGAAATCAAAGTTAAGAAATCAAAACCTAAAAATAGAGAACTGTAATATTCTGGTAATAAATAATCAAGGCCTGAACTTGAAGGGAAGGAGTCGGGGTGAAGAATAAGAAGTATAAAAGACATTTGAAAATCCTAAGAATTTTCTCAAGTTGTTAAAACATTAACCCAAGAATTTTTTCTCCTCTAGATTGTGAAATTATTTAGAAAAGTATAAACATTATATAAAAGTAAAATAACCATACATTTCCTATATCATTTGGATAATTCGGCAGCAGTGAGTCTGATGTTGGTTTCTTTATAATATCGGATTACTTTTGCCTTGCTCAGTGAATGGGGGATCTTGGTCTGGCGAACCTCCTAGGCGGAACAGCCATACATTCAATTGTCGGATGCTGGTAAAGCCTCTACCCGAGTCGGAAGAGGAAGGTCATGATAACCAGGAAGCACATCAGAAATATGAAACTATGCAGTGCTTTGCTGTCTCTCAACCAAAGTCCATCAAAGAAGAAGGAGAAGGTACTGCAAAATCTTTAGGATATTTTATATATCTGTGTGTTTATTCCTGTGCTATTTCTTTCATGCTTAATAATCTAAAATTAGTGGCCACACAAAGAAAAATTTAGAGGCAGTTTCTTTGTTCTTTTTACCTACTTAACAATTTTTGTGATAAATACCATTTTTAAGTCTTTAAAACAGCCCTATCCAATAGAATTTTCTGCAGTGATGGCAGTGTTATAGATCTTCAATGTCCAGTGCAGCAGCCACTAGGTACATGTGGCTCTTGAGCATTTGAAATGTCAGTAATGCAATTGGGAGAATGAATTTTCTATCTAATAGAAATAGCCACATGTGGCAAGTGGCTGCCCTGCCAGAGCAGCTCTCTTAGTGGTTGGACCTCTCGGGGATTCTGGGCTTCTCTGAGCGTCTACTGCAAGCTCTGAGCCACAGCCTTAGGAAAACACACACAGGTACAAACAACATTTTTCATATACTTTCGGGGGATTAATGGATTCCATGTAGCTTATCCATGGATGCCGGGTCCAGAATATGGTGTAATAGAATGATACTTAAGAGAGGATAGAGATGGGAGTGGGGAACGGAGAAGTTTCAAACTATAAGTTCTTAGGCTCTTCCCCTTAAAGATATGCTGATGTAGTGTCCACCCCCTTCGCCCTCCAAGCAAGCCATTCCACACTGCTGAGTGTCACTCTCTGTAGTATGAGACAGTGCTAAAGAGGGCATTCTGTGCGCGTAGCAGAAGGGGAAGAGCTGAGGACCACTGGTGAGTGGAATGGCTTTATACTCAGACAGGCTAGCTCCTAATTCAGCCACTTACCAGCTCTGTGACTTGGGGCAAACTCCTTGACCTCTCTGAACATCAGTTTACTCTATTACCAAGTGAAGTCAACAGTACCAGTATCAGAGTGTTATGAGGATGAAATGAATATGCCTGACCGTGACTGGCATTAAATACTAGTTATTTAATCCTTTTAAAATATATATCTAAGTAATTTTTTTATTGTGCAATTTTGGTTGTACATTATTGTTTATCAGTCACTGTATAAATGCATCCCCCCACCCCTTGTGCCCACCCCCCACACCCCAGCCCCTGTAACCACCAAACAGTTCTCTCTGTCCGTGTGTTGGTTTATCTTCCACGTATGAGTGAAATCACGCACTGTTTGTCTTTCTCTTTCTGGCTTATTTCACTTAACATAATACCCTCCAGGTCCATCCATGTTGTTGCAAATGGGACAATTTTGTCTTTTTTTATGGCTGAGTAGTATTCCATGGTATATATATACCACATCTTCTTGATCCAGTCATCAGTTGAGGGACACTTGGGTTGCTTCCATGTCTTGGCTATAGTGAACAATGCTGTGATGAACATAGGGGTGCATAAGCTTCTCTGGATTGTTGATTTCAGGTTTGTTGGGTAGATACCCAGTAGTGGGATAGCTGGATCATAAGGTATTTCTACTTTTAATTTTTTGAGGAATCTCCGTACTGTTTTCCACAGAGGCTGCACCAGTTTGCATTCCCACCAGCAGTGGATTAGGGTTCCCATTTCTCCACAGCCTCTCCAGCATTTGTTGCTTTTTGTCTTGGTGATTATAGCCATGCTAATGGGTGTAAGATGATATCTTAGTGTGGTGTTGATTTGCATTTCCCTGATGATTAGTGATGTTGAGCATCTTTTCATTTGCCTATTGGCCATCTGTATATCTTCTTTGGAGAAGTGTCTGTTCATTTCCTCTGCCCATTTTTTGATTGGGTTGTTTGTTTTTTTGTTATTCAGTTGTGTGAGTTCTTTATATATTATGGAGATTAATCCCTTGTCAGATATATGGTTTGCAAATATTTTTTCCCAGCTGGTGGGTTCCCTATTCATTTTGATCCTGGTTTCATTTGCCTTGTAGAAGCTCTTTAATCTGATGAAGTCCCACTTATTTATTTTTGATTTTGTTTCCCTTGTCTGAGTAGACATGGAATTCAAAAGATCTCTTTATGGCTCATGACTAGTAGTGTACTACCTATATTTTCCTTCAGGAGTTTTATAGTTTCAGGTCTCACCTTCAGGTCTTTGATCCATTTTGAGTTAATTTTTGTGTATGGTGAAAGAAGATGGTCTAATTTCATTCTTGTGCGAGTGGCTGTCCAGTTTTCCCAGCACCATTTATTGAAGAGACTTTCCTTTCTCCACTGCATGTCCTAAGCTCCTTTGTCAAAGATTAGCTGCGCATAGATATGAGGTTTTATTTCTGGACTTTCAATTCTGTTCCATTGATCTGTTGTGTCTGTTTTTGTGCCAGTACCATCCTGTTTTAATTACTATCGCTTTGTAGTATGTTTTGAGGTCAGGGATTGTGATTCCTCCAGCCTTGTTCTTCTAAGTAATTTTTAATTTAAATTTTATTGGAAAGGGTAAGTACTAGAGCTGTCATAGATGATGCATAGTTTTTCAAAATTAAGTTTTTATGTAGGTATGGAATGTCAAGTGTTTTTATTCTTCTATGTAATAGAGTAAGTGCTACTATTTTATCCATTTCTGATAATATTCTAAAGCGATATAGAAAAGATATAGCTGAGCTAATTTGTGATATTGTGCTGTATATTTAAACATTTTTTGTACATTCAAAATCTGATTCTGGATGTTAACACAATATGGCATAGAGTGTGCTCAGGTTCACATCCTGGCTTCACCAGCTTTGTGTGATCTTGGGCAGGCGACCTACACTCTGTGCTTTGATTTTCTCCTCTGTCAAATGGAGATAATGCTAGTACCTTCCTCACAGAGTGGTTAAGAGGATTGAATGAATTGGTAGCCTAGAAAGCAGCTAGAAAGTAATGTCTGTCTCACAGTAAGTGCTCAAAAATTTAACTTTTACTATGTTGAGGGTGAGGATTACATTTAATTTTGTGATACCCACTATTACTGGATCTATTTAAAGAAGTTCTTGCCTAAATTTAAAGGTGAACAGTCATAAATCAATGACATAGATATGAAGAGGCTACTTTTTTAACAGACTTTTATCCTGCATTCTTTAGTATCTTGGTGAATCAGAACTCAGGAAGCAAACCCTTGACAGAGCAGAGTATCAGATTTTAGTTTTCATCATTTTTGTGCTTTATTGTGAATTAAGCTGGTTGTTGCTATCAGCCATGTCATAAGAAAGGATTCCATTCTTTCCCATCACTGGGGAGGAGCTTTCAGACGGTTAACTCCAGTGTGGTGGGTATACTTTTATCAAATGTATCGCGTGGCTTCGGTGGGTTATCCTCAGCTCCCCCAGCTCGTCCTGCACAGCACCCTCCTCCCTCTCCCCCGGCTGCTCCCCGCGTCAGTTGAGAGAATAAAGCCAGTGAGAAGCAGAGGTACGTAGTATTCTGTCACTCTCTCCTTTATTGACTTACAAGGCTGTGCTGTCATAAATACATTTGAGTCTGTTTGAATCACTAAAAAAGCCTAATATAATAACCACGAATGTACGTGATTGAAGATTTGCAGTCCTGCTTGATCTGTGTGGCAAGAAGAGTTCCCATGAAGGAAAGACCAGTCCTGCCCTCATCAGAAAGTTTTACTACTCGTCAGGATCTCCAAGGTAAATTTTCTTCCCCAAGAAATCATTTTAGAATACTTACATATTTGTAAATGCAAGGAGTATATTTAGAAGGCTGTAGAGAGGCTGGTGGCGGTGCCTTGCGCTGGGTTGGAAGCGTCGAGGAGCTGGGGGCGGGGGATCGGAGACACCTATTTTCACTGTCTACCCCTTGGGTCCGTGTGCCGGTGCCACCTATTCTAAATAAATAAATTTTTATCTTTTTAAAATTTAATTATTTCCATAAATAATAGACGAGTACGTAGGTATAATGCTTGCTGTTATTTAATAGGCAAGATCACTTCACTGGATACCAGCACCATGAGGGCAGCCATGAAACCAGGCTGGGAGGACCTGGTGAGAAGGTGCATTCAGAAGTTCCACGCGCAGCATGAAGGGGAGTCTGTGTCCTACGCCAAGAGGCATCATCATGAAGGTACGCATCTCTAAATGGTATTTTTCTTGAAGCTGATTTTGCTAAATTCTTCCTATGAGAGCTTTCTCTGAAACGGTGACTTCTGAAGTTCACCTCAGGGGATGTGGGTCTGTTGACTGTTTGTGTTCAGATGTACTTACATCATCTGGCCCAGAAGATGTTGCCCTCTGAAGGAAAATGTTGTAGGAGAACCTGTAGGACAGAAGAGTGTGGTGAGGGAAATAGAATAGATGATAATTTCACAAAGTCAGATGAAGGGAAAGGGAAAGAGGGCATTTGCTCTGATCCTAAGACTTCTAGAGGTATAAGACAACAAAGTAAGGTACCATCTAATATCAAAGGAAATATTATCGGAATCATAAGGAAAATCTGGAAATAAGAATGAAATGAAATTTGCAAGAGCGAGTAAATTCCTGGTAGAATCCCAAGCACTCCTTCCAGATGATGACCACTGAAGACTGCCTAGATGTTTCTAGAAGGCCCAAAGAGATGGCGTGACTTGTCTGAGGTCACACAATTAATTAATAGGACAGCTGGAACTAAACTCAAGACGTCAAAGTCATATTTCAGTAATAATGGCAGCCCTCACTGAGCCCCTGTCTGACATTGTCCCTCTCTCTGTTATCTCCCAGATTCTCCCAGCACACGGAACTAGGCATCATGACTCCCGTGCTATAGTTGGGGAGGCTGAGCCGGGTGAAGTTACTGGTGCACGAGCAGTCAGTTAGTGTCGTGCTGGAGGTTATCTGAGGCCCATCTGGCAGTCACTCTGCTGTGCTGCTCCCAAAGTTCTGTCCATAGTATCACTTCTCCTCACGTGCGTTCTCGTTTTTTGTTAAATTGGCGAGAACAGAGAAAAAAATTCCTTTCCTTAGCACTTAAGTACCCCATGGGAGAGGGAGACACATTTTCCTTCTCCTGGTCCTTTGATTCTCCTCTCCTGGGCGCTTTATGTCCTGGCGGGTGCACTTGGTTAAGAGGCCTGGATCCACAGGGACTGCCAGAGAGGGGCCTCGCTGCCCGGGAGGGACGGGGGCAGTGAGTGTGCCTCGTAACTCAGCTTGGCAAATTGCCTCTGCAGAAAAAATTTGTAACTCATTATTGAAAATAGAGTTTCAGTTTGTCATCTTCCATTTAATGTGCATCTGTGACCTTGGCATTTTACCAGTTGTGTTTGCATGTTTAAACTTCATGCTTTTAAGATCATTTATGAAAAAGTACAAATCATGGTAAATGACCTCTCTCCCCATTCCCTTGTTTTTCCCTCATCTTATTCATCCTTTTCATCTTACTCGTCCTTATTTCTTAGAAATAAGCACATAATCCAACAAGTTGTGTCTTCCAGCATTTTTCTTTAAGTTGGAAAGAATAAGAGGAAATAAAGATGCTGTGTGTGATAGAAATCGGTATTTAACCTACCATTTCACTAGATCTGGTTTAAAATAAAAACAATAGAAGAATAGTAACAACAGAGGGATAAGAAATCACCATGAGCAAACATGTTCAGTGGCCTTGGCCCCGAGTAGCCATGCCCTACGTTGACCTCGGGCTCCCTGATGGCTTACCGAAGGGTTTACACAGATGTACCAGGCTCGGTGCTAGGTTTAAACAGATGGAGCCCACTGAAAGAAAACTCCAAAATGTATGAAATAGGTAAGATCAGGGGTACTCAATTGCATTGAATAAGAATCTACTGGAAGCCTTTGTTTAAGTGGAGGAGCTCCCTAAATGTGTTCAGGGACATGCTTGCACATACCTCCTTAGTAGAGATGTTTGATGTAGACCAAATGGAAATGGAAAACCTTAAAGGATCACAGCCAAGGCCAGATAAAATTCTGAAATTATGAGCCATCAGAAATATGAGTCCTATTATAAAGATTGTATTCATGCTACCTTTTAGGAACATACTCATTGTACAAGGCAAGGTAAACACACATACAGTAATTTATTTCCAATAGTGCCACTTCAGAGTAACTTCATGCAAAGTAATACCTAAATACTGCATCTAATGGAAACTGCGGAAGGTGTTTCATTAGGGAAATTGCTCAAAGTGAAATTTTACCAAGAAATCAGAATCCACGTTGTGTGTCAGTGAGTCTCGCTCTCTTGTGGCAGTTCTGTGGAATGGTGAATGTGGTTGCTTGTTTTGGGGCTAGCTATTTGACCCACAGAATTTGTGCTGAGGATTATGTGGTAGAAACATGGTGGTCTTCTTCGCATGGTTTTACGGTAACTAGATTATATGGCTACTTTTTTCCTGAATCAAAATATTCTTTTTTAATATGCAGTGTATGACACCTTTAAAATGAAGTTGTTTTAAAAGATAAATCTGAAATTTTAAGAGAAATTATTTTAACCCAGTTTGTGTTATATTTTCTTATTGCCTTAAAAATGGAAACACCTGATTCTTTATCCATACGTTAAACCAATTCCATGTCAAGATTTTTAATTTTTATTGTTTCACTTTTCTATTTAGCCTTTTTTCCTTCCAAAAGATTCTTCTGATTGTTTATCTTTTACTTCCTGTTGTTCTACCCACAGAAATAATACTTCCCAGACATTGAGAAACAGAATTGGGGAATAGTAGCATGAGCAGATGGATTGAACAGTGTAGAATTTCAAGATGAATATTTGGAGAATATTATTCGTCATAAATTTTACTGTAATATTTGTATTAGTTTAAAGGGAAATTAAAGGCAAATTGTATACTTTAGAGGTCTATGCATTGTATTGTTTTCTAACATTTTGAACAAATCATTGTAAAGCTTGTTTTGAGCTAAAAATTGTTTACAATCTGTTTCGCTATTGTACAGAAGATTTTTTAAAAAACATAGTTTGAGGGTCCCAGTTTATTTAAAAAAAGCCAATATGTTGAATTTATTGGTATTTTGAGTGAAAAGTATGTAAATGTGCTTTTAAAAATGGATGGTGTTTTAATACATGAAATATTACTTACAACTCTTTTTAACATGCTGGTAGGAAAATATTAAACTTAGTGACGTTTATTACTATTATTATGTCTTGTCCTGCCTCCACCCTGATTTTTTTTCTAAATATGCGTTCTGTTTCCTTGCTTGCCTGCAGTGCTGAGACAAGGATTGGCATTCAGTCAAATCTATCGTTTTTCCTTGTCCGATGGCACTCTTGTTGCTGCGCAAACGAAGAGCAAACTCATCCGTTCTCAGACTACTAATGAACCTCAGCTTGTAATATCTTTACATATGCTTCACAGGTAATCCTAGTTCTAAGAAATCATTTTCCCTTCCCAGGTTAAGAGGAAATGTTACAGAAGCAACAAAGCATCCTAGAGCTTCTCAGGTTTGTTAGACATTTCTGTTGACTGACCCCAAGCATGAAAAATATAAAATTATATTGCTATTAACTGTGGGCTAAAAGACAACTCATGAAACCAGCAAAGTAGAGCTATACTTGGAATTTTAGCTTTAATACTAGCAAATTGTAAAACTCAGCTGGAAGAAGACAGGCTAGCCGAAACTTTGCTCTGCCATGACTGCCTGTTACATCTGAGAAGGGAAATTGATCAGTTCCCAGTGGTGACACATACCAGGCAGGAATATTGAAGCCACTAGCATGATTTCTGCTCCTGTGTGTTTAAATCTAAAACTTTATATATCCTTAGAGGGAATATTTTAGATTTTTGTTCTCAGGTTTAAATTAACTTCTTGACATTAGACTTTAAATTGAACGGTAATAAACATTTCCATAAGAAATGAAAGTAAAGAAAATTGAATTGATTTTTAAAATAAACATCATAAACCACATTGTTTTAGAGCACAACTTTAGGAAAATGGTTACATTTAAAGTTATACAAGTATTTATGTATGTACTACATAAAACTTTATGAGGTCCTATCAGAAGATATATAAAGTTGCTCTGGCTAAAGAGTCCCCTTTTATTACCTTTCTCAATTATTTACTTTCTTATTTAGGAATAAAAAAATCAGGCAGCCCTGTTTGCCAACTGTTAATAAATCTGACCTCAAACTGAAACAATTTGAAAGTGATTACAGATGTGCCAAATTTCGCCCTCTTAACTGAAAGCTGATGTTTGACAATTTGTGAAACCTGTTTTGTTTGGATTTGTGAACACATTTGGTAACTCACAAGTGGCTGCCAAGGCTGTAAATTAAAGCTCATAGGGCTTGGAAAATCATCTAGCTTAGAAAACCTGCTTTTAGTCATTGGTAAGGGAGTGGACTGGAGTTGTCTAGAAGTTGGCGAATAAGATCACAGGCTAAGGTCACTCTGAAGTTCCCTCCCGTGTTGTCTGTTTTGGGGGTCCTTGTGTTGACTTGCAGTCAGTACCAGGCAGGGGAATCTGTTAGATAAGGTAATCAAATTCTAAACAGTTTTGGTGACTTTATTGGCTCTGGAACTTGCTGAGTTTCTAAGACTTAGGGGCAAGCTTTTCCTCCTAAGTTTGCTGTTCATCTCGAGCCAAGGAATACACGTCAGAACTCTCCCGGCTTACAGACGTGTCTATTGTTAGGAATTCTAATCTCTGGCAGATAATTGAAGACAGTGGGTCGTTTCTTTGAGATGGTACAACAGTTATTCATGATAATATACCATTTAATGAGAAAGATATATTATGTAATTGGAACCTAGTAACTACAACTTCAATTTGGTAGTAGTCAAATTTAAATATACCCCCTCTGTAAAACCGCAGACATCTTAATGAGTTGACTGGAAAACATCCCTCTTGATCCAAAACTATACATGTTCAGTCTTGTCCATAATTGCAGATCGTTTCATCAAAGTATTATCTTTCCTTTAAATGTAGTTTGTTCTTTTAAAGAAAAGAGGCCATCTCATTCTTGAAAATTAGTAACAACTTACTAAGTATTTTTCCTTTTATCTTATATTTCTTTCCTCATTATACAGAGAGCAGAATGTGTGTGTAATGAATCCGGATCTGACTGGACAAGCGATGGGGAAGCCATTGAATCCAATTAGCTCTAGCAGCCCTGCCCATCAGGCCATGTGCAGTGGGAACCCAGGTCAGGACATGACCCTCAGTAGCAATATAAATTTCCCCATAAACGGCCCAAAGGAACAGATGGGCATGCCCATGGGCAGGTTCAGTGGTTCTGGGGGAATGAACCATGTGTCAAGCATGCAAGCCACCACTCCTCAGGGTAGTAACTATGCACTCAAAATGAACAGTCCCTCACAAAGCAGCCCTGGCATGAATCCAGGCCAGCCCAATTCCATGCTTTCACCAAGGCATCGCATGAGCCCTGGAGTGGCTGGAAGCCCTCGAATCCCACCCAGTCAGTTTTCCCCTGCAGGAAGCTTGCATTCCCCTGTGGGCGTTTGCAGCAGCACAGGAAATAGCCATAGCTACACCAACAGTTCCCTCAATGCCCTTCAAGCCCTCAGCGAGGGCCATGGGGTCTCACTGGGGTCATCGTTGGCTTCACCGGACCTAAAAATGGGCAATTTGCAAAACTCCCCAGTTAATATGAATCCTCCCCCACTCAGCAAGATGGGAAGCTTAGACTCCAAAGACTGTTTTGGACTTTACGGGGAGACCTCTGAAGGTACAACTGGACAAGCAGAGAGCAGCTGCCATCCTGGAGAGCAGAAGGAGACAAACGATTCCAACATGCCCCAGGCCGTGAGCAGTGAGCGCTCTGACGGACAGAACAGACTGCATGACAGCAAGGGGCAGACCAAACTCCTGCAGCTGTTGACCACCAAATCCGACCAGATGGAGCCTTCGCCCTTACCCAGCTCTTTGTCGGACACAAGCAAGGACTCCACAGGTAGCGTGCCTGGTCCCGGGTCGACACATGGAACCTCGCTCAAGGAGAAGCATAAGATTTTGCACAGACTCTTGCAGGACAGCAGTTCCCCTGTGGACTTGGCTAAGTTAACAGCAGAAGCCACGGGCAAAGAGCTAAGCCAGGACACCAACAGCACAGCTCCTGGTTCAGAAGTGACTGTTAAACAGGAGCCGGTGAGCCCCAAGAAGAAAGAGAATGCACTACTTCGCTATTTGCTAGATAAAGATGATACTAAAGATATTGGTTTACCAGAAATAACCCCCAAGCTTGAGCGACTGGACAGTAAGACAGACCCTGCGAGTAACACAAAATTAATAGCTATGAAAACTGAAAAGGAGGAGATGAGCTTTGAGCCTGGCGACCAGGTAAGTTTTGTGATGTGTTCTCTCCGGTATCCTAATCCTCATCCATCAAGGATTTGCTCCAGGCTATGTTGAGGTCTCAAGTGTTTGGATAAAAATAAGCCTTCTCCTTTGTTGTTCTTACTTTGAAACAGAGTTCCTTCTCACTGAAGCTTCATGTTGCAAATACTCTGTCTGGCAAGGAGTGACACTGTTAAAAGCAGGGGTCAGCTGACTTTTTTTTTTGTAAAGGGCCAAGTGATAAATATTTCTGGCTTCGCAGGCCATATAGCTTCTGCCACAATTATTCAGTTCTGCGTTGTGGTGCGAAAGCAGCCACAGGCACTGGACACAAATGTGTGCGCTGTGCTCCGATAAAAATTTACCTACAGGCACTGATATTTGAATTTTGTGCAATTTTCGTGTGTCACAAAATACTCTTCTTTTGGTTTTTTTTCCATGATTAAAAAATGTAAATCCATTCTTAGCTCATGGGCTGTACAAAACAGGTGTTGGGCAAGATTTAGCCGCAGGCCAGCTGGAATTTACTGACCCCTGTTAGTAGAAGATGCCTAAATTGGAGATAATCACTTCCTTGAAACTGGGCTTTGTCAGGACAGACTTAATTAAATAATTTCTTATTTACCTTTCTCTCTTTGTAAGGTCAGACTTTGACTGGTTTTCAAACGTAATGAAGATCTTTCCTTCCACCTCTTGTTATTCTCAACCAAAAGTTCTGATTAATGCTAAAGAATTTCTTAGACCATTGGTATAAAAAGTATTTAAGGGGGAATGGATAGTGAGAAAGGAAAGGTCAAGTTTGACTTAATGGTAGTATATCTGAGCCATCATATATAAATTCAAACCTAAAATAATAGGTTGCATTATCTGTTGTTCTTATCTGAAAAACTGATTCCCTGAGAAAGTCCAAGACAGATAAAATGATAGTCAAAATCGTTCTTGATAATACTCTAAGGAGATAATGACATCACAGGGAAAATGTAAACCATTTAATGTTTTTCTTTATTGAAAAAAAAAGTCAGGGGCCAGCCCAGTGGCATGGTGGTTAGGTTTGCATGCTCCACTTTGGCAGCCCGGGGTTCATGGGTTCGAATCCCAGGTGCGGACTAACACACTGCTTTCCAAGCCATGCTGTGGAGGTGTCCCACATACAAAAAAATAGAGGACGATGGGCACAGATGTTAGCTCAGGGCCAATCTTCCTGACCAAAAGAAAAAGATGAGTTATTACCAACATAATGGCTTGGCATAAGGTGTTTTCTGGGGAATGAGTGACGGGCTGGTTGATCCAGGACGTCACCCTGCATCACCAGCTCTCTGCTAATCTCTGAGTGCTGCCCTCTACTTCGAGTCTTTTTTTAAGTCATGATTGGTTAAGAAGTGAAGAAGGTGTGTAGGCCTTTCTGCTTAAAATGATTCACTAATTTGTCCTTGATTTTGCAAGTGGGTATTGTATGTGTGTCTTCGGGGACTAGGTGTGGATGGGGAGAGAGAAAAGCAGCCCCCCCTTTTGTAACCTTGAACTCTGCTGAGTCAGCAGAGGCTGACCCAGAGGCAGGTCTAGGACTGAAAGCAATAATCAAGAAAGCTAGGCATCTGTGCTCTCGTGGCTGGACTCCATCCCTGGTTCTAGGCACTTAGCTTCCTTTACTTCTCTCACTTGGTTGTCTTGACATCTGCTACCATTCCTGTATGGCTGATATGATTTTTCAAGCCTTTGTGCCCTTCACGAGAGAAGCAGCCTAATCATATAAACATCTTTGGTAATTAATCCTTAAACTTAGATGTTAGTGCAGGGGTCCATATAACAGCTATTCTGTAATTCTGTAAAATCATTAGATGGGGAAACCAGGGTCTCAGCGGAAAGTTAATAGCAATATCTTGGGTAAAGTGTAGTGTAGAACCGTATTGACAACTGTAAATGTTTTAATCTTTTGAGGTTTACTAGATTAGAATACACAGAGCTAGTGGCAGTTCAGTGTGGCAGGCACGGATACTGTCACTTAGGTCTCTTGGCACAGGCTGGAGGGTAAGATGTGACTCATGGGTCCACCTCGGCTTCGTGGCTGGGTGGCGGGCCCCTCCCTCCGTAAACAGAATTTATTTCTATCCCAGGCCTGAAGCACCGGGGACTTAGAGGGTCAGGGAAGGGGGACACTATTTGGCATTCCTATATTTAGATACATGATTACACTAACTTCAGACAAGAAACTGATTAAAAAAAAGAGAGAAATTTGTTTTTTTAAAGAGTCCTTCAGTCGCTTGCAGTTTCTAATTGTTGTTTAGGAGAAACGTTTGTCTAATCAAAATAGTCTCACCTAGGGAATATAAACCCCAGAGTATAATCAGCACAAATCTGTTCTTTCAGATGGACCAAAAAATGGTGTACACACACAGACACACACACACACACACACACAGTATTTTTTTCATAATGAAACCCAGTCCCTGGTCTCACCCTCCATCCACTCCTGTTTAAAACTCCACCAAAAAATACTGCCTTAAGGCCATTTTAACATCAAAAACATTGCAACTTGAAAAGAAAAGTTACCACAGGAAGTATGCATTGCCTAAATTTAGATCAAAGTTAGAATGACTGACTTTAAGGAAAAAACAGTGGTCCTTTCCCCTCCTGCCCTCCTTCACTGTTCCCAAATACAGATTAATTGTGGCTCCCATTAACTGCTGTGCAAGTTTATTGAAGACTTTTCTTTGATTTCAAGGGAATACAGGTTATTTATTTAGTGAGGTAAACTGTTAGTGAGCCTGAATTGTATAGTTAGCTGTCTTGTTGTTTTGACTCAGAAAAGAGCCATTAACCGAGTGTGCATCTAACCTATGACTGACTTATTAAGGACAGGAAGTACTTCGATGGCGCTATTATTCCTAAAATAGCATTCTTTACTGGGTAGAGTATTTACCCATTTGTTTCTACGGCATTTCGTAACCAACAGGAAACGATGACAGAAAAATTTCCAAGATGTTTACCAACTTCTAAGTTATGTACTTGTTTACACAATTGATACTTAACTAAATGATACTCTTATGTTCTTTTAATGCTACTGGGCCAGTTATGGTGAGAGTTTTAGAAACAGTCTAAAAAGAATTCCTTGAGTTATTTGGCTCCATTGGAAAGGCAAACCATATTTTTAACGGGTGGTGTCCTGAAAATTTCTCTCCAAATGTGGTAGAATTGTATTATCCATTTTTAACAATTTTGTTAGACAAATGTGGTAAAATTACACTTTTTGTTTAAAATTTGGAATAGCTGTTTTGTAACTTATTAGAATACTTATGTTATTAAATAAAATGCATGTGCTCTTTATATTTCCTTCAGAGAACAAGTTGTTTGACACGTGAAAAATTCATAAAACCAGAAAAATGAAAAATTAAAGAAATCAAGTCCAATTTTCATTTTGTAGAACTTTTATAAAAATCTTTCTGACTCATTTTCTGCCCGAAATAGTTTAAACTAACTATTCAAATTGATGTGGCTAATTTCAGCATTCGAATAGATGCCTAAGCAAAACTTTGAAGTATCTTGGCAAAAGATTTTAAAGGAAGACATTAATCTTTTTGTCTCATGAAGAAATCATGCCTAACAAAGTGGATGGGGCCTAGAAGAACTTTTGATGAGAATTAAAGCTTACAGCAATTTAGGGGAGGAAACGTTAGCTCAGAAACTTAATGTGATCAAATCCATTCCTTCTAGAACTTCCATAACTACAGAAGAAAATGCCACAGTCATCAAATTTTATTGCTAGACCAAAACCATATCGACATTCTGAACTTGAAGAACATTTGAAGTGAACTTAAGACAATTAAATGTGCACTCCAAAAACTGACAAGAAATAAACACAAGCAAAGCAATATTACAGTAGTGTCCCCTTATCCACGGGTGATACGTTCCAAGACTCCCAGTGGGTGCCTGAAACCAGAGATAGTACTGACTCCTATGTATACTATGTTTTTTCCTGTACATACATACCTGTGATAAAGTTTAATTTATAAATCAGGCACAGTAAGAGATTAATGGCGCTTTTGGGCCATTACTAAGTAAAATAAGGGTTACTTGAACACACGCACTGCGATATCTTGACAGTTGATCTGTCAGGTTGATCTGTCAGAGGGCTACTAAGTGACTAACAGGGAGGCAGCATATACAGTGTGGATACACTGGACAAAGAGATGATTCACGTCCTGGGCGAGACTGAGCAGGATGGTGCGAGATTTCATCACGCTATTCAGAACAGCATGCAATTTAAAACTTATTAATTGTTTATTTCTGGAATTTTCCATTTAATATTTTCAGACCACAGTTGACCAGAGGTAACTGAAACCATGGAAAGTAAAACCCCGGATGAGGGGGGACTACTGTATCTCTGGGGAAAATTTCATAATACATTTTTCTGATGGAAAGCTGAATGAATTCAAATAGTGTCCATAGCTGTGAGTCTTCAAAGAACCAACTCCTTTTGAATATAACACCGGGAAGTTCCCACATGGCTTTCTTAAGACAGATAAGTGTGTTCAGTTACTTGTCAGAGCTAGACTGAGCCGCAGTTGAATTTGGTCAATTCTTAAAATGCCAAAGATTAAAATTTGAAAATCAGTTTTAATACATGCTTTTTAAAAATAAAAATCAACCAAGGAAAATAAGGGATTTTACAATTTCTAATGGTTTGAAATACAAAAACAGTAAATTGATTTAAACCATCCAAATATATTTTAACATATATATGAAACGTTAGACTTATTTTTAACTCATTATATCAGGTACAAGAGTAGATAACAAAGGAAGACTCATGAACTCTTTGAAACTATGATAGTTATTTTTCTGTTCGAGGTGGTTTAAAGTATAATTTTATTTTACGTGAAGAGTAAAGGTGAAAAAAATGTGGACGTTCAGACCCAGGCTGCTGCTCACCTCCACTGGGAAAACTTTGTCTTTTACACATATCTGGATTGGGGGAAAATATAAGAGCATCCACTGAGGAAAATAATATCCTTTATTTTTATTGTTGTTTATATGAACCTGTGTATTTTGGGTGTTTATCATCCAAGGCAATCTGCAAAGCTTTCTCAAGGAGCAACTTACTGTTCACTCCCTAACCCCCCCTACACAGTGAGCTTCAAGGGCCACTCTGAAAATACTCCACACAGGGCAGGCTTGTAGGAGGGAAACTTGGTTTATGGGACAGCAACACACTTCACAGTTTATTAGAACCTCTTTCTTATCTCTGTAGCTATTTTCATGACACAACTATAAGGATGTTTATCACACTTTTTGGGGGGGGTGGCGAGGGGAAAGATTGGTCCTGAGCTACCATCTGTTGCTAATCTTCCTCTTCTTTTTTCTCCCCAAAGCCCCAGTATATAGTTGTATATCTTAGTTGTAGGTCCTTCTAGTTCTTCTCTGTGGGACGCCGCCTCAGTATGGCTTGAGTAGTAAGTAGGTCCTCACCCAGGATCCGAACCGCCAAACCCCAGGTTGCCGAAGCAGAAAGTGTGAACTTAACCGCTATGCCACTGGGCTGGCCCCTAGCACACATTTTATGAAACATTTTTTTCTGAGAAATTATAGGAATTTCTATGAGAAATATAGTTGATCCTGGGAAAATTCTTTAAATTACAGGTTAGTATGGTTAAAGGAATTCGCCAGGTTGACTGAGTGAGTGTCCATTACTATTTTCCAAACACTGTCTTTGGAGGACATTAAATGTTTATAGAGTTGTTTATACCTTATGTAGTCAGCAAACGTGATAAGATAGATTTACAATGGAGTCACTTTAAATGTACATTTAATTTACACAAAGTCATCTGTATGCATTCAGAAAAAAGAAGAAGAGTTGTCGATTAAATAGTTATTTAAGTAGTGTGAGCAGTTTTGCCCTCTGTTAACCCAATGAGTATGTGCCCTCTCAGAGTGATCATGAGGTGGGTGACAAGAGTTTCCTGGGGTTTGGTTTCCTTGCATCTCTGAGTGTGAAAATGTAGCTACAGGCTTTTTAAATGCAGGATGACCCCTACGTAAACTGTCATTTAGGACTCAGCCAAAGAAGCAGTCAAGTGCCTCCTTGCGCTCTGGGAGAGAAACTGGCTGGATCATTTTGTCTGTCTGTGTCTGTCTGTACTTTAGGATGCTAACTTGGGAAACTAACCCTTACCTAAGATGTCTCTCTCCCATATTTGATGCTTCCATCATTTGTTGGAAATGGGTGGCTAACCTAACTAGAAAATGGTCTTGTAATTGCTCGAACAGTGCGTTAGAAATTCCCTGGAAAATGGGGATCTCCAAGTTATTGCTAAGCTTGTTGACTCTAAATAAAGAATCAAATAAAATGGCACTTTAATTTATCCTTCTTAACCTGAGAAATATGTCCAATAAAAAGTCTTCCCATAAAGAAATTACATTTGGGCCGGCCCCGTGGGGAAGCAGTTAAGTGCACGCACTCCGCTGCCGGCGGCCCGGGTTCGGATTCTGGGAGCGCACCGCTTGTCCGGCCATGCTGTGGCGGCGTCCCATATAAAGTGGAGGAAGATGGGCATGGATGTTAGCTCAGGGCCAATCTTCCTCAGCAAAAAGAGGAGGATTGGCATGGATGTTAGCTCAGGGCTGATCTTCCTCACACAAAAAATAAGTAAATAAAAAAAGAAATTACATTTGCGATAAATTGCAAGAAGCTTAGCAAATCCAACCTCTGCATGGGGAATAGGAATTGCACACAGGATAAAACTGTAAGCTATTCTGCTTTAAATATGCCTCATATCTGATGTAAGATTTCGTTGGAATTGCCAGTGTAGACAAAAGGGTTAGTCATGGTCAAGGATTCAAAGTCCATCCAGGGACTTTGGAGAAATTGCCTAACATATTTTTCCGCCTACGCATCAAGAGAATCATTCTTACCACTTTCTTCACTAAAAAGTAATCCTAGCGTTTAACGTAGCCGTTTTCTTGTATGGTTGGCACTGTCTGATTTTAAATACTTGGCACATAGATAGGTTCTACTTAAAAGAATATAAAATCACTTGGACTCTCTGGAAGAAACGTTCTAGGTATGAAATAGTGGTGATACTTACCTTATTATTTTAATGTTGGTAATTGAAATTATTTTAATAAAGGGAAAGACGCTAGGAAACATTTCTATGGCTTCTGTGAAATCAGGTTAATAGACGCTGTGTTTGGGGACAACTTGTTTTTATCCTGCTTCCTTACATTTTGTCACCTAAGCTGGTGAGTGACTGAGAAAGCCAGTGTCATTCGAAACTGAAAGTGCAAGCAGGAAAAAAACACCACTCAAAGTGAAAAGGCAGCACTTAGCTCTTCATGGTTACTGCACATTTTGCATTTTACTCCCTGCTCTTAAAAAGAAAAATCCTAAAAGGAAATGACCATTTACTAAATACTGAGTTAGTGTAATTTGGATCGTATTTTCCACCAGTTTTCTGTTGTTGTTGCTGTTATTTCTTAGGGATAGCTAACCACAAAACCTACACCTGGACTGTAGGTCATGGTATACTTATAGTTAATTAGGAATATACATATGCATGTTTAATTGAATTATTAGCATAAAATAGAGGGAAATTTATAAATTGTCAGTGAATCAAAACTTTGGAAGAGAGATTTCTTTCCAATTCAGTCATCTCTCTTTTTACAGATGAGGAAAACGAGGACCAAGAGATTAAGTTATTTGTCCTTTGTCAATTTTGTTTTTAAAAAGGTGATCAATTAACTGTTAAGCCTGAGGTACGCGTGTATCTGCACCTTTTGTTTGGCTGTGTGGTGCCTTTATACCAGCTAGGTCTGTAGTTGCAAACTGGCCTACAGGGTCCACTCTTGGAGGGGGACTGGATAAACTCTCTGTTTGTTAACTGCAGCCTGGCAGTGAGCTGGACAACTTGGAGGAGATTTTGGATGATTTGCAAAATAGTCAATTACCACAGCTTTTCCCAGACACGAGGCCAGGCGCCCCTGCCGGATCAGTTGACAAGCAAGCCATCATCAATGACCTCATGCAACTCACAGCTGAAAACAGCCCTGTTACACCTGTTGGAGCCCAGAAAACAGCATTGCGAATTTCACAGAGCAGTGAGTATGAGATATTGATGGTTATGCCAAGAAATTCCCGTGTAATCGCCATCAGAAACAGGGATTATTAAAATCTGATGCAAACAGCTTAGTCACTTCAAGGTTTTTGTGGTCAAATAGCACCATCTACTGTCTGGTCCTTCAAAAACAGTATTCAGAAGGTATTGTAGTAAACATGGCTTTCCAGCATTCTCTTGTGGTTAATAACCCTGGAGGGAGACTGAGCTACGTACATCAAGTTCTCTGGGTAATTGTCGTATTTCCCTTCATTTCAGTTACTGCCTTCAGAAATGGAGTTTTATGTGTTTTAACGTATAACTTAATGCTTAAAACATAGAAAATTAGAGAGTTATTGCTGACTTTTTAGGAATAATATACTATTAAAAAACTTCTCAAAATGTTTAATCATTATACATGAAAGGACTACACACATTAAAATTCTCTTGTCCTACCTCTTAGGAATCCTCATATAAATATGAATTTTAGATGGAACTTTATCGTATAAATGTTTTCTAAGTACATTTTAAGTTTAATTAGTTTGATATAAAGCTTTAATACCTTAGACTATTTTATAAAATATGTTTCTTTATCACTTATTTTGTTCTTTTTGTTTTAGATTTTTGTAAGTTCAAGATGAATTCTTTCTTGGGCCAGCCCAGTGGCGCAGTGGTTAAGAGTGTGCACTCTGCTTCAGCGACCCGGGGTTCCCAGGTTTGGATCCCGGGTGCGCACTGATGCACCGCTTGTCAAGCCATGCTGTGGCGGCGTCCCATGTAAAGTAGAGGAAGATGGGCATGGATGTCAGCCCAGGGCCAATCTTCCTCAGCAAAAAGAGGAGGATTGGCATGGATGTTAGCTCAGGGCTAGTCTTCCTCACAAAAAAAAAAAGAAGGAGAAGAAAAAAAAAGATGAATTCTTTCCTTGCTGTGAACACTTAGTTTACAAACTTGATAGTTACCTATAGTTATCCAATAATTTTGAATGGAAGGAAATATCTTTCCTGTGCCAGGGACATAATTCATGGAAAGATAGATAAGCTCTGTAGTGTTAAATTGGCGAACAGAATGATTTTTTCCTCCTCAAGTACAGTTTGACCCAAAGCTTAGCATTTGTTCTCAAAGCAGAAATGGCAACCATCAAACAGATCACAAAATATCTTTAATTACTAGATCTTTTCTCAGATGATTGCTGATCATTCTGAAAAGAGTAAAACAAAATAGAGTTTTTGCTTGTTACCTCTCAAATCTCCCTGCTTCTTGGGGAATGGAGGGTCACTTATGGACCGTGGGAGATCACAAAGTCAGAGTGGAGAAATGAGTGTGAAACGCACCAGAGTTTATGCTTATTAACTAGAGGAATTAATGAAGGATTGTGTGAGAACTCATGGTTTCTCCTCTATCTGAACTTCCTAATGGTATTCAGATAATTGAATGGTGACCAGATAACGAAACCTGAGAAAGTCATGATTAAACGGGTACATAGTTTCCATTCCAAGCCTTAACTCTTCTAAGTATTTTATTTATTATTAAGAACTTATTCATTCTTTTCAATGTTCTATTTTATACTGTTTATATAATTCATAGAAAATAAAGTACTTGATATTACTTAATAAATTAGCTCTATAAATTATAATTTACAATATCTTTGTACTTGTAAATTTTAATAACATTTATCAAATTGCTGGTTGTCTGTGATAGTATAGTGCACTGGTGTGGTGCTTACTACACAATAAATTCTTATGAACTAACCATAAGAATCATTTCAAATCTAAATGTATCTAGAATTTAAAGAAGCTGTACTTAGAAGATTAAACAGAGCCCTGAAGGTTTAATACTGACTTTGGTTGGAAGAGTTCACACTTAAAGTTTTTGACTTCCAATGAGAGTAGATATTTTTAACCTAATTCTACTGCTAGGAATGTCCAGTTAAGAAATGATAGTCTAATGTCCAAACCACAAGTGCCTGGGTTTGGTGCTGTATGCAGGAGATGTTTATAGCTTCATAGCTGTGACAAAGCTATACTCCTAAATTCTAATGATATAACATAGGAAAAAAACCATATTGGTGGTTTACTTAGCAAATACAATTGAATATTAGAAATTAACATTGGAGAGAAAAATATATGGTAAATAATAGACGTGTTCTCTTTTTTTCCTTTTTCCTTTTTTAGAAGATTGTCGAGAATTAGACACTTGTTGATTAGGTTACAAGTCTGCGGTTTGGCGCTGCATTTGTTTTTTTGTCTGTGAATTTGTCTTTTATGTAGGCAGTTGGTCCCTGACGTGCATATCTTTGTTATTATAGAAACGACATTTTCCCTAAACACTACTTCTGTTACTATTCTTTTTCATTATTCTATATTAACCTTCAATTTTCATTTGTTTTCTCCTTAGCTTTTAATAACCCACGACCAGGGCAACTGGGCAGGTTATTGCCAAACCAGAACTTACCACTTGACATCACATTGCAAAGCCCAACTGGTGCTGGACCTTTCCCACCAATCAGAAACAGTAGTCCCTACTCAGTGATACCTCAGCCAGGAATGATGGGTAATCAAGGGATGATAGGAAACCAAGGAAATTTAGGGAACAGTAGCACAGGTAAGGGCTCAAATGCACTGTTACTTTATTGGTGGGTTATTTAACTTAATGATGTATTCGTCCACATCAAACTAGTAGAATTTTTCAAGGGAGTTTTTTTATGTTAGAAACTTATTTGAATATAAGAAAATTCTACAAATTCTCACTGCAAGAGTGGCATATGAAACATCGGAAAGCGTTGCAGTAAGCTGACCGTTCTATTCTGTGATTGTTACTTTCACGAGGTTTCTACTCATTAATCCTATAACATAGGCTTAGTTCACTTCTATTCCAGTTACTTTTCTAGAAATTGTAGTGGTCTGTGTAAAATAATTTGGTGGTTGCTCGCTTCTCTTGATAATCTGCTGATAACCCCAAAACTTCCTATTAATTGATGATTTGTGTTTGGAGAATTTCAGAATGAAAGTGTAAAATCCAACTAACCTTTCATACTTATAAGTGGTACAATTCTCATTCAGAAAAATATTAATTAAAAATAAAGAGCTTTAAACAGGAGTATGCCTGGCCTACTAGTAACTGGTCCAGGGCTTTTTGAAGATGTGTACAGTCACCTGTGATCTGGTTTGGACCTTGACCTGCTGTAACTTAAGTGTCTGCCAAGTTGCCCAAGCACGTTTCCTGAGTGTTGGTCACTGTCATAGCAGCTACCATATTCCCAAACTTCCATCCAGTTCAGGCTAGAAGTCATTCCAGCAGCACTGACTGCTATTACCACCACGTCCTGTACCCTTGTAATATCTGTTTTATCACAGACAGAGCAGGATGCTGAGTTTTCTCATGAAGAACTGCTCACAATTTACAGCTTTCTTCCTTTGTTAAAATGGGATAATACAGACAAAGACATTGAAAAAAATAGATTTTTTTTTTTTAGCTAAGTCTGTAATCCCTGTATACACATTGCCATTTAGATAGTTAACTAAAAATAAGAATTCAATTTAAGGAGAAAAGGTGGATTTTTTTTTTTTTTTACTTTTTGTTGATAAGCAATTTATTGGAAACATGAACTATGCTGTATTAAAATAGTTTACTCATTCAACAAATATTTATTGGGTGCCTATCATACGTGCCAGGCACTGACTACTTTGCTAATTTATATATTCACAGAAACAGTGCCATATTAATTTTACATTATTTTTAAGGTAAAGTATTGATTTATGTAAAATGCTATAAGAGAAAAGGGGCCAATGATTTATTAAAGGTAGCTCCTTATTTAGCAGAATACAAGATCTAAATTCTTGCAGGACTCTTAAGTAGGAATTTGGGGGTACACCTATATTCAAATCTGGGCAGCCTGGAGATCACTGGTGTCCAGGCTATGAAGATCATACAAGGCCTGGGCTTCATTTCAAAAAACAGGAAAAGGCTGAAAGAAACTACCCTAGTTATAATTGCATTAATATTCTTGAATTATGGATGACTCTCCCTTCCACTTTATAGACTTTCTATCATCTTGTGTTGTATTATTTAGATAATAGATTTTCAGAAAAATAAAATGCCTATTCTCCCATAATATCTTTGTATAGTTCAAATCTAATCTTGAAGTGGTTTTTAAAATATGTATTATTATTATAATGTTCTAACTTTTTCAGTCTGATTAATTACCCTTCACTTTTAATCACCCTAATGTAGCATATTCTCATTTCACCAGTGAAAAACCACCCATAATACATGTTCTCTCCATTTTTTAGATACACCCTGTTTTTAGTTGTTTATTATAATTAAAGTAAATGAAAGCAAGCCACGTATTTGAAAGCAGAACTTTTGTCCATCCATCATTAAACACTTTAAAATGAAGAGTCCTCACTTGAGGTTTTTCCCCTTTAGAATATGAAGTCTTAGCAAATGTTTGGCCATTGCCAGCATCCGGGGGGCCAGGCTAGACAGGGCAAACACTTGATCCTGCTTAGCAGTGTTGTGTTCTTATGTTATGTGTGGTCAGGTAACTGTTACTGTCTCAAGTGCAAAAGGATTTTTGCGAATCTGTCCTACCCCATTCTAGATCTGTATAACCAGGAACGTGGTGGTCCAGGTGTGTTGAAGCAGTAGGCGTTCTCTTGCTCGGGCTGTAAAGAACTGTAGGAGAAAGATCCTATCATTTCCCCAGGCTTATTGGCTACCTTGGTCAAATTTTGAAGCTTAACAAATTATAATACTCTGAAAGGTATTCAAGGATTTAAAAGTCTGGCGTAGGCTGCACAGGATACTCTCCGTGATTTTGGCTTATAATTAGAGTATTGATTATCAGTTTTTACCTTGTTCCTCTTAGCCTCACCTCCCTTTTGGAAAGTAAAGCATTGACGTGCGTATCAGCTAATGTGATTCACTTCCTGAGGAAGGAAGTTGGGGTTATCCACATGCCACAGCACCTGTGTCTAAGTACATACAGGAACAATTTTAACAGCTTTTCCGAACTGTAAATAGAGTGGCAAGTCTATGTTGTGGAAAACTCTGTAGTAATTGCCAGTTCTTATTTCTTAGCCAAGGGCCCACGTCTGTCCCAATGAGGGCGTTAGCTGTTGGGCTAACTGTGTATTACAGAATGATCGTCTCGTACAGAGTTAGATCATCTGGTGTTCATACAAGGTGAATATGTCTTCAGTGACTGCATCTCTCAGCTTCCTTTGGCTTGCCTGCAGGAATGATTGGTAGTAATGCTGCCCGGCCCACCATGCCGTCTGGGGAATGGGCACCACAGAGTTCTGCTGTGAGAGTCACCTGTGCCGCCACCACCAGTGCCATGAACCGGCCAATCCAAGGAGGTATGATTCGGAACCCAACAGCCAGCATCCCCATGAGACCCAACAGCCAGCCCGGCCAAAGGCAGATGCTTCAGTCTCAGGTCATGAATATAGGTAAGGTAGTTCCAGTGCTCTTTGCTTTTAATTTTTAAGCTCTCTTAGAAGAGAGTAACAGCTTTCAAGACATGCTCTTAACTTGCAGTTAAGGTAATGCCTCCATGTCAAACTGTCATAAGTGGGATTTAGCTGGAACTCTGTATAGAATCATAGAATCTCAAAAGTTTTCCAGTTACATAAGAGAACCAACTACTTTTACGATGTTTTTATTTTCATTAAATTATCTAATTTCAACTTTTGGGGAGAGTTAATTAGAGTGTCACACTATAAATGTTATGTATATGATATTTTAAAGCAGTATTTCAATGATACAGCAGTGGTTCCTAACTTTGGATGATCATCAGAATCATCTCAGGACCTTAAAATTCAGACTCCTGGGCCACTACCCTAGACTGTTGAACCAGACTCTCCCAGGTCCTCACTGAAGGTGCAGGGTCTCACAGAACATCTCACAAAATGTGAGGATCACTAGAATTCTATTCAGGTACAGTTCACATGTTATTAAAATTAATGATCTGACACATTGTGTGATACCATTTATATGAAACGTCCAAAATAGGCAAATCCATAGAGAGAGAGAGTAGATTTGTGGTTGTCTAGGGCTGAGGGTCTGGGGGGAAGTGGGGAGCGGCTCCCAATGGTCGTGGGGTTTCTTTTTGGGGGAATGAAAGTGTCCTAAACTTGATTGTCGTGATGGTTGTACAACTCTGCGAATATACTAAAACCCACTGAATCGTACACTTTAAATGGGTGAATTGTGTGGTGTGTGAATTATATCTCAATAAAGCCATTATTTTAAAAAATTAATGGTCTATACAACTCATACTCGAGATTCTTTTCTTAATCACTGACATATTAACCTTCATCTTATCTTGTACATTAGCATAATTCAGATAAGTTAATGTTTATGTACTTTTTCATATACTTAGATATTGCCCAATGAATAAGAGCTAAATCATTAATGGAAAAATGCCAGGAGTGTTCTGACGTGATAATTCAGAATTCTCATCCTACCTCTGGCGTCAGTTTTCTTCCCTGGTTATTTAATTGCTCAGCACATTTTGGCTTATTGTTTCTGAGAGATAGCATTCATATTGCCTTTCTACAGAGAACATACTTAAGTTAATGAGTGGTTCCCAAACATAAATTCATGTAATTTGAGACTTCCATGAAAAATGCCAAAAATGACCAGATTTCCATGCAAAATTAAACTGGGAAATTTTTAAAATATTGATTCATTCATTTAAAAATCATAATAATAGGGGCCAGCCTGGTGGCATATTGGTTAAGTTCGCGCACTCCACTTCAGCTGCCTGGAGTTCACAGGTTTGGTTCCTGAGCGCGGACCTACACACCTCTTATTGAGCCATGCTGTGGCAGGCGTCCCACATAAAACAGAGAAAGATGGACACAGATGTTAGCCCAGGGCCAGTCTTCCTCAGCAAAAACAGGAGGATTGGCAACAGACGTTAGCTCCGGGCTAATCTTCCTCACCAAAAGAAAAGCCAGGAACTCAACAGAAAATTATCTATTGTAGTGGAAGGCAGATCTACAGATAATGATAACGATAAAATCATTAAAAAGCTCATATTGTCCATTAGCTTTAAACTTCTAAAGGAACTTCTAAGAAAGAGCACATCTGAGTTGTCTGAGCCTCCTGTCTGTTCTGCCCTTACTCCAGCAGAAGAGCTAACTGAAGGACAGTTAGTAACAGTTCAGGAGCGAGTAGTCTGGACCAGTGCTTCTCAAAAGTGTCGTCTGGGACCCTGGCGCCCTTTCAGGGGGTCTGCAAGGCCAAAACTATTTTTGTAATAATACTAAGACACGTTTGCCCTCTTTGCTCTCATTCTCTCACAGTGTACAATGAAGTTCTAGGAGTTACATGCTATATGATACCGAGAGTAGATGAATGTGGAAGCAGATAAGAGATTTTGGCTCTCTGCTATCAGTCTAGACATTAAAGTGATTTGCAGAAATATAAAACAATGCCAATAAAAGATTTTTTTCATTCTTCATTAAAAAATCTTGTTTATGTTAACATATAGTGGATTTACTATGATGCTTTTTAAATAAGTAATTATTTAATTAATATCAAAAATTCTGTCTCGTTATTTTCACCTAATTATTATTGCTTCTGTCTTTTTTTAAAATTTATTTATTTATTTATTTATTTATTTATTTTTTGTGAGGAAGATCAGCCCTGAGCTAACATCCATTGCCAATCCTCCTCCTTTTTTTTTTTCCCCCAAAGCCCCAGTAGATAGTTGTATGTCATAGTTGCACATCCTTCTAGTTGCTGTATGTGGGACGCGGCCTCAGCATGGCCGGAGAAGCAGTGCGTCAGTGCGCGCCCGGGATCCGAACCCAGGCCGCCAGTAGCGGAGCACGCGCACTTAACCGCTAAGCCACTGGGCCGGCCCTATTGCTTCTGTCTTTTTCCTTTTCTGTGAACCGGATCTTTCACTCATATTACATAGTAGAAATAGATACTTCCTTGATTACAAGTTGTAAGACTTTTGGATGTTTTTCTTCTCCTTTTTTAGGGCCGTCTGAATTAGAGATGAACATGGGGGGACCTCAGTACAGCCAACAACAAGCTCCTCCAAATCAGACCGCCCCGTGGCCTGACAGCATCCTGCCTATAGACCAGGCATCCTTTGCCAGCCAGAACAGGTGAGTCCCGGGCACCCAGGAGATCCAAGAGAGCAGTGGTTCATGAGTTCTGGAAGTTATTTAGACCTATGTCAGAAGTGAATCTTTTCCTTTTGAATAGTTGGTGCCTGATCAGTTTTCATATATTCAAACTATGTTGTCTGCTCAATTGGGGGGGTATAGGGGAGGGGGAAATCAAAAAATCAGTCAGATCTAGGGCATGTCTTTAAAGAAGTGACGATTTAGTTGGAAAATAAAATATATATACTAATAACTGTAATATGAGGTAGTTTGCACTGTAAATGCCGTAAGAGAAATAAACCATATTTCAAGAGATCATCCAATTGGGGTGATTGGGGAAGGCTTCAGCGTCTTGAAGAAAAGGTATAATTTCAGGAGGCAGAGATGGCAAAAGCCAGTCTGTCTGGCAAAAGCAGCATAATCAGAGGCCTGGATCTTACAGAAGCAACACAATATGTTTAGGGAAACAGAAAGTAGTCTAGTTTTATGTTAAATATATTTTACAACATTTGAAAAAGGTAATTATCAGAAGATTTGGCTAGAAGAGTAGATTAGTAATAGAATAGATTTATAGAGTGTCTCCAATACGAAACTCAGAAGAATTCAGCCTTTTTTCTTAAGCCATTGAAAACATTTTTTGAAAAAGGGAGTGGTGTATGATCAAGTTTGAGTTTTCGGTTCTAATTACCAGTCTAATCATTTTTGTTTCTTTGTAGATGATCTTTTCTTTCTAATTGCTTGTGAAATATTCTTTGTATTTGCTGCATTGTAGTTTCACTGCAGTGTATCTAGATGTGGATTTATTTATTTATACTGCTTGGTATTGGGTATATGTTGTGCTTTTGTTAATCTGTGGATTCATGTTTTTCATCACTGGAAAATTTTTAGCCCTTATCTCTTTATATACTGCCCTTCCTCCATTTTCTCTATTCTTTCTTTCTGGGATTCTGTCTTATCAGAATCCCTTACCTTCTCTTTCCACATTAGATTTTTTTAAGTTCTAGCCTCCATATTTCTTAATCCATGTATTTTCCATCCCCTTGTCTCTTTGGACTACATTCAGGATAATCTATTCATATCTATAGTCTAGTTCACTAATTATCTCTTTAGCTATTAATCCAATTATATTTTTCATTTCTAAAAGTTCTGTTTGGTCATTTTTCACAGTCTCTTATTGTTTGCTTATTTTTGTGATTCCATCTGTTATTTCTTTAAACATTATATTCATCATTATTTTCTAAACTTCTTTATCTAATAATTCAAATATCCTAATTTCTTAGAGTTTGAAATCCAGCGATTGACTCGCACTCATCGTGGTCTATTTCCCTTAGTATTTTGGTAATCTGTTATTGGGAGCTCATAGTTGGTCTTAGTCAATGAAACACCTGGGGTCAAAATTGAGGACACTTTTCTTAAGAGAGAACTTGAGGTGATCTCTGCGGGGGCTCTGCTCCAGGTTCCCTGGCTCAGGCCAGCAGTCTCAGGTTAGCCCTTTTACTTGGCTGTGGCCCAAAGCCCTGGCTCTCCTCTGCTCTATGGATAAAAATGCGCCTGTTGCCAGTGGCTCAGGAGATTCTCAAGTTTCAGCTCGTAGGTATGTTTTGTCTTGTTTTGTGTTGGCCTCTTGGAGAGTTCCGTTATTCCCTGCAAAGCCAACATCACGGTTGTGTGATGATGTGCATCGTCTCACTGGTGTTCAGCAGAGCTCTGGAAGCAGCCGCTGCACAGGTGGGCTTGAGGCCTACGTGCTGGTGCTGCTTGTGCAGTATTGGGTGAGTGAAGAGCCCCAGGCAGGAGTACAGCTAGGGGCCTGAGGAAGAGAGAGTATAGGAACTTGAAGGAGGCAGACAGTGTTTTCCGAGAAGTAAGCTTCTTAGAAAACTTAAACTGGAGGAATTTGGCCTTGAGGCTCATAGGCAAGTAGTTGAGGTTGGGGGCTCCATGAGGCCGAGTGAACATTTTGTCCTTAGGGGATTATTCTAGTCTAAAACTGTAATACTGTTATCAAATTCACAAATGATGAAAGTCAACAGGGTTTCTGATATTTCAGTACATTTCCAGAGCTGCTTACTTGTTTTTTTAAAAAAAACAGATTTCAGAGTAAGTCCTACTGTGAGATGTAATGCTTTTGTTATAGACAGCATTGCACAGCTCAGAATTGCAGTGTGGCGCCCATTTTCCTTTCTGTTTCTTAAGGGAGTAATAAAGGATTCAGCCAGCCCTGGTGGTCTAGTGGTTAAGATTCGGCGCTCTGACCACCACGGCCCAGGTTCGTTCCCAGTCAGGGAACCCGCACCACCCATCTGCCGGTTGTCATACTGTGGGGACTGCATGTTGCCGTGATGCTGAAAGCTATGCCACTGATATTTCAAATACCAGCAGGGTCACCCATGGTGGACAGGTTTCAGAGGATCTTCTAGACTAAACAGACTAGGAAGAAGGACCTGGCCACCCACTTCCAAAAAATCGGCCATGAAAACTCTGTGAATAGCAGCAGAGCATCGTCTGATAGCACCAGATGAGAGGATGGCATAAAAAGACCACGCAGGGTTCCGCTCTGCTGTACACAGGATCGCTAGGAGTTGAAATTTGCTCAGCTGCACTAACAATAAAATAAAAGATTCAATGAAGTTTAAAAAAAACAAAATAGCAGATGAATATGAGCCCAGCAATAGGCTCTGTGAGAAAAAATTGTGAGCTAGTTATTTTACTGAAAAAAAAGATCAGGGAAACTGCTTAATAACTGTTTTAAGGAGATGAAGAAGGAAGGGTGCTGCCAGCTGTATTCCATTCACCTAGGGGAAAACTAGTGTTTTCAAACCCCACTGTGCCTGTGAACCACCTCTGGGGCCTCTTTAAAAGGCGGGTCTGGGTGGGGCCCAGGATTCTGCATTTCTAACAAGGCCCAGGTGATGCCAGGGCCGCCGGTCTTCCCTCCCCCTGCACTTTGAGTAGAAGTGAGGCAACGGACAAAGAAACAGAAGAACCACAGTCAGTCACTGTGGCTCTCACTGCACTGGCTGCAAGGGCGGCATGCAACCCCCATCGCTGGGTTTGCTTGGGAATAGAGCATCGTGGACACGACCACTGTAGTCTTACTTTCTCAGGGTCCTCCAGCTCTTTGAGCCTAATTTCATGGTGTCAGAGAGTGTTCCGCTTTTTCTAAATATATTTATTTGATATGGTAAAACCATTTCCATGGAAACTTGCACATAATAAAAATGTAGTACAATAATTAAATCCAGCACCTGATAGTTGTTTTTGGATGAAATGTCAAAGATTAGTTTCTAGGGAAAACTAAGCCCAAAGTTAGGATTTGCTCTATTGCCCAAACAGATGAGAGTTTTATTAAAACAAAAATGGAAGAATTTCAGAGTTTCTACTGGGTCCAGTTGCAGAGTAAGCTTGTTCAGTTTGCTGTGCAAGTTTCTGTGACTGAGCACTGCCCCTGTTCTCTCGTTGCTTTGGTTACTGTGTGTCGCTTTTCTTTGTGTAAGAACTGTGTGGACAAAGCAAAACATTTTCACCACTTTTAAAGTTATTTCAGTTTTTCCAGCCACTTGTCCCACTTTTTTTATTTTAAATAATTCAGTTTGGAAGAAATTTATGACCAACTTGATGGTAATCTTATTGTCATAGAAATTCAGAAGTGATGGATAACAAAGTTCTAAATACGTCTCTCTTTTGAAATAAAAGAAAAGCAGTGCTTTTTTTTTTTATCCCTTTTATAAGTATCACCATTAATATTTTATACTTTTACTCCCTACCTATTTAGGAATAGGTTTTTTAATGTTTTATGAACCCAGCATTAGTTTATGTACACATTTCAAGAAAACACCTTAGCCTTTAAATCTCTAACATATTCACATACTCATTTATTTATAGCTGAATTTCCATTTTCTGTAGTTCCATTGTGTTCTTTTCCCCTTCATTCATCTGGTATGTACAAGAGATGTTTAAAATATAGCCCAAAATTTATAGATGATTTTTTGAAGATTTCTGCTGGATTTACAAAAGTGATTTTTCTCTTGAAATACAGTAGCTGCCTTTCATAAAAGACTTTCTTTCACATTAAGTTCAAAATTTCTGAGTTAATTTGGTTTTCTGTTGTTTGAAATGCATCTAAGAGTAAAATTTCTTTTGTTGACTTTCTCATCATGTAGTAGCTGCTCCTTTTTTGCAGAATTTTGAAAATTCATGTGAAAAGGGATGGTAATGGTATGGTTTCTCAAACAAGAGCTCAGAATTGACCTCATTCCCCTTCTTATTGCCATCCTTAATGTCCTGCTAGTCCATAAAAAGTGTAGATTTCAAGAAATGAGGTTCCTGTTGATAATGGATCTTTCTTCTGCTAGTTTATTACTTACCATTTTGCACCAGCCTGAGACCTCCGTGTGTTCTTCCCTTTATTCCTCTGAATTTCATCTTTGTCTTAATATTATATTTGCCAGACACCATCTAGATTGTAACTATATTTGTAATTGCCCAGAACATAGGAAAGTAATTTCTTCATTATGTTGGCAGCCATTTATCAAGTTGGGATTGGAAGTCTAGATCAATATTTTTTCTATAAGCCAACCATATTATGATGTTTCTAAGGGAAGTGATAAAACTCATGATATGCCCAAATTTATAACTCCAAGCCCCAGCACCATGTATTTCTCTGGGTATAAGGTATGATATTCTGGCTAGATCAGGAACCTTTTATTTTCATCAACCGGAAACTTACTGAACCTATGCAGTTCCAGTATTGGGCCAACAAAGAGATTTAAGATGTCTTTACTGGGCACAGTCTAAAGTTGATGTTTTTAGCGTACACGCCAATATCAATGCAGCATAGCACAATCCGTGGTTCTAGAGTTGAGAGGAGGGTGAGGGTGATCGAGTGGCCGTGAAGGGGATACATCGGGACCTGACGGAAGGGAGCATCGTAGATGGAGAAGAGGGTGGGAAGTGTGGAGCGATAAGTCATGGCATTATGGTAGTATGCGTGGCATCTTCTGGAAAAAGATCAATTGCACGGGGTGGCTGGGTCTCACAGGGAAGTTGTGGACTTTAAGTTTGGAAAGGTTAGGCTTTACTCAAGTGTGTGTGTCCCTGAATTCCACCACCCCACCGTGTCCCAGGGCCTTGAACATTTTCCTGGGAGAGCTGAAGTAAGAATTTTGAGTCAGCTCAGTAAAGTGTGTTTTGGGAAAAGGAACTTGATGGCATCATATTAGAAGAAGTGGAGGGAGACTAAGCAGGAAAGTGTCTCTAGAGTCCCAGCCTGAGTTGAAGAGCGCCTTGACCAAAGTGGGAAGGCCTGGAGGTGCTGTCTTACTTTTCAATCTGTCATATTTTAGATTCTTTAATTTAAAAAAAAGAAAAGAAAAGCATGTAACAAAATGGGTTATTTTATAATGTAGGAAGTTGTTTAAATGCAAATGAGCATTTGCATTTAGTGTTTTTCTTTGAATGTTTGGCTGTGTCTTCACTAAGGTGGAGCTGTCTTGCAAAGATACAAGACAGCGCCTCCTCTTCCATCTGACACTGGATTTCAGGCGGATGCAAGACTGGGGAGTCTGGGTTCACACAGAACCCATGCAGCCTTGCTCGAGTTGAAAGAGAAAGTGGATTTCACATTAGCCTCTCATCGCTGGAGAGATCTGGGGTGGAGGGCTTGTGGTTGTTTAGGAATGAAGCTTCTGAAGAAACAGAAGTTGAAAATTATGAAGTAAAGTTAGACAAAGAAACTGCTTTAATGCCTCACTTAGCGTCTTTGGGGAGTGAGGTCTCAGGCCTAAGACAAATTGATAAATAGATGACATTGTCTCTTGGCCAACTAGAACTCTTTTGTCATGAAACTTGCCACGTCCAAATGTTGGTCTCTCCTCTTTGGGGAATTTCCTCCTCTCTTTGCTTCCGTGACATGCCCTTCTGTGGTTTTTCTCCTTCTTGTTGCCGCTTCTCTGTATCTGCTGCTTCCTCCCACTCCCTGAGTGCAGCAGTAGTGGAGTGATCTGCTCACCTTTGTGTTTACAGAGTTAATTCTGGGAGAGTATGGCAGGTAGAGGAACCAAAAGGGCAGTGGGCAACTCTTCCTGTGCATGGTGTCTTAACTGGGAACCAAGGCAGTGGTGGGGAGAAGAGGCGGGTGTAGAAGGAGCCCCCAAATGAGAGCCCGGGCCTCTGAGAGTGGTGGCACGTGCCTTCAGCAACACAGGAACCTTGTGTTGTGAATGAACCATGTGGACAGCGTAGCACACCTGCTTGGCTTGTGGTTGTGGGCGTGTGGGCTTGGAGCCAGGGACAGCAGGTGAGGAGTGTCATCGAGGGTACACTTAACTGGGTGATTTTTCTTTACACGTAACTAGGGATCAATGGAGAGCATAGGTCGTTTTCTAATGCACTGTGTTATAACTGTTTGAAATTAATTGTTGGCTTTAATACTCAGCATTTCAGTATTTCAGAATTCCAGGCCAAAGTGGCATAGCAAGCTGTCTTTAGAAAACATGCATATTAAACTGGGTTAGACCAGTAACTTCATCCCTTGATGACTCTATTCTCATTTGCTTAAGCATGAGGTTACTTACCTGAAAACTTTTATTTTCTCCAAAACATCATATAGTAACTCCAAGAGTACAAATTAGACTGTTTTGGTAAAATACAAGTATAATTTCCCTTTTTGGTGTTAAAGTAACTCAGAGGCTCTTTTTAAAAAGCTCCCCCAATTTGTCAATTAGTTTAAAGTACAGAAGTTTTATATGCCATAGAGTTTGGAGTTTAGTGTTATGGTTTTATCACCTATTACCTTATATAACATCAAATAGAATTTGCATATTCATGATCCACTTTTCTTGACTGTCTAATTCAGGAAGGCTAACAGCCACGCTTCTTGAGGGCTTTGATAAATGTTTACAAGTCCTACTATTCGTGACTAAGAAATTTCCTCTCAGTCCAGCCAAGTTTAGTGTAGTGACAGCTGAGTCCAAAAAAATTAATGTAGCTTTCATGGGTCATCATTGCCTCATGTGAAATAAGACTGTGCAATCAATTAGTCTTTCCTTCAGAAGTTCAGAGAGGTCCTTTGATTACTTCAGTGCAAAGTAAATATGTGTATGCTTGAGGAGTCAGCGTAGATTTATGGAGATGCAGCGGTCAGGTGGGCCTTGGAGTCCCAGGTCTGTGTTGGAGTCCCAGCTTTGCAGTGTCTGCCTGTGTGAGCGCCAGCAAATGGTTTAACCTCTCCAAGCCTCAGCTTTGCCAGCTTTAAAGTGGAGAGCAATAAAAATGAACATCAGGCATGAGATGCCTAGATCTGTGTCTGGCCTACGCTGGCCCTGAGCAAAGTGTATCTCTTATTCGGGGTTGTCATTTTGTTCTGTGTCCGGCTGGAACGGTATTTTACTACAAAGACCCTGGAAGTCAACTGATACTTTTGTCTTTAAGAAAAAAAAAAAATGTCCTTTAATCAACTAGCTTTTCCACATGCCCAAGCTGAAGTTTGTCTCTTCACAGGCAGCCGTTTGGCAGCTCTCCAGATGACCTGCTGTGTCCACATCCTGCAGCGGAGTCTCCAAGTGATGAGGGCGCTCTCCTGGACCAGCTCTATCTGGCCTTGCGGAACTTCGATGGCCTGGAGGAGATCGACAGAGCTCTGGGGATACCCGAACTGGTCAGCCAGGTATGCGCAGAGGGAGCTGGGGGGCCGAGCACTCTCATGGGCACGGAGATGTCCACTTTCTTCTGTTTACAGATATTCTGCAGTCCACTTTTTAGAATACTTTTATTATCTCATAACAAGCTAGCTTGTTACTCCTCTCCTTGTTACTCCCACATAAACTTTTGCCCAAGAATGGAAAACACTGAGAATGAGCTTTACATATCGTTTGGGTTACTGAGCTGAAAGGAGACACTCAGGTCCAGCTCACCTCATGACAGGGAGGGAGACGCAAGGAGCAGAGAAACCAAGACTGGAACGTGGCTGCCCCAACGACCTAGAACCTTTTCATCTAAAAATCAGTATCCATGGTCACCATATTCATCTTACGTTTGTGGGCTAGTGATAAAAAGCTATTTGTGTTGAAAGAATACTTTGCATGTAAATTAGCAGAAGTCACTTTAGAGGTAGTTGCCATTCATTAATCATTTTGACCCTTGTGTGGGTTTAGCCCATAATAATTTTGGGGCTACTTAAGCATGAATGGGAATGTAAAGAAATTAACCAATCCCTGTGTCCTTATTCAGCTCTCCTCCTCCTGGCGTAATTAGTTGGTTACTTAACATAATTCTCTGTTTTAAGAGTACTTTATAGCAATAATACAATAAACAACCTAGCATAGTCTTGTGAAATAACATAGTACTTCCTGAATCTGGCCACCCAGTTAAATTCATGTGAAGCAGGCACCTGGTTTACTGCATAAAGAGTGACCCAGGAAAAACCATCACAGTTTCGCTGCTGTCTTCCTCTTCTCTCAGCTTGACTCATCTTTATTTTTTATTGCTAAGAAGAACCTTCCAGTGTCCGATCTGCTTCTTGGACATATGACGTGTCGCAAGGGTCTGTGAGAAGGTGATGCAGAGTCATTGGAGACTTCTCTGAAGCGTTAAAAATAGTCTTGTCATAATTCCCACAGTTTAGCAGACATAAGTGGGAGTTAAGACTTGTCGATTCATCTTGAGAACAGCATAATGGAAAGAAATGACTTGAGGTTACATGATAGAACCTGAAATAAAAGCAAGAAAGGAAAATGGAGTTTAAGTATTTCCTGTGTGGCTGGTTTGCTTTGCCTTTCGTGGTAGTGAGAATTTAGCATTCAGTATTGTTATCCTTGAGTTTTGTCTAAGTGACATTTAAAAATGTCCAATCCTTGGGGGTTGCTGAGTGACTTGTAGCATTGTTTTTATCAAAACTGGTGTCATTTCATCATTTAATATTTTTAGTCTTTGTTTTTCATTTATTCATATTATTTCCATTTTGTCTCATCGAATCCATCATCATTATAATGTCATCATATTAAACTGAATTATAGAAATATTATTAGGTGGAGTCAGGGGAAATGTAGAGTACAAATGGACTTTCTTTATACTCATCAGAGTTGTATGTTTTCTTTAAAAGTGGAAATTGCTTAATTAAATTTTCTCTCTGTTAAAGATGGGCAAATATTTAAAGTTCTGAGATAGTTTTGCAGATGTAGTGAGAACAGTAATTCAAAAATACATGGTTTCCCCCACATAGACTCCATGCACATTTTTAAGACTCTCATGGAGAGGGTAATGGGCCCAGTTCTCACGGGTTGACCTCAGGGCTGCACTGATCTGAGCTGGGATTCTGGGCGGCCCCAGGCCCCTGCTCTAACACAGGTAGACTGGTTTGAGGAAGGCCTAGGACATTACGAGGCTAAAGAAAATCTGAGAGATGTTTCTGCTGTTGAGTCCTTCCCTCCTATGTATTGGGAGGGTTGTAGCAATTACTTCTAGAAGTAGAAGGAAGAGGAGAATTAGCCAGGTACACCTTACTGCTCTTCACATAGGCAGTTAGGGCCACCTGGGTCTGAGGTGTTCCCCCTTGGAGAAGTTCTGGATTTTCTACACCTGCCCCATTCTGACCCAGAGAGATGGGGTAGCCCTAAGAAGTCAAGAAGGACAAACACGGGCCGGCCCCATGGCTGAGCGGTTAAGTGCGTGCACTCTGCTGCTGGCGGCCCGGTTCGGATCCCAGGCGCGCACCGACGCACTGCTTCTCCGGCCATGCTGAGGCCACGTCCCACGTACAGCAACTAGAAGGATGTGCAACTATGACATACAACTATCTACTGGGGCTTTGCGGGGCGGGGAAATAAATAAAATGTTTAAAAAAAAAAAAAAGAATGACAAACACATGTCTAGTAGGTAATAAGATGGTGGCAAAAGGTGGGGCGTATAGGAAATTCTGACAGCCACAGGAAACAGTTGAAAAAGGCAGGGTATCACACTGGTGTGAGAAGCTCAGGTCCTAAATCACAAACTGGGTTGGAACTCACTACTAGCCAGATAGGCCTCTTGCAATTCGTTTCACATCTCCAAGTCTCAGTTTTGTTATCTGCAGAATGGGAATAGTGGTGGTGGGTACCCCAACACTGCTGATCCCAGCTAGGTACCACAATTACCATTTGTCTAATTAAAATGATTTATACAGGTATGAATAATTAATCAAAGAGCTTAACACTTCTAGGAGACATTTGCAGTTGAACCTCCAGGTCAGTCTCTGGTTGGTGGAGTGAGTAGGAGACATTCCATAGCCATGGCCCATTTCTTCCTTCCCTGGGAGAAGCGTTGCTGGGAGTCAGGCCCGACCCCTGCTTCTTTCCTCACATAAGTGGATCTGCTGAGCAAAGAGGCATTTTCTAGGAAGAAAAGTAGAGTCAAGCTAAAAGTACCTGTGTAGTCAGTACAGTATAAAAGTCTTCAAATGTATGACAGTAGACAAAACAGCCATATATTTATTTACTCGGCTGCTGTTAGTGGTTTTATTTGTTTGTTTGTTACCTGGGGTCTTTCTCTTCAGAGCCAAGCAGTAGACCCGGAGCAGTTCTCAAGTCAGGATTCCAACATGATGCTGGAGCAGAAGGCCCCGGTTTTCCCACAGCAGTACGCGTCTCAGGCACAGATGGCCCAGGGTAGCTATGCTCCCATGCAGGATCCCAGCTTTCACGCCATGGGACAGCGGCCTAGTTATGCCACGCTCCGAATGCAGCCCAGACCTGGCCTCAGGCCCACAGGCCTCGTGCAGAACCAGCCAAATCAACTGAGACTTCAGCTGCAGCATCGCCTCCAGGCACAGCAGGTGTGTTCCTCGGTAGCGCCTAGAAAGTCACGGGAAGGGACCCGGGGAGGGAGGGAGGGACAGGAGGAAGATTGATGTGAGATGGCGCAACAGTTGTGCTTATTAATCTCATTCCATCCGATCTAAGAGGGTGAAAACTCATCCAAGATGATCCTACAATTTTCGTATTCTTGTCTACTTCACTTCCCTCCTTCCTTTCTCCTCCACGAACTCCACTCCAGCACAGAGCAGCTGTCCTTCTGTTTCCTAGCTTGATTATTCACTAATGGCCTCTCTGAGCCTCAGTTTTCATATCTATAAAATGGGGGTGTGGTACAGCAGAGGGCAATACGTGTGTGTTTAAAGGGCCTAGCACAATTTCTACCCCAAAGTAAGTGCTCAGGACAACAGGAGCTCCTGTCATTAGTCCTGTCTCATGACAAAAATAGTCACTGTTAGCTGAATGGTGGCAGAGTGATGCTGCCTTATGGAATACCTATTTAGCTCAGGAAAATGTGTTTTCATTGAAATGGGCCCAGACAGATGTCTGTTCTGTAGTAAATAACAATGTTGCAGGCTTTAAAATCTCCTCTCACTTTCATGAGTGATGCGAGCCTGCCTTTTTTCCAGTCTTGCTGTTGGTTTCCTTTTCTGATCTTCCTGCTCCCTTCCTCCCTTGCAAGCAGGGTGTTTTCCAAGCAGTCCAAAATAATTTCTCAGTTATAAGCAATGGGCAACCTCATTGATAACTAGCTTTGCAAGAAAATTCAGCTGCAAACCACGTGGTTTCTTTTTTTGTGTGTTTTTTTTGTGTGTGAGGAAGATCAGCCCTGAGCTAACATCCATGCCAATCCTCTTCTTTTTGCTGAGGAAGATTGGCCCTGGGCTAACATCCGTGCCCATCTTCCTCTACTTTATATGGCCACAGCATAGGTTGAAAAGTGGTGCGTCAGTGCGCGCCCGGGATCCGAACCTGCGAACCCTGAGCCGCCACAGCACAGCGTGCACACTTAACCGCTACACCACCCAGCCAGCTGCCATGTGGTTTCAATATCCAGTAGCGTGCAGATGTTGGGTTGGGAGGGCGATTTCTTGAGGAAGGTAGTTTGAAATATATTGATTCCTATATGTATGCATTTAGAATCGCCAGCCACTTATGAATCAAATCAGCAATGTTTCAAATGTGAACTTGACTCTGAGGCCTGGAGTACCAACACAGGTAAGGAGCAGACCAGCCATCAGCTTTCACTGTATCCATTTAACTTCTCTTTTCATTTCTTCCTCCTTGATTTCCTGCGTAAAGTAACTTAGAAGCCGTAAGATCCAGGTCAACACAGTGGATCTATGATGTCCTTCACTTATGGGTCTAGTCTGTTGCTTTTGTAGTTCCCTCCTAGTCACTGCACTTCTTATTGCCACCTACAGTCGATTCTCATTATTCACATTCGTTGTATTACAAAAAGTTACTGCAAACACTGAATTAGCGAATATTGAACCATTGCTCCTAGGAGAAATAAAGGGTTAGGTTCCTGCGAGCCTCTGGCCACAACATTTTCATCAATGTGTCAATATATAACCTTGTTTTTTGTGTTTCTGCTTGAAAACACCTTATTTAATATGTAGTGTTGATTCATTAACATTGAACTCACAGCCAACAGCCCTGTAACTTCTGCCTGAATGAAGCTCATCTAACACACACGTTTTCTCCATAAGGCACATCACACAGCCTCTTGCACTTAGGAACGCTAGGCAGCACTTCCACACTACTCTCAGGAGCCGTTTTAAACAGCAAAATCGCCAACAAAAAGCACAACAATGTGAAAATCGTAGAGCTAAATAGTCCACAAAATGCACACTTGTGTACAGTATGAGAGCTAAACAAGGCAGTGTCACCTTGTTTTAACCTCAGGTGGGAATGTGCACGTTGGGCATCTCAAATTTTTAGCCACTCCGCACGTGTCCATACATGACAACAGTGCTGTGAATATTGATTTGGGGGCTACAAATAAATTTTAGCGAGTAGGCAAGTTCACAAATGCAGACTCCATAAATACTGAGAATCAACTGTGTGTTGCTTGGACCCATAAACGGCCTTATACCTCTTAGTGACAGCAAGCACTGGTGTCCTTTCCCTTCATCCATCCCTCCTTCCTCCCTCCCATTCTGTCCTGGCGCCTCTCTCCCTACATCCCCCCCTTGCTTCCTGCCTCTATTCAGCCTTTTCCTAAAGTGCTTTAAGCCACCTTTTCACACGGTGATTTGGTTTCCTTTTAGACTTGAATGTCCCCTAAATGAGACTCTGAATTGCCATCCTTAATTATATCACGGAGTCTCCTTACAGATAGGACTGGTGTTACTGCGAGGTCCTTTAGTTAACTGTGTCTTCTCGCAGTGAATCCCAAGTTAATTGGTGTTAACATTGAACTTCTCCATGTAAGTGCTTGCAACATTTCAGAATAATTATCATCTCTGTAGAACTCAGAAGCTCACATTCTCAACCACCTGTTGTTCAACTCTAAATGTTCTTTCCATGTAATTTTATTTTCCAAATAATTTTGCACAAGACAGTACCATTTGTTCTCCTATTTCTAATATACAGTTTGTTTTCAATCTGTGTCTGCCCCCAATGTTTCCCCCCGTGTATCGCCCCCCATTTCAGGCACCTATTAACGCACAGATGCTGGCCCAGAGACAGAGGGAAATCCTGAACCAGCATCTTCGACAGAGACAAATGCATCAGCAACAGCAAGTTCAGCAGCGAACTTTGATGATGAGAGGACAAGGGTTGAATATGACGTCAAGCATGGTGGCTCCTAGTGGCATTCCAGCAACTATGAGCAACCCCCGGATTCCCCAGGCAAACGCACAGCAGTTTCCATTTCCTCCAAACTACGGTACTGGACTTAGATCCCCACCACCTTCCACCAGCCCTTTCTCCCCAGTGTCCCCCAGTCCTGGGTCACAGCTCCTCTCTCACAGCCTTGTGCATGGCTCCCAGATGAATCTGGCTACCCAGGGAATGATAGGAAACCTGGGAGGACAGTTTGGGCCTGTCAGGAGTCCCCAAGTCCAGCACAGTACCTTCCAGGCTCTCAGCTCAGGTACCACCTTTTCTCTGAGTGCAGGTCTTACTTTAAGAATGACCGAAGTAAGTGTGTGTGTGTGTGTAGTGTGTCTATCAGTGGTGTGTGTGTGAGTGCGTATGAATATATGTATTTATGTCAGTGTCTGTAAACACAGGTGCATATGTGTATATTTATATTTGAAAATCTCTGAGTCTGACTCAAACAGATCAATAGATATATACAAAATGTTGAAAGACATGTGTTACAGATATTCTACAACTTTTGAAAAATGAAGACTTTAAAGATTATACCAAGTCTTTAATGAATAGATAATTCTTGAGAAGTGCTATATAGAGACCACAGTGGACGACCTCTTATTTTCTTCGTATTGATTTGTTGTTTAAAGTCAGTCGTAAGAGACAAGTGTGTAATGTCATAAACATTAATATTTGTGCATGTCCTATTCAATTAATAGTTGAATTATTGATAAAACTAAGTGCTCACATTAACCTTAATATTCAAAGTGACTTCCCCTATCTTTTGCCAGAGTTATCTATAAATAACTGTCAAGTCTTTGTGGTGCTTAAATTCATGTCTCTTATTTCTTTAAAGAAACAGAAAGATAATGTGCAGCTTTTTCCTGTATGATCTTAACCTTTTCTTTTATAGCTAACTTAAGTATTAATGAAATATGCATGTTTTACACATCTAGGGAACAATGTGCTTACCTTAATGTCACCCCTGAAATTTCTAAGAAGTTGCCTCATCTGTTTCCCAGCTCCTTTCTTCTATCTCCTTTTTGATGATTTAGAAAAGTCTGCTAAAAATTCTTTCTTTCCTTTTATTGTCAATGCCATTTGCTTCCAAACTGAACAAGAAGCTTATATTGAATTTTTTTTTCTTATTCTTGCTAAACTTGGATAGCACTAAAGTATCATAGAGCCCTTTAAAAAGACAAAATAAGCTAATCATGAATGCAGTTACTTATTTTTAAAAATGCATCGATCTCATCATAGAATAACGAGTTAATTCTGTAAAAACTTATTCAGATGTGTTGACTTTTTACATACAGTTGAACTTTAATCCAATTTAAACTTGAAACAATCCAATTGTAGCCATATACAAAAATTTAAAGACTGATTATTTCAGGTCAAAGAGAAATAGACATATTTGACCCCTTCTTGAGTTGGTGAGGGATGCAGAGAAAGAAGAGTGTTTTCTCTCTCTGCCTCTTGCCGTGATGGTTTATATAGTTCCCAGGCCATTAGGTCCCTCTAATTACTATAGAGAATCAAGGTATGGAGATGTTTTTCTTCATGCATTTTATCCCAGCTTGGACTCTTTTTAAAATGTATGTAATTAACCAGCAAATGATAAGGTATTTGAAAGTAATTTTCTATGTGTATTTGATTTGAATGTTCTCTTTTTTTCCCCTCATCTCTATGATAAAACTAAAAGTCTCCATTGGATTTCTGTTTTGTTTTTTAAGGAATAAGTCAGCAACCTGATCCAGGCTTTACTGGGGCCGCCGCGCCCCAGAGCCCTCTGATGTCGCCCAGGATGGCGCATACCCAGAGCCCCATGATGCAGCAGTCTCAGGCCAATCCAGCCTATCAGGCCTCCTCGGACATGAATGGATGGGCGCAGGGGAACATGGGTGGAAACAGGTGCGTCACGTATCTGTGTTTTTGATATAAATGATCACCGGGGAATCTTTCTCTAGACCACCTGTCTCATTCCTGTGTTTTTCTTAACTTCTTTGCTCAAGCAAGCAATATCAAGTAAACTGCTAAATAAGCCAGTTTACTTTTCCTAGGGCAGAAGTTACTAGAATTTACAAAAGCTTAGCGTACTATCTTTTCCTTGGGAGTAAGAGGAGCTCCCGTGAGAAGGTACCACTCCACCAATTTATGATGAAACTGCTGTGGAAGGCAGCGACCTGGAGGCCATCCTTGATTGTACATGTAATCAAACAAACAAGCAGAAAGCTTGTCCAGTGCAGGCGTGACAGTGGGAGATGTACTTCGGGACCGTCATGGTGCTTCGAGGAAAAGGACAAGGGCGTGGGTGCCGCTTCTTGGAGCGCCTCCCCCGCTGTCTCTGACCTCACCACCTGCTGGCTCTTCTGCCCTGGGTTCTTTCAGCCTAGCTTCATTCGTTCTGAAGTAAATGCCTGAGACACAAGTGCTCACAACCACCTGCCTGTTTGCCCTAGAGCTCTAAAATTTTAATCTCCTCGTTATATTCTAGCATGTTTTCACAACAGTCCCCACCACACTTTGGACAGCAAGCAAACACCAGCATGTACAATAACAACATGAGCATCAACGTATCCATGGCGACCAACACAGCGGGGATGAGCAACATGAACCAGATGACAGGACAGATCAGCATGACCTCAGTGACCTCCGTGCCTACGTCGGGGCTGTCCTCCATGGGTCCCGAGCAGGTGAGCACCGAGGGAGAGGCAGCCCCTTGTCTTCTGATTGTAACTTTGTCTCTTTCCGCAGTAAATCTTCGCATACTTGACATCTGCCCTCAGCTCTCACATTTATTTTGAGGAGTGTTTTTTTACCTTACTTTCACCTGTGTTGGTGTGATTACCAGAAATACTTGTTAATGACAAAATAAACACGAAAGGATTCCTGACTGCTCAAGAATCTTTTAAAATATTTCTTACCTTTCTTGTCATTTAAATCTTTCTCTTATTTGAAGAATTTAGCAATGTCTAAAATGAATCTCTAAAAATGGAATGGTGAATGTGCTTTTTATTTTATTTTATTTTATTTATTTTTTTCCCCCAAAGCCCCAGCAGATAGTTGTATGTCATAGCTGCACATCCTTCTAGTTGCTGTATGTGGGACGCGGCCTCAGCATGGCCAGAGAAGCGGTGCGTCAGTGCGCGCCCAGGATCCGAACCCAGGCCGCCAGCAGCGGAGTGCGCGCGCACTTAACCGCTCAGCCACTGGGCCGGCCCTGAAGAATTTAGCAATGTCTAAAATGAATCTCTAAAAATGGAATGGTGAATGTGCTTTTTAAATAGCTTTATTTTGCATTTATAGTTTCAGAATTGTTTTTTTTTTAAGGTGAAACCAGTTGAAACACAAAGGCCAAAAACTGCCTGCCGCCCACTTAGCTTGAAGGATACTTCCCTTGTGCAGGGATGCTCGCACAGACAATCCAAAAGTTATTCTTGGGCCGGCGCCATGGCTTAGCCATTAAGTGCGCACGCTCCGCTGCTGGCGGCCCGGGTTCGGATCCCGGGCGCGCACGGACGCACCACTTCTCCGGCCATGCTGAGGCCATGTCCCACATACAGCAACTAGAAGGATGTGCAGCTATGATGTACAACTATCTACTGGGGCTTTGGAGGAAAAAATAAATAAATAAAATTATACAAAAGCTATTCTTCATCGCCTTTGGGATGTGGATGCCATGTTTTTTTTTTTGGTCAATATTTTTTTTTAATAATTCTGTTTTGTGTTGAATAACATTGAAATGATTCTCGCGTCCCTGAGTACACATCAGCTTCACTTGGCGGCAGAGAGACTCAAAGCATTTGATATCTCAGGGAGCAGCCCAGGATTCAGAAATCTATAATGGGCTGATCCCGAGGTAAAGAGATTGGTTAATCATTATTGAACTGTACATACAGGAGATCTTATTTTTAAAGGACACAAGATGCTTGGCGTTCTACTACCTCAGTAATTTATGCAAAGTATAGATGTGGCAAGGACCCTAATTCTTATTTCAAATTTGGGGAAATTGAGGCATGGAAAGTTTAAATGACTTAACTAGTAAGTCATTGGCAGCCCTGTAAATATCAGTTAGCTCACGATTGTGAGAATGATGAAAGGCTGAAAGTTGGATTAGGTCTGTTTAATCCTGATGTTGGTAAACCACAATTTGCATAAAAATTTACTAAATTTTACAGTGTCTCTGTTTTATTCTATAAAAAGATGATTATTAAAAATGCAAAGTGGTGCATGAGAAAATTTAAAGCCCCTTGCAGTTTAAGAAGGCTCTGTGCATACGTGTAATAATAATTTGTACTTCTGTAGTTGAATCGATGGTGGCTAAATGCTTATTTGTGTAAATTAAAAACATAACTTAAAGAAGTATAGACTTTTATCTTTTCAGTGGAGGGAAGAGTGTCGATGTTGAATTTTCTACGAAAATGGGCCGCTAGTGGTTCCTGCCTTGCTTTCTAGGGAAAGTGTACAAAGTAAGGGCCACTGGGATGGTCTAATCCGGCATGTGTCCTAGTCAACCTACTCAGAAATAAATGGGTACATTTTTAATAATCCAGATTGCTTTGAAACTTTTGCATGGATTTTAACCTTTTGAATGTCAGAGTTAATTTGGAAGCCCAAAAAACACGACTGCAGTGTGTATCTTCTGGCAAAATCAATCCTATGTTAGCATTGGTGCATTTATTTGTAATTTGTAAAAGAAATGCACCAATGTTAATGAATAGTTCACTTGGTCAGAGAAGATTCACAAAATCCAGCGCACTTTTGGATATTCACACTTGCTCTTGCTAATCAATAACTTGCCTAAAGTAACAAAGATATCAGGAGTCATTGGTCTAATTTGCACTAGCCAAAAAAGTGAACATGTTAAGGCATGAAAATGTTTCTAGTATTATCGTCTCTGTTGAATTTCTATACAGAATGCAAATAAAACTTAATTTTGAAGGCAACTAGTATATTATAAGTATTTATTTTTGTGTTCCTCCATACATCCCCCAAAATACATACATGGGCGAATAAATATAAAGATGTAGCCATTTTTACTTAGTCCTCCTTCCCTGTAATTCTGCTGCTAAAAACAAAGAAGAGGGAGGTTCAAGGGTGGTTGTTTCCCAGTACACTTTTCGGACATCCGGAATGTAGCCACCGTCCTGTCTTGTTGCCCTCAGGTAAATGATCCTGCTCTGAGGGGAGGCAACCTTTTCCCAAACCAGCTGCCAGGAATGGATATGATTAAGCAAGAGGGAGATGCATCACGGGTAAGAAACAGAAAATATGTGGATATGGTAGTAAAGTGAATGTGAATATTTTATCGACCAAAATCGGCACAGATATATTGTCAAGCAGGAGATTGAAGAGAGTTGTGTGATGTTTGTGATTTTTAAAAATATCTTCTGGGCCAGCCCCAGTGGTCTGTGGTTATGTTCAGCATGCTTTGCTTTGGCGGCCCAGGTTTGGTTCCCAGCCGCGGACCTATACAGCTCTGTTAGCGGCCGTGCTGTGCTGGCGGCCCAGATACTAGAAAATAGAGGAAGATTGGCATGGATGTTAACTCAGGGCGAATCTTCCTAAGCAAAAAAATAAATAAATAAAAATATCTTCTAATTTTATTTGACATACAGTGGTTTTGTGTGAATAATTATTTCTTTAAGTTCATTTTAATTAAGCTGATGGTGGCATAAGAATTAACACTAATTTTGCTCTGGAATGACATTGTTATAGCAAAGCAAAAAATAAAGTAGCAAAGAATTAGTCATGTTAGGGCAAACTTTGATTTATGTTTGCTTTTTCTGAATCATAATGTTAGATTTTTCAAGAGGATGGAGATAAACTGACTTATAATTGCTCTCTCCCTTAATTAAGCCTATGTTTATTCTTTCTAAGTGTTTTTCTATATTTCATTTTGTTTAGGTAATAGTCCTGTATGTTACTTGCTTATAACCTTAAACACTTGTTCTAAGGAGAGTGATATTGCCATGTTCAACCAAATATTGAAATAGTAGAATAATTAGTACTTAAAACCCAACTGAATTGTATGCCTACCAGCAGATTTGTTACAGGGAAGGCTCTGTGAGCAATTTGACACACAGGTAAATGGGCCTGTGGGGCCCTCTTAAGGTAAGGGATATAATCCTTAGCAGACGCTAACTCTGTTAAATTAAAAGTTCTCTCTCAATGGAGAAAATGTAGGGTTGATGTTGAATTTTCTACAAAAAAGTGGATCTTGGATGGTTTTGTTAATATTTACATTCAGATTTAAAAAGTAATAGCATAAATTTGATACAGATTTTAATAACGTGGTGTGTGAATTTGCTCTGTGTAGTTTCTCTTGTTTAAAGAACCACAGTCCTGCATGGCAGAGAAGCTGTCTATGGAAAGGAGTCCTATAGATGTTATCTGTACATGCCCAGATACACAACTCATCTAAATGGTTAACATATATTGATATAGTAAGTCAAACAGAAACTGGAATATATTTCATATTGACCATGTGTTTAGACGCTAAATGTGCCATCGATTGAGGCTTGAAGCCCCCTCGGGGGGCTGGCGTCTTCCCTGCTGCCAGTCCTGTTCCCCCTACACTGCCTCCATACACGTAGTGGCCACATAGCTCAGTGATGGCTTATCTGCGAAAAGCAGAGGCTTGAAACCTGGGATGCTCTTCCGGAGGAACAGTGACATTAGTGATAATTAGGCTTCCACAGAGGACAGCCCATTTTAACCCAGAAGTGCCAGGGAGCTTAACCCCTGAGCACATCATATCTCACTGGGGGAAAAAAAATGCTTTCGGGGGCGGAGGGGCCAGGCTTGCGTTGCATTTCTCTCTCTGAGATTAGACCTCCCTCCCTCACCTGTCAGTGTGACTGTGCCGGTCTAGGCGCCCCGGGAGAGCCATTGCCAGGTAAGGCAGCACTGCCTGGGCCGGGCCAGCCACACGGTCTGCCACTCCAGTCTTCTAAGAGCCCCAGACATTGAAGTGCCTTATATCCTTTCTCCTGCTGCCATGTTACCTCCAAGAAGAAAAGACTCGCCTACTGTAAAGCAGAACACCAGATGGTCCGACAGTCAGCCTTTTAAAAATTACAGCAACAACTGACATGGATGAGCATTTACCACAAGCCTGCTTCTCTGCTGAGAGCTTTATTTAGATGTCTCATTTAAACCACACCACCACTGTATGGTAGAGAGAGTTTAATGACTCTCAATGTCCCGCAACACCAGGAAGTGAACCCAGGCAGGCTGGTCCCTGAATGTGCTTCTCAGCCCTTGCACTCGATGCCCACTTCCCCAAAGGGAGCACTGAGCTCTTGCGAGACTTTTTTCAGAGGGTTTTATGCAGGAAACATTGGAGAAGGCCAAAAAGGAACAAATTATCTCCTTCTTTGGTGCCAGTCCCTTTTCTCTTTTTATAGATCCTAAAGGGGAGAGAAAGATACTCACACATACTGCGGGATAGACAGTAAAGATTCAGCTACTTATTTAGAAGAGTCCTCAGCCTCGGGCGTGGGAACACTTCATCTCAGGAGGGAGGAACCCCTGCACTGAGGAAAGGGACTGTACCTTTTGGCCTCTAATGTACAGATACACCTCGGAGATAATGCAGGATTGCTGCCAGACCATCGTGATAAAGCGAGGCACACGAACTTTTGAGTTTCCCAGTGCATGTAAAAATGATATTTATACTCTGTTGTAGTCTAGTAAGTGTGTAATAGCATTATGTCTAAAAAAACAATGTACATACCTTAATTAGTAAGTATTTTATTGTTAAAAAATGCTAGCCATCATCTGAGCCTCCAGCGAGTCATAATCTTTTTGCTGCTGGAGGGTCCTGCCTCAATGTGGATGGCTGCTGACCAGTCAGGGTGGTGGTTCTGAAGGCTGGAGTGGCTGCGGCAATTTCTTAAAATAAGACAAGAGTGAAGTTTGCCGCATCAATTGACTCTTCCTTTCACGAACGATTTCTCTGTAGCACGTGATGCTGTGTATTAGCTTTCCCACAGTAGAACTTCTTTCAAGATTGGAGTCAATCCTCTCAAACCCTGATGCTGCTTCATCAACTAAGTTTATGTAATATTCTACATCTCGTGTTGTCATTTCCACAGTCTTCACAGCATCTTCACCAGGAATAGATTTCATCTCAAGAAACCACTTTCTTTGCTCATCCGTAAGAAGCAACTCCTCATCCATTAAAGTTTTTTCATGAGATTTCTGCCATTCAGTCACATCTCAGTCTCCACTTCTAATTCTAGTTCCCTTACTATTTCCACCACATCTGCAATTACTTCCTCCACGCAAGTCTTCAACCCCTCAAAGTCATCCATGAGGGTTGAAATCAACTTCTTCTGAACTCCTGTTCATATTGATGATTTTGACCTCTTCCCATGAATCACAAACGTTCTTAATGGCCTCTAGAATGGTGAACCCTTTCCAGAAGGTTTTCAATTTATTTTGCCCAGATTCATCAGAGGAATCATTATCTATGGCAGCTATAGTCTTACGAAATGTATTTCTTAAATAATAAGACATGAAAGTCAGAATGACTCCTTGATCGGTGGGCTGCAGTATGGATGTTGTGTTAGCAGGCGTGAAAACATGAATCCTGTACATCTCCATCAGAGCTCTTAGATGACCAGGTGCATTGTCAACGAGCAGTAATATTTTGAAAGGAATTTTTTTTCTGAGGTCTCAACAGCAGGCTTAAAATACAGCTGTGTTGTAAAAAGATGTGCTGTCATCCAGGCTTTGTTATTCCATTTGTAGAGCACAGGAAGAGTAGATTTAGCATCATTCTTAAGGGCCCTAGGATTTTCAGAATGGTCAATGAGCATTGGCTTCAACCTAAAGTTACCAGCTGCATTAGCCCCTAACAAGAGAGTCAGCCTGTCCTTTGAAGCTTTGAAGCCAGACGTTGACTTCTCTCTAAGCTGTGAAAGTCCTAGATGGCATCTTCTTCCAATGGAAGGCTGTTTCATCTACAGTGAAAATCTGTTGTTTAGTGTAGCACCTTCATGAATGATCTCAGCTAGACTGTCTGGATAACTAGCTGCAGCTTCTACATCAGCCCTTGCTGCTTCTCCTTGTACTTTTATGTTATGAAGATGGCTTCTTTCCTTAAACCTCATGAACCAACCTCTGCTAGCTTCAGACTTCTCTTCTGCAGCTTCCTCACCTCTCTCAGCCTTCACAGAGTTGAAGAGAATTAGGCCCTTGCTCTAGATTAGTCTTTGGCATAAGGAAATGTTGTAGCTGGTTTGATCTTCTATCCAGACCACTAAAACTTTCTCCATATCAGCAATAAGGCTGTTTCACTTTCTTATCATTCATGTGTTCACTGGAGTAGCGCTTTTAATCTCCTTCAAGAACTTTTCCTTTGCATTCACAGCTTGACTAACTGGCACAAGAGGCCTAGCTTTTGGCCTATCTCAGCTTTCAACATGCCTTCCTAACTAAGCTTAATCATTTCTAGCTTTTGATTTAAAATGAAAGATGTGGGGCCAGCCCCATGGCTTAGCGGCTAAGTGCGCGCGCTCCACTGCTGACGGCCCGGGTTCGGATCCTGGGTTCTCACCGACGCACTGCTTGTCTGGCCAGGCTGAGGCGGCGTCCCACATACAGCAACTAGAAGGATGTGCAGCTATGACATACAACTATCTACTGGGGCTTTGGGGAAAAAAAGGAGGAAGATTGGCAATAGATGTTATTGCCAATAACATAATAATGAAAAAGAGGAGGATTAGCATGGATGTTAGCTCAGGGCTGATCTTCCTCACAAAAATAAATAAATAAACAAATAAATAAATAAATGAAATGAAATGAAAGAGGTGCAACTCTTGAACACTTAGAGGCCACTGTAGGGTTATTAATTGGCCAAATTTCAGTACTGTTATGTCTCAGGGAACAGGGAGGCCGGAGGAGAGGGAGAGAGATGGGGGAATGGCCAGTTGGTGGAGCAGTCGGAACACAACATTTATCGATTAAGTTTGCTGTCTTATGTGGATGCAGTTCATGGCACCCCAAAACAGTTACAATAATATCCTCAAAGATCACTGGTCACAGATCACCGTAACAAATATAACAAAAATGAAAACATCTGAAATATTGCAAATTACCAAAATGTGACACAGAGACATGAAGTGAGCACATGCTGTTGGAAAAATGGCGTTGATAGACTTGCTCGACACAGGGTTGCCACAAACCTTCAAGTTGTAAAAAACAAACAAAAACCACAGTATCTGCGAAATGCAGTAAAATGAGATACACCGTACCAGGGACTATGCCAGGCCCGTCATAGATGTGTAGGCCTCCCCAACGTTTTCAGATGAGGGGACTGAATCTCTGAGGATTAGGTAATTTACCCAAGGTCACAGAGCTAGTATGTGGGGGACTATACCAGAGGCGAGGGAGACCACCCTGAGCAGCACCCCAGAGAGGCAGGGACCTCCCAAGCTGGCTCGACTAATCCACAGAGCTGGTGCTGGGCACAGTGGAGAGGTAAAGACATAGGCAGGTGGGCCAACAGAAGCCAGGTGTTTACTTCACACACGTCCCGGTACCTGATGGGTGCCCGATAACCTGAGATGGAAAGATTAGCATTGGGATCACAAAAAGCAACTTTTAGTAAATATAGGATGTTCTCTCCATCAAGGTGCTTTTCGGGATCCCTGGTGAGAATTCTCTCTCTGTTACCATCTAGCCCGGGCCATCTATACCCCTCCCACTGTCTCTGTTTTTTCCAGTGCCCCTCTTGAATCTGGCTTATCCGTCTGTACCTTGCTCACGCTGAATGGTCAGGCCAGAGAACAGTCTGTCACAGACGCTCTTGTTTCCTTCAGAAAAACATATGTACAGTATATCCCTTCTAATCCATGGGTAATAACTGGAAATCACTTTGCATTTGTCCCTGTACCGCTGATGTGTGCACCGAGAGGGGTTCAGTCTTCTTCATTTTCTGTTTCTGTGATACGCTCTGCTGCTGTTGTGCATCAAGGAACTTTTTTCAAAATGTTTACTGGTAATCTGGTTCTATTTGTTGAACTAGAAACCACTGTGATCTATTATTAATTGAATCTGCATTCCATTTATCTTGAAATGTAGATTAAAATTTACCTTGCCTTAAGCAGACCTAGTATATACAACTGTAGATTTACTAAAAAACTATTTAGAGAAGGGCAGTTATTTTATTTAACCAAAAGATCCTTCCTTTTACAAGAACTTATTATAGTATTCCTTTATATTTTACATATATTTAAACATACTAAAATTGAGTTTACTGCTCAACCGCATGGCTCGTGTATAAAGTAGAGTTGTAATTACTTGTATGTACTAGCCTTACGGAAATTGATCACTACCTAGGGTCAGCTTTGAGTTGGTGACAATGATGATGATAGTGGTGACATTTCCTGAGTACTTACTATGTCCCAGGGACTATGTAAACACTTTATGCACATCATTTTGTTTAGTCCTCACAACAGCCCTAAGAAGTATTAGGTACAGAGAGATTGAATGACTCCCATCCCTTAAAATGACACAGCCTGGATGCCATGCCACGCAGTGTCACTCCAGAGATGCAGGCCTTGCTCAATGTCCTCATTCACTAAACTGATTCTGGCTAATTGCTGCTTATTGATGTCAGCCCGTGGTAAAGAATACTGCCTTAAGTTTCTAAGGATATAAATTCTTCTCAGTGGAATTTTTCCCCAGACTAAATGGAAAATTGAAGGATTTTTTTCATATTTCAGTCAGAGCCATGGACTATTTCCATATAAAATCATGTAAGTGACACAAATTAGGAATAAATACATTATTCAGCTTTATATTATAGAGAAAAGTAACATTCAGTGTTCTTCTCTAAGAGGGAATATTATCAGAGGTATTCTAAGCTCATTTTTTAAGCTTGGGAGAACCGTGCACCTGACCGGGAATGTAATCCCACTTTTGACCACTAGGATTCATGATCTAGCAACAGTTTCCCCAGATCCTTTTCAAGGGGCTATGATGAAATAGATTATTTTGAGCTGACTTCCTCTTTAATCTTACTTAAACTAGATCATCTCTGATGGCCATGATGTGCTAAAATTCTGTGTCTAAAAATCTAAACGCAAAAAACAGTTGTTAGATGTTCCCAAGCAACCAACATTTCCCCTCACAGAATCCCCTCAGATCACACATTGTTGTTTAGTTGTCTACGTGGCCTATTCAGCAATGGTTTGACAGCGGTGACCAGAAATGTCTTGTTATGGTTACATCCCCAGCACCTGGTACAGAGGAGATGCTCAATTATCATTTACCAAGTGAATGGAAACTTTTGGGAAGGAGGATAGTCAAGAGCGGAAGAAAAGCATGGACAGATATACTTGCACCAACCAAGGAAACAGCTCCGCGATTGTTGCTCATTACAACCCTTGGTATTCAGTCATTCAGATTGTCAGCGCGTAGCAGCCAGAAGCTAGCAAGAATACACCTAGAGTCAAAAGCCAGTTTATTTAATTTGCTGACGCCAGGGAGAACACTCCTCATGGAACTTGGGGAGTATCTCAGTAAGGGAGAGTCAAGAGGGACATTTTATGGGTAGTGGATTTGAACTGGATGATTTGGCGGCAGGATTGAGAAAGTGGTGGCCACTTCTGGATTGGATGCTGTCAAAAAGCAAGGGCAGTTCAGCAACTGGGTCTCTCAGTAACCTTGGTTGAGAAGGTGGAAGGAGTCAGTTAAGCTAGGATGTCGCTGGTAAGAGAGCAGTCATTCAGAGGGAGGGTGGTAACCTGTTGCAGTCTCTCCTTTGAAATAGCGTGTAGGATCTGCTGGTCTTTGGAAATACTGTGTTCAGTTAGGAACAGTGCCATGCTCGTTTGATCAAAATCAAGTGTAATTCATCCAGATGCAGCCTTTGTGATTGGCATTATTTAAAATGGCCAAGTATTTTGATGTTTTTATGATGGGCTTTGCGATGGTTTTACCAAAATTTCAGAGCTATTTCATAACTTCCTCTATGTTTTCCTGCAGAAATACTGCTGACACTGAAGGTGGCTGGTTGCTTCTTTCTTCAGCTGACTGGGCTACTTGCTCAAAACACTTTCCAGTCTGGAGAGCTGCGTCTATTTGTTTTGACCCAACCGACCTGCCAGCCAGTTCTGCCAAAGCGAGATCGGCAGACGGGCCCCGGCTCCCGGCGTGGAGTCGGCTCAGCTGTTGCAGAAGGAGCTGCCTCCTCTCTTGACAGTCTGAAGCTCACGTCCAGACAGTTGCTCAGTCTGTTCACTGCATTCACCTTAGTGCAACTTAGATCTCTCCTGCAAAGTAAATGTCGACAGGCAAATTTCATACCCATGTCAGATTGAATGTATTTAAATGTATGTATTTAAGGAAAACAACCATGCTCTTGTTCTGTTCCTGTTTGGTTCCAGACACTGGTTTCTTGCTCTGTTTTCCCTGGCTAATCAGTCTAGGACAAAAGATTAAGATTTCATCTAGGGGAAAGAAAAGAATTTAAAAAAAAAAATCAAACTAAGGGTGTTTTAAGCTAAAGCCTGCATTTGGGATAAAAGCAGGACAGACACCACGGACAGCGCTGTATGTACAGAGAGCCGAGAAGGGAAGACCAGTCAAGTCAGAGCTGTATCTTTCTAGAAAGCTCTAAAGACCATGTTGGAAACAGATTCCAGCCACTAAACAGATGAAAAGGAGCCTGTGAGAGGGCTGTTCATATTAACAAGTACTTTTTCCTTTCTTTTTCTTTGTTAAAACAAAACTAGTTCACCTGAATCATGATCGAGAAGAAATATTTTTCATTTCCAAATTAAGTTCCCTTTAGATGGATCAGACAGCTGGAATTAGCATCTCCTCTTCCCCATCTGATCCTGACTCTTCCCTTCCCTTCTCTGCCTGGCCCAATTCTCCTCACTTTCATTCTTTTTTTAAAAAAATAATAAAAGCAACAGAAACCAGGTAAGCCCTTTATTTCCTTAAATGTTTTGCCAGCCACTTACCAGTTGCTAACTATTAAATTTCAGACAAATGCATTTACTGGCAAGGAGAGGAGTGAAGTGAGGACTTGATACCCATCTAGCTGAGGACGCCTGCTTTGGAAGCATGTAATTCTGCTCCCCAGCAACACTGGCCTAGAAACGGGAGAAAACCGTAGTGTGTTTAAAATTGTCCGCAGGTATCACGACAGATTTAACCTCCGCCATGTGTTTTTTATTTTGTTTTTTAGCAGTGCTGACTAAGCCGAAGTTTTGTAAGGTACATAAAATCCAATTTATATGTAAACAAGCAATAATTTAAGTTGAGAACTTAAGTGTTTTAATTGTATAATTTTTGTGAGGTATACATATTGTGGAATTGACTCAAAAATGAGGTACTTCAGTATTAAATTAGATATCTTCATAGCAATGTCTCCTAAAGGTGTTTTGTAAAGGATATCAATGCCTTGATTAGACCTAATTTGTAGACTTAAGACTTTTTATTTTCTAAACCTGTGATTCTGCTCATAAATCATTTATCTAATCTATATGATATGCAGCCGCTGTAGGAACCAATTCTTGATTTTTATATGTTTATATTCTTTCTTAATGAACCTTAGAAAGACTACATGTTACTAAGCAGGCCACTTTTCTGGTTGTTTTTCTTGCCCACTCTGGTAGGGGAATAATCTTTTATTAATTGGCGTCAGTTTCAGACAACTGCAATACCAAGAAACTGATGACCTTTTTTTGAGCTATTTCTCCCCAACCCCTAATACACATACTTTCTTACCTAAATTTCAGAATGATGTCTTTTTGGTGTCTGAAAAGCAAAGCAATTTTATATCTCATTAGCCGGGCTTTTTAGGAACAGAGAGGATTTTCCTTGAAATTTGATTGCTTATTTGTGGCAGGGTGAAAAATGTCCAAACTACCCCGATTTATATTTATATCTCTCTCTATACGTACAGATTATGGAAGTGTAGAAAGAGATATAGCCCAAAGATAAATGGTAAGTAGACAGTCGGAAAGTGTTGCTCCATACTAAAGAGATTTTCTGGAAATTTGCATTTCGATACTTGTTTCCACTTGAGAGGGGTCTCGCTACAGGGAGGTGGCCAAGGAACAGCACTTCTCGGCGGCCACCAGTTCACGTCCCCCTCAGAAAGCTCTGCTTTTCTCAGCCAAACCATTGGGTTGCCCAACTGTGATGGAAAAACGAGCAGATGTTGGCCCAGAACTCCATGGCCTCGTCGGTGTGATGAGGCTTGTGTTATACACAGTTATTTAATGTGACCAGTTTTAAGTTGATTTTCAGAAATATGTGAATTAGAATGACTTTAACTTCACACAGCACAAAGGAGAAATAGAGTTTAAACTGGATTTGTTTTGTTTTGAGTTTTAAGTCCCTTTTCACTATAATGCTGTCCAAAAATGTCTGTGTTTCTTTTATTGTTGATCCATCTGCCCACTGTGTTTTCATGTCAATCCCTGAATTCAGACAGATCGACAAGCCTGTGATACTGGTAATTTAGAATAACTCGTGATCATTACTGTTTTGAAGGAAAAGAGAGTATAAATTCTCCTGTGGTTCAGATCAGGTAATGGATTTTGCTTTACATCTAATTAAGGGAAGAGTAAGTGAAGGCATCCTCTGATCATATTGATCACTATAGAAGCAAAAGCCAAATCAATCCCCTTCATTATCAGTATTTCTCAAGCTGTACACAGTAAATTTGTTAGACTGAGGACTTGGTTTTCGTTTAATAGAACAAATAATCAGTGTTTTACTTATATTACTAAATGTGAAAAACATATAATGTGAAAAGTATACATACATTAACTTGGTTGTAAAACTCATTTAAGTGTTCATGTAATATGGTAAGATTAAAAAGTGAAGTGAGCTGTTTATTACTACAATGAATTCGTTTGACTCAAAGATTAAAATGCCCCCTCCCACATGTATCTCTCGTGGCCTGTAATAATTGAAAGCAATGTTTTTGCAGTTTATATAATGCAATTTTTAATGTGTTTAAAAATGGAGTTCATATGGGCTTAACACATGAAGTGGGTGGCACAGATCCACTTGCAGAACCCAAAGATACACAATCAATTTTGAAATGCAACTTAAGCCATTAATTGTTGGTGTGAATTTAAAATTTTCTAGTATTTGTATGGTAGTATGCTGCCTAAGAGCAAAGCATTCTCTGCACAAAAGAAAATTACTGTAGTGGCTTCGATTTTAATTAGAATTTTCTCCCTGGTGTTTCTTTATAGACTAAAACAAAATCTTTTAAGTTTCTTACTACAGGTAAAAGCTATGTGCAAGAACCTCAAAATGCTAAAATCTAGCATAATGCCTTAGATCTGTTTTTAAGTCTTGTATATTCCTACATAGCTGTCCAATGTATTATATTTGTATAGTGAATTGTGTACAATTTTTGAATAAGTGCATCATCACTTAACCTTGATGTTGTTGATTAGTGATGATGCTACCTTTCTTCAAACATTTAACTGTCATTTTTTTTCTTTGTCATTTGTGGGTTTTATTTGTACAGTTCCTCATGAAGTTGCATCTGAGATGTGTGTATATGAAAAGATTATCCAAGGGTAAAATTAAGCAATATATTAACTATGGTTCTTCAGGAGAAAGCTGACCGTGTTTCAGGTTGTGATTTATTTTCAAATGGAGTTGACTCTGAACATCACTTGTTCACCTGCATTGATGTTTGTATTTCTAGTGTGAGCAGTTTATGCAAAGGTAGATATATTCAGAGAAATTTTAAATACATTTATGCAAGTTAATATTGCTTTGCTGATGCTATTTGCTTATTTGATGTTAAATAATGCTATTGTAAATAAAGAATTCTGTTGTTATTGCATCATTTAATAAATTTTAATGCCTTCGGGTTTTACATGGCTTTGGAGATTTTTATGTGTTTATATTGTATCTTCATTCATAATTGGATTTAAATTTAAAATACCTGACTTGTCATTTAATAATTTGTTTATACAATTTCTTACATATATAAAAATTTCTTACATTTAATAATTTCTTACATTTATACAATAGTGACACTATTCACAGCACTTTAACATTTATTCTCCCCGTGATTCCTTTTATAGATTTTCAGTTTGAGGCCAAAGAGGAGCGTGTCTTGTTTAAGATTATCTAACGACTTAATGGCAGATACAGGCCGACTCTCGGTCCCCTGAGTCCTAAGCGATGTTACTGCCCTCCTCACCAGACTGTTCCACCTCACGTCCGCATTTCTCCAAAAGCATTTATAGAATCATGTGGATGTCTGACTGGCTTATTAAGGTTATACATTACACATTAGAATATTCATGATCGTTTTAAGAGATTGGTTTCTTAGTTGATAAACAATGCAAGTACAATACCTAAAACCCAGGTCATAAACTTCAAGAAACACTACTAAATACAATCTGAAACTGTAATTTTAAAAGATACCAAAGACAAAATGAGTGATGAGGAAAATCTATCTATGCTACTAACTATATTAGCAAATTTAAGGAAGAAGGAAAAAAACCATGATTAACTTAATAGATGCCAGTTGTTAAATTTTGCATAGGATAAATTTCAGCCCCCATTCACGAGAAAACCTCAAGGGAAAATAAATCTGCTAGGAAAAGTAAATGTCCTAAAGTTGTTTGAGGTTATCTGCTGCAGTCCCACTGTGAGACATCCTACTTAATGTGAAATAAGAATTCAAGTCAGAACAAAACAGGGAGGCCCACTAGCAATGCTAAGAAATGTCCTGCCTCTGGAATTGAAGAGGTAGGACATTGTCAGCCAATTTGTCTAGGGAAAACCCAAATGGAGCAACTCACCAACTTTTGGAATTATTAAAACAAGCTCAGTGAGAGGGCTAGAATATGCAAAAAGCAGTGCCTTCTGTCCACACTAATGACCAATTGTTTAAAATCCCCATTTATGATAAAATAATACAGTGCTTATAAAATAAGATTACAGCTGACACGAAGTGTGAAAGACCTTTGTGAAGAAAACTATGGTTTTACTAAAAGACCTGAAAAAATGGAGACGTGCCCTGAACCTAGAAAAGAAAGACCCAATATTATAAAACCATCAGTTCCTTCCCCCAGATCATTACAATCCCAGTCAAGATCCAAAAAGTAGATGCATTTGGAAGATAAGATGTACAGTAATAGAAATTTTGTAGAGGAAAAACATGTAGGAGTTATAAAAAAACATTTTATAACATACTGATTAGTATTGTAAAATACGTGTAAGTACATGGATATAGAAATGGATAAATACATCAGAAGAACAGAATAGAGCCCAGAGACAGACTGCTATGTATATGTAAATTTAATATATAATAGAAATGGCATTTCTAATCAGTAGGAATCTCTTCTCAGAGAAAAATAATGTTGAGACAATTGGCCACATTTGGGGAAAATACCAAGTTAACTCCCTACCTCAAAATATTAACCAATTCCAAATGTATCACGGGTGTAAACATGATGAAATATAAAAGAAGACTATGTTTACACTGTTGGAAAAGTGAAGGCATTCTTTAAAAGACAAAACACAGAAGTTAGTAAGAAAAGAATAAATTTATAAAATTTTGATCTGTCAAAAAACTGAAGATAGCAAGCAATGCAACAAAGTGATGTTAATGCAAAGTTTATAAAAAATGAGAAAAAAAAATGAGCAGAGTATGAACAGATAATGAGAGTGGAAATGGCTACTAAATATTAAAAGATGTTCAACGTCACTAATAATAAAAGGGAAAACAATAAGGAGATACCATTTTTCATCCATCCATTTGGCAAAAAATTAAGAGTTTAGCAATAGCCATGAATATTCCCATGGACTCTAGTGGGAATATAAATTCTTTGGTATCCAAAGCAAACGTCTGTATAAATTTGGTGAGATTGGTATTCCTTTGAATTTCGGGTGGTACTCATCACTGAAGCCATATAACTGTTATATATCCTTTTGATAAGTTGAACTTGAATCATTGGTCAGAGATCAGAACGTGAGGAAGCGTGATCTGTAAGAATCTGGGAGGAGGAATGTTTCAAACAGCAAATACAAAGGTTACGAGACAGAAACCAGCTGTGGTGTCTGAAGGACGGCAGGAAGGCCAGTGTGGCTGGGGAAGATAACATGGGTGAGTGGTAGGAGGTGAGGACTGAGAAGTAGCCAGGGGCAGATCACATAAGGTCTTACAGGCCAACGCACAGAATCTAGATTTTATTCTAAGTGTAACGGGAAAACATTGGAGAGTTTTCGTCAAGGGAGTAACATGATCTAATTTGTGTTTTTAAAAGGCTGGCTACTGGGCTGGCCCCATGGCTTAGCAGTTAAGTGCACGCGCTCCGCTGCTGGCGGCCCGGGTTCAGATTCCGGGTGCGCACCGACGCACCACTTCTCCGGCCATGCTGAGGCCACGTCCCACATACAGCAACTAGAAGGATGGCCCTGGGCTAACATCTGTGCCCATCTTCCTCCACCTAATACGGGACGCCGCCACAGCACGGCCTGACAAGCGGTGCATTGGTGCACACCCGGCATCTGAACCCTGGGCTGCCGGCAGTGGAGCACGCGCACTTAACCGCTACACCACGGGGCCAGCCCCACTGCACAGAATTTCACAAAGGCTCAGGAGTTAGCAGGTGCCTCTGGATGTGGGTGTGAGAAGCCTAGTCAAGAAGCTGGCACATCTGCTCCTCTGCTCCAAGCAAACAACCTCTCCAACCTGGGCAGAAGAATGAAGGTGTATTCTCCAGGAAAGGAAACAGAGGGGTCAGGGGGATGGTATCATACTGAAAACAGGGTATTATAAAATGTACAGTTAAAACATTGATCCCTCTTCACCAAATTAGCTTCCTGAACACACTCTCCTGCCTGGTTGCCTAAGTGTCTTCACAAGGGAACCTGAGCAGCTGCCAAGACAAGACCCACAGACACTGACATCTGTGGTTCCCCGTGAAAAAGCCCAGGTCACCTTACTGTGAATCCCACAATCGACAATCCTGCCCACATACGCTGAGCTTCCAAACATCTTTTTAGTGCCTCTCTCTAAAACATGAGTGCACAGCCAAGGATCACCATACTTCCGAGAAAAACCCTGATGTGAAAGTGACTCCAGCAGCCGTGAACATGCACCCCTCAGATCTGCGGTGCAGCGGAGTGTGATGAACCCAGAGGCCAGCTGCGGCACACTTCCCACCGGCAGCTCCCAGGCAGTGACGGAGAGCAGCAGGAATACTAAGGCAGGCCCACTCTCGGGAGATGCAACTGCTCTGCTGAACAGCTTTGCCTAAGGGACTTGACATCGGCCTTGCCAAACTTGCTTAGACTCGTGGTGCACTCTGAGGCTTTTTCACCTAATCATCCTTCCTGGTCAGATGACTCTTCTGGCCTGTCCTGGATTCATCCCTACTTTCCCTCACAAGTATTTCACCTAATGAATCACTTGCACATCTAATCCCATCTTGGCAACTGCTTCTTGGAGGGTCCAGACTAACACAAGTAATCAGAGAAAGCAGGCAGTGGATGGGGACTGGGGACAGGCTCGCTCAAGGCCAGTAGAAGAGGATGTCATCTTGGTCAGCAAGTATGGCACTAGACAGCAAGGACTGTCTAGTCCTTGGCACAAGGACTCAATTGCTAAATGTTTTGCTTACGGGGACCTAGGAAAATGTGCCAGTGAAGGGGAACGCTATGGCAGGTAGAATGATACAAGACATTTGAAAGGCTTGGGGGTGAGGGGATGCCTACAAAGACAGTGGAGAGGGCTGGCCACTGCCAAGTTGGATTGATGCCCTGCAGAGGGATAAGGAGGCTGAGGGCTCTTGAAGAGCAATTAACACTACATATGAGACCCCAGGGCCTCTGTGGCAGCACCCAAGGAGGCTCTTCTCTCCTGCAGTGGAAGACCAGACACAGCTGAGCGGCAGGCTACAGAGCTCATTGTTGGAGTTTTAAAATGCTCAACTAAGGCAGGCTCGTTATGCAAAAAGGGGCTCCGGTGGGGAAAACCTGGGATCCTGAAACATGAGTAGAGACTTCTAGTTGGTTGCTGCTGATACTGAAGCCCCCTGAATCTCTGGGCTTGCAGAGGTGGCCCACCCTTCCTACTAAGAGCTATCGACTTAACATCTATAATCAAAAAAGGAAAGAACAGAGGAGCAGCAGCCTGAGTGCAGTCTCTTCAATAAAAAGTCATGGTCCCTTGCTCAGTTCCCAGACCTGAGCCAATTTTCAACTCCAAAACCCATTGACTGAAGAGGTGGCCAAGTCCTTAGGAGTAAGAACCTTGCAACACCACGGCAAGTATATGAACCATGATGACTCCCTAATCTTTCGCTAAGGAAGCTACAGTCATTAACTTGGGAGACTGTACACTGGGAGAAGGGGAAGAAGCAGACACTTGGAGGATTATGGACACAAGATCTGAGTTGACATTGATACCTGAAAACAAGCATCATCCTGAACCCCTGTTAGCATGGGGGCCTAAGAGGCCATGTAATCAATGGAGTCCTGGCTGAAGTCCCACTCACAGTGGGCCTATTGGTTCCATGGACCCACCCAGTGGGCATTTCCCCAGTCCCCAAGTGGACAGTAGGAATTTATATACTTGGCAGTGGGAATAACCCCTATATTGGGTCACTGGCCTATGGAGAAAGAAAGCCAAGTGGAAACTTCAAAACTGCCCTCCTAACAAGACTGTAAATCAAAAACAATATTGCTTTGGGAGGAGGAGGGCTGGTGGAGATGAGCCCCACCATTAAAGACCTAAAGGATGCAGAGTGGTGGTCCCCGTAATTCACCAGTGTGGCCCCTGGCGATGCAGCCTGGAGAACGACAGTGGACTACCACGGATTTAACCAACTTAAATTCTTGATTGCAGCTGCTGTGCTGGCTGTGGTATTGTTGCTGTAGCAGATGAGTAAGGCATCAGGATGATACATAGCCAACGATTTGGCAAGTCCAGTCTGTCTGTTTTTTTTTTTTAATGTTTTGTTTAATACTGTGCTTTTGTTTTTGTTTTTCTTTGCTGGGAAAGATTCACCCTGAGCTAATATCTGTTGCCAATCTTCCTGTCTTTTTTTTTCCCCTCCCCAAAGCCCCAGTACATAGTTGTATATTCTAGTTGTAGGTCCTTCTAGTTCTTCTATTTGAGCTGTCGCACAGCATGGCTACTGACAGACAAGAGCGTGGTTCTGCACCAGGGAACTGAACCTGGGCTGCCAAAGCAGAACGCTCTGAACTTTGACCACTAGGGCCATCAGAGCTGGTCAGAGCTTTCTCTCTCTCTCTCTTTTTTTTTTGAGGAAGATTGGCCCTGTGTGAACATCTGTTGCCAATCTTCCACTTTTTCTTTTTTCTTCCCAAAGCCCCAGTACATAGCCGTGTATCATAGTTGTAGAGTTGTAGCTCTTCTACATGGGATGCCACCTCAGCGTGGCTTGATGAGCAGTGAGCAGATCTGTGCCCAGGATCCGAACCATTGAACCCCGGGCTGCCGAAGCAGAACACATGAACTTAACTGCTACACCACTGGGCCAGCCCCTCTCTTTTTTTTTAAGGCTTTTTTTTCCTATTTGTATATTTTTTCCAGCTTTACTGAGGTACAATTAACAAATAAAACTGTAATATATTTAAAGCAAGTGCACTCTCCCATTGTAATTGGAAAAGAGAACTGGAAATGTTCGCATTCAAACAAGAGAAACAAGAATAATCATTTATAGTTTACCTCAGGGCTATGTTAACTCTCCCAACCTCTGTCATGGTGTGGTCCCAAGGGGATCTGGACCACCCGGACATTGCACAGAACATCACACTGACTCATTACATCAGTGACATTGTGCCGATTGGACAGGATGAACAAGAGCCTAATGTACTAGAGGCCTTGGTAAGACACATGGGAGGTAAATACTATGAAGACTCAGGAACTGGCTGCTTCAGTGAAGTTTTCAGAGGCCCAGTGATCAAAGGCATGCTGGGATAACCACTCCAAAGTGAAAGATGAATTGCTGCATCTTGAATCTCTTACCACAAAGAAGGAAGCACAGCACCTGGTAGACCTATTTGGGTTCTGGAGGCAACACCCTCCACTTGTAGGAATACTGTTCAATGCCTCCTACACTGAGGAATACTGTTGCAGTCTGGATACCAGGTGACACAGAGGCTTGCAGCTCTGAGTGAGGCCCAGAGCAGGAAGGATTCTGCAGCAGGTCCAGGCCACTGGACCATCTGATCTGTCAGATCCTATGGTGTTGGAAGTGTCGGTGGTTGAAAAAGATGCAGTGCAGAGTTGATAGCGGGCCCTGATAGAAGAATCGAAACACATGCTACTCAGGTTCTGGAGCAAGGCCAAGACATCCACAGCAGAGAAGTGCCTGCTTTTTGAGAAACAACTTCCAGTGTGTTACTGGGCCCTACTGGAGAAGGAACTCTTGATCACCAAATACCAAGTAACCATACATCCTTAACTGATGCTATGAACTGGGTTCTGCTGGACCTAACAAGTTATAAAGTCACATACGCCCAGCAGCAATCATAAAATGGAAACGGTACATCAGGATTGGGTTCTAGTAGGACCAGAAGGCACAAGTAAGCTGCATGAGGAGGTAGTCCAGACGCACATGTCACTCACCACGGTTGCACCAATGCCTCTCCCATGGTTACATGTATGGCCTTTTGTGGGGAGTTTCCCTATGACTAGCTAAAAGAGGAAGAAAAAGCCCAAGCTTCGTTCACAGAATGGTCTGCTCAGTACATGAGAGCAAGCTAAAAATGGACAAGTCCATTGGAGAGTGGCCCTGAAAGAGGGAATAATCCTCCAAGAGGGAAAGCTGCAAGGAGTATACATACGTGGTCATCACTTTGAGTGTAAAGAAAAGTGGCCCAAGGTGAGAATATATACAATTTCCCGGCCAATGGGACTTGGAATCCGGTCAGGGACCTGGAAGGAAATGAACTGGAAGACTGGAGACAAGGCATTCTTAAATACAGGCACATGGATGCACATATGGAAATAAGCACAGAGTTTGAGAATTTTTGTATTGCACATTCATGCCCACCATAGGACAAGCACTGAACGATCAAGTAAACAAAATGGCTTGGCCAATTGATGTGAGCCAGAGTTCATCACCAGCCACCCCAGAACTGGCTGGAATGTGAATAGAGTGGCCATGGTGGCAAAGACATAGGCTGTGCATGAGCCTATCAGCATGGATCTTCACTTACCAAGGCGGATTTAGCTACTGAATGTCCAACTTGTGAGCAACAGAGATCAATGCTGAGCCCCCAGTATGGCACTGTTCCTCAAGGAGACCAACTTTGTGGTAAACTGATTACAGCATGACTCTTCAATCTTAGAGAGATCAGCAGTTCATCCTCACAAGGACAGATACCTAGGTATGGTTGGCCTTTCCCGCCCACAGAGCCCCTGCCTGCACCACTATCCAGAAGCTTGGGGAATTCCTGATCCACAGGCATAGAATTACACACAACATGGCATCTCTCTAGGGGACCCACTGCCCAGTGAAGGAGATGCAAAAGTGGGCCCCTAGCCCCGTGGCTTAGTGGTTAAGTGCTCGCGCTCTGCTACTGGCGGCCTGGGTTCGGATCCCGGTTGTGCACTGACGCACCGCTTCTCCGGCTGTGCTGAGGCCGGGTCCCACATACAGCACCTAGAAGGACGTGCAACTATGACATACAACTATCTACTGGGGCTTTGGGGAAAAAAAGGAGGAGGATTGGCAATAGATGTTGGCTCAGAGCTGGTCTTCCTCAGCAAAAAGAGGGGGATTAGCATGGATGTTAGCTCAGGGCTGATCTTCCTCACACAGACACAAAAACGTGGGCCCCTGACCATGGTATGGTAGTGACCATACTGCACTACCCAGAGGCAACTGGGCACATACAGCTTGAGAACAGCCTCCTGAAGGCCAATCTCAAGTGCTAGCTTGGAGGCTACATCTCTAAATGAAATCTCTAAATGGTGCTATGTCCCCAATCAGAAAAATTTTTGGATCCAGGAATCAAGAGGTGGAAACAGCAATGGCCCCTCTCAACATCATCAATATCAATAACCCATTTTTATAAAAAGAATTTTATGGGCCAGCCCCAGTGGCCTAGTGGTTAAGTTTGGTGCACTCTGCTTCGGCAGCCTGGGTTTTGTTCCTGGGTGCCAACCTCCACCACTCATCTGTCAGTGGCTATGCTGTGGCAGTGGCTCACATACGAAAAAAGGAAGATTGGCAACAGATGTTAGCTCAGGGCGAATCTTCCTCAGCAGAAATAATAATAATAATACAAATTTAAAAATAAATAAAAAGAATTTTATGCTTCCCATCCCTGAAACTCTGGGTGCTGCAGGGTTGAAGGTCTTGGTCTCAAAGGGAACTCACTCATCAGTGAACATAGCAGGGGCCCATTGAACTACAAGTTATGGCTACCACTAGGGCACTTGGGACCCCATATGCCCAGAACCACCAGATGAGAAGAGTCCCCTTATTGGCAGGGGCAATAAACTCTGATTAGCAGGAGGATGCAGGGCTGCTTCTACACAATGAGGACAGGGAGGATTACAAGTAAAACCCAGGTGATCCACTTGGGTGCCTCCTGGTATTCCTTTGACCCACTGTAACTGTGAATGGACATGTGCAGCAAATCTGGACTGAAGGCTATGATTGGCAAAGGCTCAGAGTCCTCCAGAATGAAAGTTTAAGTCACACTCCCAGGTAAGCCACCAAGACCTGCTGAGGTGACAGCTGAGGGTGAAGGGAATTTAGAATAAATAGACGATGAGGAAGAGGGTGAGTGCCAGTTGAGGTCCCAAGACCAACAGCCTTGATGGGACTATAGTTCATCCCACTAAACTCCCTCTTCTGAATTTCTCTCTAGAAAGAAAAGTACACAGGAGGGCCGGCCCCGTGGCTTAGCGGTTAAGTGCATGCTCTCCGCTGCCGGCGGCCCGGGTTCGGATCCCGGGTGCGCACCGAGGCACCACTCCTCCAGCCATGCTGAGGCCACGTCCCACATACAGCAACTAGAAGGATGTGCAGCTATGACAGACAACTATGTACTGGGGCTTTGGGGGAAAAATAAATAAATAAAATCTTTAAAAAAAAAAAAAAAAGTACACAGGAATTACACAGGAGCAGCACTCTGAATGTGTGTGGAGAAGTAGATATGTGAAGTCCAAGATGTGGACTATGGGGTAACTGAAAACATATTTAAAGAAATAAAGGCTTAAAATTTCCAAATTTGATGAAAGATATACACACACAGATCCAAGAAGCTCAACAAATCTCAAGCAGGATAAACACAAACATACACACACATTTACTCATCAGTATAAACACACACACCAAGACACATCATAATCAAATTGCTGGATACAGTGATAAAGAGGAAGACCATAAAAGCAGCCAGAGAAAGAAGACGCATTATATACAGATGAACAAGATAAGAAGGATTTCAGTCTTGTCAGAAATTATACAAGCCAGAAGAGAAGAGAACATGACTGGACAATGAAATATGAATAGAAAACTACAACTTAACATTTCAGTCAACATTTAACATCAATTTGAAGGAGGAATGTGAGTCATAGTACCTGTCTGATCCAGGTAAGATCAAGAAAGTACTAGAATCAAAACATGTAGAATGGTTTTGAATATCTTTGAAGAAAACCCATAGGCAATATTAGAGCATTCTTTAAGTACCGGATCACCAATATTTTTGATGACAAAGAGGACAAGATTGTATGGAAAAACACAAACATTGAAAACTTTGAGTCAAAAAGTGATTCAGAAGCACTGGACTGTGAATATGAGTTTTAGGAACACCTCAACCAAATTAATTCTCTCTTATTTTCCTTTACATGTAGGCACAAAAGTAATATATGATTAAAATCTATGTCAATAAAATTCTAAGTGATAAGATGACATTATGTCATAATTAAATTGGCAGGATTTTTTCATTATCAGAGGTTATAAAATAACACTGCTGCATCTTTCAACAATTGAAGGCACTTTAGATTCAATCAAAGAGTAAGAGCCAAAGTAGTAAGACATGAAATAAGAGAGCTCACAAAATAAGATGGGGCAGGGGGCATTGGTGGAAATGGGGGGACAGAGCCTAGGGGATTGAGGTTTTTATAATGCCACAGCACTAGGGAATGAAACACCAAACTCATGTCTCTACAGGCTGGCTGGGTCTGAGGTTAGCCGCTTAAGGGATTCACACCTAATGTTCCTCAGACCTTTCTTATCTCTTTCTCCTTGCACATTCCACACTCTTCTAGGCCCAAGTTCATCTCCCTCAGTGTACTTTTTATAAAATTTTTGAGGGAGGGATAGAGAGGCAAAGGATACTACAGGACTCTGAAGAAAAAATTATTTCAATGATTTTGTTTAAAGATCCTTGAATTTTTTTAGTTTTTTCTCTTTGTGTTTTAGTTTGGATAATTTCTGTTGAGCTACCTTCAAGTTCACTGATTTCTTCCCCAGCTGTGCTGAGTCCACTGACAAGTCTGTTGAAGGCATCTCTGTAACCATGCACTTTATATCTAGCATTTTCATTTGACTTTTTCTTCCAGTTTCCATCTCTCTGCTGAAATTTCCCATCTGTTCATGCGTGTTCTCCACCTTCTCCAACAGAGCCTTTACCATAGTAATCATACTTCTTTTAAATGCCGTCTGTTAATCCCACAGCTGGGTCATCTGAGTCTGATTCTATTGTTTGCTTTGTCTTTTGAATTTTTTCCATGCTTTTTTGTGTGTCTCAGAAGTTTTCATTGAATGGCAGACATTACATGTAGGACAATAGAGAAAGAGGTAAACAGTATTTATGCCTAGAAGTGGATACAACTCTTCTTCTGTCAGGCCATTAGTGTGGGGGTTGCATTAGACTAGTCAGGAGAGGAGTTGAGTTGGGTTTGGGTTTTGTTGGGTCTCTGGTTACTTTCAGTGGACCATAGACGTCAAATTCCTCCAATGGGGAGCTAGTGCTTAGAGTAGGGACTGGGATGAGGAAGTTTCTCCGTGTTATTCCTCCACGCTCAGCTCTCGGCAGACCTTGTTCGCCTGCACTACGAAGAGGGTCCCTCTCCGTGCTCTTACCCCTCTTTCAGTGGTAGATTGATTGTGCTTGATACTTGGTGTTTGCTGGCTTGCTGGAAGGGGGGCGGTGGGGGTTGTTGCCTTGGTCCAACTTCAGTCTTGAGCAATCTCTGTGTCCCTGGGTCTTGGAGGTGGGCCTTTCTCAGTGATCTTTCCCTCCTCCCCACTTGGCAGGTCTCATGTGGGAGCGATTCCTGCCCCTCCCCCAGCACTAGGAGACTTCTAATGGTCTGGGCCGAGGACTGTTTCCTGACTCTCCCATGGGGGGGCAGAAAGGTTTTCTTCTACCCTTCCCCAGCCCCATTGGGTCTTCACCTGTGCCGTGGGGGCCAGAGTGGTTGCTGCTCTTCTTCCTTCTCCTGGATTCGTGCACCTAGGAGAAGATGCAGGCAGGGTGTCACACCTTTTCTACAGCACCAGCTGCTTCCTTTCTCCAGGCCTGCACCTCCGAGAGGCTTTCCCTGAGAGGCTGGTGGAGAGCCATGTAGAAGAGCCTGCAAGTGGGGTGAACACTGCTCTTGTCTATGGCTCCCAAGTGTCTTATTCTCTTATGCTAGCCTACACTCAGCCTATAGCAATCTGTTCAAAAGTTTTAGTTCAGCTCTTCTTACCTGCTTGTATGGCCTTTTGTCCTCCTGTGCTCTGCCAGGAGGGGGCCTAGCTTTCTTAGATTTCAGGCTACTTGGTTGCCCTGCAACCTCAACTCTCTGATGCGTTCAGGGGAAGCTATAATTCTGCAGTGAACCCAGCTTTTTCTTGTTGTTGGATGGAAGCATTACTCATTCCAGCTTTCTATATATTAGGTGAAAGTGGAAATCTCCCCTGATCTCTTCTTATAAACCAAGAGTTCTACAGGTGAAGACAGTTGTGTACAGGGGTAATGGGATCTGGAAGAACTTAAACGAGTATACGGATGTGGTAAAATAGAACACAACTCCATAGAAGAGTGAACTTTGAAAAGAAACTCAAGATCCTTGTTGGGTTTGGAGCTCATGAGAATGCTGTTTCAAGAAGCATAGCCGGAAGGGCAATAGAATTCCAGTAAGTATGATATGCTGAACGTGGCAACCCTAAATACGTCACTCGTGGATAAAGCTTATAGATCCCTCGCCTGAGTCAAATGAACATTTAAAAGGTCAAGAGCCACTCCAGGAAATCTACCTTGTCCAGTCTCGGGGCCCTGGGATGTACTGAAGCTTGGGGAAGGCAGAACTATCTTGGAGCCGGAACAATGCCTCGAACCTTCTGGGCTCCAGCAAAAGGAATATTCAAATTGAGATATGTTATGTTGCATGAAAACCCACCACCAGGTTTCAGTTGACTTTAACACTAGTGCTTCTTTTCATGGCAAGCAATTGAAACTGATTCCAGCTAACACACAGAGACATACACAGAAAAAGAGAGAACAGAAACAGCAAAGAGGGGCCGCCCCGTGGCTTAGCGGTTAAGTGTGCGCGCTCCGCTGCTGGCGGCCCGGGCCCTCATCTCCGGCCATGCTGAGGCCACGTCCCACATACAGCAGCTAGAAGGATGTGCAACTATGACATACAGCTATCTACTGGGGTTTTGGGGGAAACAAAATGGAGGAGGACTGGCAATAGATGTTAGCTCAGAGCCGGTCTTCCTCAGCAAAAAGAGGAGAATTAGCACAGATGTTAGCTCAGGGCTGATCTTCCTCACACACACACACACAAAAAGCAAAGAGCTTTAATAGAAGGATATAGGAGTCGAGCAACTTAAACTAAAAAATGGAAGAAACCAGTGCAGCTGAAGCTACCTCAGCAAGGGTTCTTTGACTTTCTCGCTAGAGCTGCCTTTATGGTGATTCAGCTGCCATGTCCCAGTTTCTGAATTCCTTGTCCCAATTTTCAAATTACTTGGAGAGGAAAATATGATTGGCCTACCTTAGATGAGGTCTCTAAGGAGCAGGGCCCCTTGGCACAAACTTGGGAGTGTTACCAAAATCATGGAGGCGTGAGGAGCCGCCCCACGAGCTTTGCACAGCTTTACAAAGTGGAAGGTCAAGGGTAAGGAGTGTGGGAGCTGCCTAACTATCGAGAAGGAGGGGCCAAACGACCATCATGTAGAAATCATTCAATTGTTTATCTAGAAAATCCCACAGACTCAACAGGAATATATGAGAATTCATAAGACAGCTCAGAATGATAACCACATACGAAATAAGTAAGAAGAATATATTGGATACAAAATTCCCACTCACAATACCAAGTTTTTTAAAACTATAAAGTTCCTCAGGATAATCTTATAAAAAAATGTACAAGTACATTTACTAAGGAATATAAAAGATTTAAGTAGAAAGACATGAGAATGTTGGTTTTTCACAACTAATTTATAGGCTTAGTTTCAACTCATATTTCAATGGAATTTAAAAAATTTTTTTTGTGTATGAGGGAGATTGGCCCTGAGCTAACATCTGTGCCAAGCTTTCCTCTATTTCATATGTGGGTCGCTGCCACAGCATGGTTTGAGGAGTGGTGTAGGTCTGCACTCAGGCTCTGAACTCACGAACCCGGGCTGCCGAAGTGGAGCCTGCAGACTTAACCACTACACCACCAGGCCAGCCCCTGGAATTTTTTAATTTGCCAAAATTATCTAAATGTTATCCACAAGAAGAAATAGACAGAAAAACCTTTAAAACTATTAGAAACCAATGAGCTTTAATATAAATAAATAAATATTTGACATTAAAATTCTGGAAAGAAATAGCCCAGAAGATTAACAGTACTTTCTCTACGGGGAGAAATAAGGGATGATTTTTTTTTCTTCTTCATAGGTCTTCTGTATTCTCCAAATGTCTATAGTAAACTAATTGCATTTATAAAAGAAGAGGAGTGGAAAGGGAGAATTACTTCTAACAGACCTTGAGTCGCTACTATTTTTGATATATTTTCTTCTAGTCCTCATATGCATTTTAAAAACAAAACTGAGTTTATAGTGCGTTAAACTTCTGTATCCTACTTTTCTTATTTTAAATAAGCATTTTCCATGTTAGTAAAAAATGAGTTTATACAAGGTTTTTGCTTTCTGTGTGTGATGAAAATTAGCCCTCAGCTAACATCTGTTGCCAATCCTCTTTTTGCTGAGGAAGTTTGGCCTTGGGCTATCTTCCTCCATTTTATATGTGGGATGCCTGCCACAGCATGGCTTGATGAGCAATGCATAGGTCCGAGCCCGGATCCGAACCTGTGAACTCCAGGCTGCCGAAGCGGAGCCCACGAACTTAACCACTACACCACCAGGCCGGCCGCCTGTACAAGATTAATAGCCTACATAATACCCCATTGATTTGTCATTTCCAATTTTCCAATAATATAAGCAGTACCAAAAGAATTTTGTGCTTATAGATTTCTGTATTTCGGATTATTTGCCTTAGGGAAGATTCTCTGAAACGGAACAAAAATGCTCCTGATACATATTGCCAAATTTCTTCTTGGAAAGCATACACTATAATTTATTCTATTGCCAACAGTATAAGAATACTTTCACCAGTATAAACTAGTATAATTTTTCTCAATTTTTTCTAACGTGATAGAAATTTTTAAAAAGCCAATGAGATTATAGGTAGCTTTTTTAATCAACTCTTTTCTAACCTTTATAAATATCCTACAACGACAATCAACTACTTTTATAATCAGAAATGCACACACACAAGCCTTGTGCAGAGAAAGCATAATGCTTCTCCAACTGGGGGGCCCCAAATGCTAAGCTAACTGTCTGACATGGTCTCCCAGAAGAGGGAATCACTACTGCCACTAGTTACTACTCCCACGAGCATGCTCCAGATCATAGATCATACATCATCGTGAACGTTCGTTTTTCAATATTTAATCCCTTATTTTTGTTCCTAAAAGCTGACCATATTTTACTTCTTGATTTGAACTGTCTACTTGCCTTTTCCAAAGAGACACCCCTGCACCCACCCTTGGGCTAACACACTCTTGCCAGTGGTTTCTCCAGTAGAGGGATGCTCTCTTAGTCTCTTTTTGGTCTGGTCAACCCAAGAGGAATTTAAAAGCAAAACACAGACACGGAAAATGATACTACCTAAAAACTAAGTGCTTTCTCTGAATCCATCCTTTTCTAAACTGCCCCACTGAAGACATATTTTACTTCAATGTGAGTATATTCATGTAGTGTATGCAATGTAACAAGAACTAACAATGGCGGGGCTGGGGACCAACACATGGGTAAAACCCAGGCTGTCCAGCCTAGCGGGCCATACAGGATGAGCGCATGAGTAACTGGTGGATCAGGTAGAAATGTGATGTGTTGGTCATTATACCGCACACGATTCAGGACTGCGGAAGCCCTGGGGGCAGCTCGGCAGGGGCAGACGACACCCTTAGAGAAATGGAGACCACTCATGCTGAATCTCTTTGCTCTCTTAGAACAAAACAAAACTCCAATCACTGGGTAGCTGACCTTGCAGTGCAGACGCAGACCCCTGAATTCATCTGCACCTTTGGGGTTCTCTTGCATCTGGTGCCCAGAGGCGCACTGACTTCCTTTAACGCTCTGTTCTGTTGTCAGAATCTGTAGTGCTAAATGGCGAGTTAGCCTCTGTTTACCCTCCTTCACTGGCTCCCTTCATTTTCTGGAAGCTCCCAAGACCCACAACTAGTGGGCAGTGAGTCAAAACGTCCCCCCCATGTTTGCCAACTTGTAGTCTGGGGCTCTGTCACAACACACACTGCTGTGTGGTCTGGCCTCAGCAATCAGAGAGGCTCCAGCGTGTGGGTGGGCACTGCGTGAACACGTGGGATTTGTAGGGCTGGGTCCGCGCCACTCACACTCACGTTCACTGGCAGATTGTTAGGCAAAGGCGTCTCCACTTATTGTGTGGGCATCCTGTGTGTGTGTCGGTGACTTAAAGCTCTTCTATTTCTGCTCCCTGACAGGTATGTGTATAACTCCACCTAATGCAGCGGGGGCATCCCTTGAGAAAACAGCACCCTGTGAACATGGCAGTGAAAATGGCATTTCTGTCTAGATGGGCAGCTTGGCTGCAACCACGTAACTATGGGAAAGATAGAGCAGGAACATTCTGGGCTGAGAGTGGACAGGGGAAAGGGCAGGAGGGGCTGCAGAGGAAAACGGAAGGGAAGAAGTGACGAGAATCAGTGTAATTCATTCTCTTGCTGAGTCACAAAACAAATATTTATTAATAAGTCACTATGAATGTCCTCATCGTCTACCTGGAAGATAGACATAAGCAACTATTAAAGTAGAGTTCAAAATTATAGCACCGCCAAGTGAAGTAAATTAAAAATATTGTAGGAAATCAGAGTGACCACTTTGCATTGGAAGGTTTTGTGGAAATGGTAGCATTTAATGTTTCCCAAGGGGCAGGACTGAGACTTCTGGAGTTGAAGGAGGTGCATTCCAGGTAAGGAAACAAGTGCCACCAGCCTCAACTAGAAGGGAACCCCTCAGGGACCAAGTCTGGAGAGAAACGGTAGGGCCATCCAGATGTGCATGTACCCTGCTAAGACAAAAGGCCCACCTTCCAGCCTCTCCCAACAGATAAGCAGACTCGAAGGAGGGCAACAGAAGCAGCCGGCCTCACACCTGGGCTCTTCAATCCAATGTAGACGACAATCTTCTCAGCTGAGCTAACCCCACACTGGTGGTTGGTAAATAAAGCTACTTCCCAGCAAGTTGCTTGCTCCTGTCACGACTAGTTCTTCCCCACATCTAGGACCATAACCAAGTATCAGGGCCTCCACCCTTCAGACTGGGCAAGGAGTTCTGACAGGGAGCTTAACACAGGGTGTTAGCAATAGAAAGACCACGAGAGGCTTTCCCTGTAGTAACAGGTCTCTGGTGGCAAACAAGTCCCTGGATCTACACGTCAGCCTCCAGCCTCCAGGATCCTCTGCGCTCTCAGGAACCACATCTTACAGAATGACAGAGTGAAAAATAGGTGAATGAGACAAGCTCCAAATATTAGTATCGGGAGTAAAAGAATAAAAATATGAAGTGAGGGAAAGGTAAGAAAGAGAAACAAGAAATGGTCATTCATCCGCGAAGAGACAGCTGTCAATGGTAACACAGGACCCAGGAGAGAAGTCTGTGAGTCTCCTGTAGCAGGAAGTGACCCAGAGACAATTGGAGTAGGTCCTTGAAAGGAACAGAATGGGAGCCCTTGGGAAGATTACTGCTTTTACTTTACTTCTTGCTGCTATAGACTGAATGTTAAAACCCAATCCCCAATGTGATAGTATTTGGAGGTTGGGCCTTTGGGCGGTGATTAGGTCATGAGGGTGGAGCCCTCATGAGTGGGATTAGTACCCTTAAAAAAGAGATGCGAGGGCTGGCCCGGTGGCGTAGCAGTTAAGTTCACGGTCTCCACTTCGGTGGCCCGGAGTTCATAGGTTTGGATCCCAGGTGCGCAGAGATGCACTGCTTGTCAAGTATAAAGTAGAGGAACATGGGCACCGATGTTAGCCCAGGGCCAATCTTCCTCAGCAAAAAAGAGGAGGATAGGCATCAGATGTTAGCTCAGGACTAATCTTCCTCACCAAAAAAAAAAAAAAGAGAGAGAGAGAGATCCAAGAGAGCTCTCTGGGTCTTCCACCATGTGAGGACACAGGACACAGGAACTAGGAAGTGGATCCTCACCAGAAATCGATGCCTTGATCTTGGACTTCCCAGCCTCCAGAACCGTGAGAAATAGATTTCTGTTTCTTATAAGCTACTCAGTCTACAGTAGTTTGTTATAGCAGCCAGAACAGACGAAGATAATCACCTCCACTAGGGACTCAAGATGATCCACAAATCACAATAGGCCAACCATATTTAAATACATGCACGTGCACACACACACACACACACACACACACCAACAAAACTGCCTGGAACAATTTCTAACAGGCTTGAACAAATGAACTGAGAGTGAACAAAATTTTATCTACACTTTCTTTCCAAACACTGACAAACATTCATGAGACAGCACAGCTAAAATAATAAGAGGAAAGAATGGAAGAGAGGAGGAGTTCAGCACTCATTTGGTTTAAAAAAATAGCAAAATATTAGAACTTTAAAAAAATCTCAAATTTACGTTACCCCGCCACCACCATTTTAAAGACAAGGAGGGCCGGCCCTGTGGCTTGGTGGTTAAGTGCGCGCGCTGCAATGCTGGTGGCCCGGGTTCGGATCCCGGGTGCGCATCGAGGCACCACTTCTCCGTCCATCCTGAGGCCGAGTCCCACATACAGCAACTAGAAGGATGTGCAGCTATGACATACAACTATCTACTGGGGCTTTGGGGGGAAAAATAAAAAAAAAAAAAAAAAAAAATCTTTAAAAAAAAAAAAAATAAAAAAAAAAAAATAAAGACAAGGAAACTAACGCTACATTTCCAAGAATAAAAGGCCTGGATTTATTTACCTGTTGGACATTATGCCGGTTATTGACTTATTTTCTCTCAGCTCCAAATTTACTCTATTTGAGCGCTTCATGAAAATGAAGCTGACCCCTTTAAATAAGTTGCGGGCTGGCACTGAAGCTTTGTCAGTAGAGGGCGCTGGGAGACACTAAAGGAGGAACGAGTGTAGCTTCCTTGTTCTGAGGCTGTCTCAGCTGCATCCTGCAGGGGTCGTGGCTTCCCCAGTGCCCAGCTGCCTTGGTGCTGGAAGCTTCTCCAGTGCCCTCCTGCTGCTGGGCACAGCAGCCAGCGAGAGTCAGTGGCCACCATCTTCTCCTAGCAACTCCCTCTGGTGGTTTTGTAGCACAGTGCCTCCAGTGAGACATCTCCCTATGAACAGCTTTCCCAGCACACTAGAGGGCTGATTTCCAGTCAATTCCAGAAGGTGGATTTCCAGAAAGTTCCACCAGTGTGGCACCATAGCAACTTGTCTGCCATTCAGTAGCCACAGCTAAGCCTTCTCCAACAAGGTCTGCATCTCAGCCCATGGGGCGTGGGGTGGCTGAGAGTATTACATAATATTATATCTGCTATTGTATCTGCTATTCCTGTGTTCTTTAGGGTTCTCTTCCCTTCTTACTAGCCAATCCCTCGTCACTCCAATCCCCTGCTATAGGTAATAATTCTTTACATTAAGCTTTCCCTGTTTAAATTACTGTGTGCTTTTTCTCTCCTAATTGGTCCCAGACTGATACAGAATTTTAAACAAAGCTGGCGCCCTATTGTAGCTGTACTGGAGTGGGTAAAATCCTGCTCTTTGAAGGTAAAAATTTTGTACGTAGGAGTAATCGATTGTATATGTTACAAATTATTGAAACTCCCCAAACTGATGAAAACCAGAGAATAGTTTACAACTGCTAGTTTCGTATATGCTGTCTCTAAGAAAAATTAACCTGTCTTGAATTCCCAAAACAAAGAATGAACTGAGGCCAAATGAAGAGAGTGTAGCCAGTAGTAGGGTGTAGCAGGTAGTAGGGTGTATCCAGAAATAGAGCATTGGAGGTGGACTAGAAGAAAGGAGAAGGGAACCAACCATATTCAGAGTCGCAGACCTTATGTACGTTTTCTGATTAAAAACAGAAAGATATTTTAAAAAAGAAAAAAAAGAAGAAGCAAGCATTGAAGAAAGAGAACTGGTGACTAACTGGAAATAAGAAGAAAATGGATAAAATTCATAAATTTTGAAAACAGACATTTACTTCTCTTTATCTACCTTATAGAAAAGGTTGCCAAATTTTTATTTATTTATTCTTTTATAATTGTATTTATTTTTTTTTCCCCCAAAGCCCCAGTAGATAGTTGTATGTCATAGCTGCACATCCTTATAGTTGCTATATGTGGGACGCGGCCTCAGCATGGCCGGAGAAGCGGTGCGTCGGTGCGCGCCCGGGATCCGAACCTGGGCCGCCAGCAGCGGAGCACATGCACTTAACTGCTAAGCCGTGGGGCTGGCCTAGGTTGCCAAATTTTTAAATGACATTTTTAAAAAAAGTAAAGTAGATCCTGGGAAGATGGTATCTAAGTAATATTTGGACTTCCTCTTTCAGTTTATTTCCTCTCTGGTGACCAGAACAGACCTCACATGTACCTTTGAAGCAGCAGACTCCTGAAAAGTGGATGTGGGGAGACAATTCTCCACTGGCCTCTGCACATCTTGTGAGCAAAGCAGAGTGCTCTCTGCTCTGGACCATGTTTTCAAGTATGTTTGGATGGCAAACAATCTTGGAAGATAGAGAGGCTGTTGCCCCCTAGAGCAAAGAGCAGGTCTGCTTACTGTCTTAGAAGATAGAGCAAAGCGCAGGCATGCTCATTGGCCATTTAGAAGAGTCCAGTCAGGGCCGGCCCAGTGGCATAGTGGTTAAGTTCACACACTCTGCTTTAGCAGCTCTGGGGGTTGCGGGTTCAGATCCCTGGCTCAGACTTACACACCACTCATCAAGTCATGCTGTGGTGGTGTCCCTCATACAAAATGGAGGAAGACTGGCACACATGTTAGCTCAGGGACAGTCTTCCTCACCAAAAAAAAAACAAAAGTCAAGAAGAGTCCAGTCCCCTACACTCCTGTAATGCAGCCCACTGTGTGCGCTGAAGTCATCTGATCCTCTTTGCATTGCCCTGTGGAATTGGAATTTGGGGAAGTGATGTAAAAATGCTATAGTCTGGCTATTGCTATCGCTATAAGTAATAAACTGTCCTTATCTCTGACCCAGAATTCTGGTGTCTTCTACAAGCAACCAGGAAACCGGGGCAGGCTAACTTGGTAACTTGAAAGTAGAATGAAATCTCAGACATTTCACAGTTCTTGACAGCGGGTTTCTTGTAGAAAATCTACAGTTGGATCTTGTGTTGTTATTTTTAAATCCAATCTGATAACCTCTGCCTCTTATTTGGAGTCTTCCAACTATATACATTTAACGTAATTATTGATAAACTTGAGTTTAAATCTACCATCATTTTCCTTCTGCCTCAAGAGCTTTTGTTAACATTTCTTGGAGTATAGGTCTGTTGGTTATAAATTATTTCTGCTTTTGTTGGTCTGAAAAAGTATTTCGCCTACATTTTTTGAAAGATGTTTTTGCTGGGCATAGAATTCAGTTGACAGTTTTCTCTTTTAGTATTTTAAAGACATCCCTACATTGTTTTTCTGATTCTCATAGATTCTGATGGAAAGTCTGCTTTCACTCTTATCTCTGTTCACCTGAAAGTAATGTCTTTTTTTCTCTGGTAGCTTTACGTATTTTTTATCCTTAGTTTTAAGCAATTTAATTATGATGTGCCTTACTGTGGCATTCTGGGCCTCCAATGACACATATATTAGACCACTGCATATTCTCCCACAGCTCAGTGATACTCTGTTCAATTTTTTTCAGTCTTTTCCTTCCCTTTGCTTCATTTGGAATGTTTTTATTGCATTCTACTGCTGTATTAAAATGACTATTAATCCCACACAGTGTATTTTTCATTTCAGAGAATGTATTGTTCATCTCTAGAAATTCCCTGTATGTCCTTTGTGTATCTCCCATCTCTCTCCCCATAATGTTCATGTTTTCTTCTACCTTATTTAACACACCAATCGTATCTATAATAGCTGTTTTAACCTATTTATCTGCCAATCCCATCATTGTTGTCATTTCTGGTCTGTTTCTATGGATTGATTTTTATTTTGGTTATGGGTCATATCTCCTGCTTCTCTGAATGTCTATTAATTTTTTATTGGATGCTGGACATTGTAAATTTTATGTTCTTGAGTGCTGGATTTTGTTGTATTCCATTAAAGATTGTTGAACTTTGTTCTGGCAAGCAGTTAAGTCACTTAGGATAAACGTGATACTTGCTTTTGAGGGTTGCCTTTAAGCTTTGCTAAGGCAGGTCCAGGCCAGCCTTTAATTTAGGGTTAATTTTTCCCCATTATTAAGGTACCATTCTTCTGAGGACTCAACTAATGCCCTGTGGGCTGTGGTCTCTCCACTCTGGCTGGTTGGAATGCAAAATATACTCAGCTCTGTGTAATCTTGGAATTGTCTATCCTTCTGCTGTCTAGTGGTTTGTTCTGGGGCCTTAGGTAGTTTCCTCTCATAATGGCACAGGTCAGCACTCAGCCAAAACTCAAGGAGATTCCTTTGCAGATCTCTAGATCTCTCTGTGCAGTTCCCTCCTCACTGATATCTTGCCCCACAAATTCTAACTACCTTGCTGATCTCTGTGCCTTCAATTCAACAAGACCTCTGGGCTTGGTTTGGAGCTTCCTGAGTTGGGGTTCCCTGCCCTGTTCTGCATGATGGAAACTGCTTCAGTAAGATAGTAACCTCAGGCATCATAACGCTCATCTCATTAATTTCCCTTCTCTTAGGTATCACAGTCTTGTGCTACCTGTTGCCCAACATCTCAAAACAGTTGATTCATATACTTTGTCCTGTTTTCTGTTGTTTACAGTAGCAGGGCAGTTCCTGTGGCAGTTAATCCTTCACGGGCAAAAAGAGAATCCTGTATGGTAGATTTTTAATATATTGCTAGATTTCAGTTTCTCATTTTATTTGCAATTTTTGTCCCTAAGGATATAAGTGAGATTGGACTTTTAAAGTTCTCTATCTTCGGGGCTGGCCTGGTGGCACAAGCAGTTAAGTGCACGTGTTCCACTTTGGTGGCCTGGGGTTTGCGGGTTCGGATCCTGGGCGTGTGCCAATGCACCGCTTGTCACTCCATGCTGTGGCGGCGTCCCATATAAAGTAGAGGAAGATGGGCACAGATGTTAGCTCAGGGCCAGTCTTCCTCGGCAAAAAAAAGAGGAGGATCAGCATTGGATGTTAGCTCAGGGCTGATCTTCCTCACAAAAAAATAAATAAATAAAAAAGTTCTCTATCTTCATCTGTCTTTACTGGACATGAATGTTTGCATAGACTTCTTCTTCTTTTTTTTTTTTTTTAATAGACCTAGGTAAGTCTTTGTTTTTTTAATTTTTTTTTTCCCCCAAAGCCCCAGTAGATAGTTGTATGTCATAGCTGCACATCCTTCTAGTTGCTGTATATGGGACGCGGCCTCAGCATGGCCAGAGAAGCGGTGTGTCGGTGTGCACCCGGGATCCGAACCCGGGCCGCCAGTAGCAGAGCGCTCGCACTTAACCGCTAAGCCACGGGGCCGGCCCTGCATAGACTTCTTTAACAGTTATTTTAATCTTATTTTTATCTATAGTTATGTTTTCTTTCTCATTCCCATTGTTGTATATTTTTCTTTTTTTCTTTTTTCCCTTGGTCATGCTTGCCAGAGGTTTGCCTATTCTAATGATCTTTTCAAAGAAGCAGCTCTTGGTTTTATTTATCAATTCCATAATTTTTAGTTTTTCAATCCATCAAGTTTGGTTTTTATTTTTTATGAATTATTTCGTCCTGATTTCATTAAGTGTATATAGTTATTTTTTTTCTAGATTCTTATCTTGAATTCTTATTTCATTTATTTTCTATCCTATTTAAATATTAAAATCATTTATGGCTATGAATTTTTTTTCTACTTATGGCTTTGAGTGCCACAATTGTGAACCACAACCCCCATGACTTGTGTAAGACAGAACCAGAGCAACAACCCTATCAGTTACCCAATTACAACTGTGTAATGTTTTGTGCTTTGAGTATGACTTCTTTCTTCAATCAGAACCTTACCGTCTTATATCCACCGTCACCTTGAGAAATCAACCATTCAAAGAGTCATTCCACTTCTGATATCCCATCCTAGGAACTTCCAACCCCAAACTATAAGAAATAAAAATTGTATACTCATTTCCCCTAAAGAGAAGCCATTTCAGGATGTATGTGGGGTGTTCTTACAGGTTGCTTTATTTGAGGAGAAGCCTTTCCACAATTTGGGAGTCCCATGGAGACTCAGTGGTGACCCCCCGCCATGCACCAGGACCCTTATTTTGGGCGCCTCATGAGTACCCTTGCATCTCTTCCACTTGAGCTTCCTGGCCCAAAACACAGAGGTGAGTCACACACCCGGTCTGAGCTCCAATTTCGCTGATTTTACTAATTGTCTCAGGAAACTGTGATATCACCCACTGAAATCTCTTTTTCGGATTAAACCTATCTTTCTAAAAATTCTTGGTGAAACTGTGTTCTTCATCTAACCTTATCTTTACCTTTTCCTATCTCACAATGTGCCATTGGCTAAAAGAGGGAAAAGAGCAAAGAATGGTCAATGAGCAGAATCCCAGTAAGTCCATGTCATGAGGACTGACAAGTTTAAGGTCTTGCCATGCTGGTGTTCCACAGTAGATGAAATTTGCCTTGGATAACCATCTAAAAACCTTACGAAGTCTGTTATTCCTCTAACCTACCTTTATGTCCCTAAGAATTGGTTTGGGATAAAAAAATTTACAAAATTCTCAATCACTGGGGCTGCAATTGTTAGATCTGTGGTTAGAGACAGCTCACCTCTGGCTGGAGGCTGAGGTCAGAGGTGCATAAGCAACATATCTGACTGATCATTATCAAGTCTCATGGGATCATCTCAGTCCAAGCCCACGCCTCCAGCAGGCTAAACACCTGTTTCTTATGTATATTCTCATTATAACCCAAATTCTTGTGCATATCTTACAAAATGACACAATCTACCAAGTGACCACTTTGAGAAACTTTCAATATGACCAGAATTGTCCATCTTAGGAGCACCTTAAAACAAAGGGGCAAAAGTGGGGCCAGCAAATTTAGTTAATTACTTAATTTAATATTCGATGGTCGGCCTTTCATGACTAATATGAAGAACCTTAGAATTTAAGATAGTACATGGAAGCCCTGGTCCCAGCCTCCCTGAGCTACATCAACTAGCACATGTATTAATAGGTCCTTTGGATGCTCAACTCTGGCTTGAAAATGGAGATTGGAAAAACCTGGGAAACAGTCTATGTCTTCCTGAGGTCCATCAAACAGAACAGGGACTAAAAAAAGCACAAAATGTAGTAGAATCCTTACTGAAGGTAATACCTATTTTATTTTGAATCAAGATTGACTGGACATTAATCCAATTTAAAAAAAAAAAAGAAGCAAATTCATTGACGATTTCGGAAATCACCTACAGACAACAATCTGTGGCAGATTAATAGATAGATGCTTTTGCCACATTATCCTCATTTTTTATAAACAGCCTTAAGCCAGAAATCAGGGATTTGGTATTTGAAGGCAAGAATAGGAAATAACTCCTCTAAGAGACATATAGCATTTGTCCAAACATTTTGAGAAGGTTGTAGAACAAAAACAGAGTTAGACCCTAAACGAGTTAATGGTTTTTTCAAATTTAACAACTGGATGATCTCGAATATTCTTTATGTCTTCCAAAAAAAATGCCCATCAGTAAGGATACTTGCTGCTACTGTGAGCAAAAGGATGCTGGAAAGCCAAGAGTTCCACTTTGGGCAAGGAAAAATCTAATAGATAATGAGAGAGCTCCAAGGGAGCAGATAGCACCCAACTTCCAATTCTTCTCTTAAAACTCCCAAGAATTATCATAAACTACTCTGGTCCACACTCACTGGTTTCTTAGAGTTACTACACTCTAAGAGTGCTACACTTTCAACAATAAACCTGCCAGTAAGTTCATCCCTCTCCCTCGGAGTCAGTGAAAACCTAAGAGGTGGAGTTCTCCAGCAGCCCTCAGACCTCCTCTCTGACCCAGTTACTGTGGTTCTTCATCTTTTTACTAAAAACACACTCTTCCTTTATCATATCACTCCAGCCTAGATTTAATGAAGAGAGAGATTTATGGTAATGGAATTGCTAGATTAAGATTTCCTAGAAAGGTTCTCTTCCTTGAAATTCCTGGGGTTGCCCCTCTTCGTAATCAGATCATAGCTATTTTGGATACAAATACACAAATCAGACACAACTTGAAGATCTCTGCAAGGTACCAGAGTGCTAACGGACCCAAAATTTACCACCATTTTCAGGATTACCGAGGCTGAGCACATCAAGGTTCAGATTGACCCATCCCAACATTTACCCAGGCTTGCACAATACCCTTGAAGCCAGAGGAAAGGAAGAATTAAGGCCCATAGTGAAAGGACTAATAGACGAAGGACCCGTTTCACCTTGCACTAGTCCTTATAATACTCCTATCCTGACTATTAAGTAACTTAATAAATCACTGGACAGATTTAGTCATCATCTCAGGGCTATCATGAAGAAAATCATATCCCACATTCCAGTAGTGCCAATTCCAAATACTATTCTTTCCCCCAATCCTACAGGCCATCTATTTTACAGTTGTGCATCTATGTTCTGCCTTCTTCAGAGTCTGTTCTCTTAAATTCAAATAATCAATACCTGTTCACCTGTCCTTGGAGGAACCCACAGTATGAATGCATTATTATACCTCAGAGATTCACTGTGGTTCCTTACTTTGCACAAGTTCTTAATCAAGACCTCAAAGTTTCTCTGGAGGATGAGCTTTTGCTAAGCTCTGAAGATCAGAAAAGCACTAAAATGAATTCTGTGTCCCTTCTGACTTTTAGGACACTGTCCAAAAAAAATGCGTTGTTTTTTCAGCAAAAGTTTCATTATCTAGGGCATGGCTTGTCTCAGGAAAGTCACCTACTCTGATTGACTGACTACAGGTCATCCAGAACTTCCCTAGACCCATTACTGAAAAATGATTTCTAGGTCTCACAAGATATTGTAGACAGAGGGGTCCCAACTTCTCTGAAATTGCTTCTTCTTTAGGATCAGACTAAATCCTTGGTGTCAGACTCCCTCTCCTGGGAACACAAGCATGAACATGCATTTTGCAGACTAGAGCTAGCTCTTCAATAACCCTCTATCCTTGGTCAATCTAACTTACCATAAGCTGTAGAATCTTCCTTGAACCTAATGGTACCCCAAGCTGTATAACCTTTGCTACTTAATGAAATGCACATTTCTAGCTGAGCCAGCTTACATCCTCTGAAATATCACTACCTTCTCTTCTACATATTTCTATCCATCACTGTAAATCTTTGAACCCTGCCATGCTCCTTGCATCCCAGAAGAAGGGAAAATGCGTTTTCCCTGACGTTTGTGCAAGAATCATCCATGCCCCGTGCAGACTTACTAGAAATGCCTTTGGACAGTCCACACTTGACATTGCTTGTTGATGGGTTAGATCTACAGACAGAAACGGGAAATGCTTAGGCTGACCACACCATAGCAGATCTCAAGTCACTCTTGCAATGATTCCTTATAGCCCAGATGGCAGAATTGATCACCCTGCCTAGAGCCCGCCAACCAGCTAGAGCAAAGAGAGTTAATATACACAGACAGTAGATGTGACTTGAGGTCACCTGTGATGTCTGGGTGCTTTGGAAACAGTGAGGCTGTCTAACCTCAGTGGGAATCCCTCTCAAGGTCAGGGAACTTCAAAATACCCTAATGCTACCATAGAAATAAGTAGTGTCTAGGGTGATCTAGTTGCTCGGAGAAATGCCTCGTCAGATCATTTACCCCAAACAGGGGGCCCTTACAAGAGTACTGACCCATCAGGATAACCAAAAACCCCATGACCTTGGAGGGGTTCAAAGCAGCCATTATGGAATGCAAAAAGTAGGCCCCACTATGAAAGAAGTACTGAGACAGATCTGGATGCAAATTATGTGAAGATACCCTCTGATGTTCTCAGGATGGCTTCTTGGAAGCAGCAGAGCCTCTTGTAGACAGAATCTTGTTGAGATCCCAGGTGAGACCACCCACCACCGCAAGGACGAACTGGCTGCCAGTCTAAACAACACTGATGCTGTTGCTGAGGACGTCTCACCCGCTGTCGATATACTCCTGGCAAAAGCAAACCCTTAAAGGTGGGGTATGACAGCAGCTAAAACCTCAAGGCCATTTGAATTCTTCCAAATGGGCTTCAGATAATTACCCCCTGCAGTGGGGTATGAACGTCTTCTAGTTGCTATATGCTTTTTTGTGCATCAAAACTTTTCATGGTCAAAGAGTGAAGGCTCTGACATTACACTAAACAGTACGTTCCATATGCTTCCATTTATACGACATTATAGAACAGGCAAAACTCATCTGTGGGGAAGGAAAATGCAGAACAATTGTCTCTGGGGTGGTTGGAGACAAGGATTCCTGGGAAGGGGCTTGGAGAACTTTCTGGGGTGATATGTTCTATATTTTGATAGGGAGTGGGGATACACTGATTTATGCAACAGTCAAAACTCATGGTACACTTAAGATGTGTGCATTTCATCATATATAAACTTTACCTTAAAAAAAAAAAAGAGCAGTAAACAAATATTGAACTTTAGTTGATGATATGTACGCTGAAATTATTTAGGGTTGAAGTATACTGATGGCTGCAGTAGCTTCCTATTCCCTTCAAAGACTTCCTATTAGTCCTTCAATAAAGACTTGCAAGTAAGGATGTAAGGATACTTACATCTTCACAAGTGTCCCTTCCAAGACCTGGCCTCTGTCGATTCTCCAGTCTCCCCAAAGGGACCTGGCCTCTGCCGATTCTCCAATCTCCCCAGCTGTCTCCTCTACACCACGCATCCTTCAGTTCTGTGGATCAGCTCTGCTCCCTCCAGGCCTCAGGGCCTTGGCACCAAGTGTTCTCTGGACCTGGAATACCACTTGCTCTCATTACCTAGTTCACTTCTACAGATCTGTCAACTCTTACAGGGCAGGGGAGCCCTTCCTATACTCCCAGCCTAGGTCAGGACATGGTCCTCTTCCCTTTCATTGCTACTTGATACTTTCTTCTTTGCTCCCATCACAGTTCATAGTTACTCATTCATTAAGTATTCACACAATATTTATCTTCCTAATAAGACTGTGATGGGAACCAGGGCTGGGCAGCGCTGCTTTGCTGGCAATTATATTCCCTGTGTCTGGCCTAGGTGTTCAGGAAGCTTGTTGGGTAAATGACTAAAAGGCATATTAGGGGCCAGCCCCGTGGCTTAGCGGTTAAGTGCGCGCGCTCCGCTACTGGCGGCCCGGGGTTCGGATCCCGGGCACGCACCAACGCACTGCTTCTCCGGCCATGCTGAGGCCGCGTCCCACATACAGCAGCTAGAAGGATGTGCAACTATGACATACAACTATCTACTGGGGCTTTGGGGGAAAAAAATAAAAAATAAAAAAAATAAAAGGCACATGAGAATAAGATACCACTTTGCACAAGAAAGACGGGCAGCTTTAACGGATTGGCAACATTCAGTGTTAGGTGAGGGCGTGGAGAAACAGGTCGCTTGCCCTCATTCTTGGTGGAGGTGTAAATCGGCATGGTTTGAACTACCTACCAAAATGTTCAATGTTGATACCTGTTGATCCAGCCATTTCATACCTATGTATTTATTCTACAGGCATAGTGACACAAATAAGTATATAACAATGTTCCCAGAAGTTGCTTGAAATGTTGAAAAACTGGCAACAACTTAAATACCTTTCAAGAGGAAGCTGAAAAACTAAGGGGACACCTATAAAATGAATTTCTGTACCAGGCAGCCATCATAAGGAATAAAATTCATCATAATGTACTGATAGGAATGATGACTAGCAGATAGTGAGAAAAGTTGCACAAAAGTATAAACTATAATCCCGTTTTGTTAAAAAAAAAAAAACTCCTATATATATAAATACAATTTAAAAGTATAGTATTTTTAAGAAAAGAAATGGGGGTAGTGAATCAACCAAACTGTTAATCAGTACCTCTGGAGAGCGGAGCAGAGAGGGGGGGCAAGGACTTCCACTTTTATTTTATCTATTTCTCTAAACTATTTAAACAAGCAAGCTTATAATTAAAAATACATACTTTTTAAATATTTTAAACTCTAGATTTCCCGCAGAACAAGACGAAGATAATGTTCACGTTGCCTCTGCTAAACTAAAGCGACAACCAGTGAGTGCACTCAACAATGGCTTCCAGAGGACCTGGCATCCACGGACCACCCAAGTATCGGCACCTCAGTCTTTAAATCCTACCGGTGAGGTCCAGGAGGAAGGAAGGAAGAACAGCAAATGGAAGTGTGTCGTAGGAGTGCTGGGCTAGGCATGCCTCCGGAAGGAAGACGGCAGCAGAACTTATTCTGCTTTTCCGAGCGCATAATCCTTCCCATTCGACGGGATTCGACGGGTACCCTTCACTTCAACGTATAGCCAAGATCTTAAGAACTGGGGTAGAGGTATGGGCCACCGAAAGAAAGAAACCCCGGGCTCCTCGGCGTCCCATCCCGGTTAGAGAATAACGCGCCCCCTCTCATCTCAGATGCTCCTGACGACGGGGAAATGGGTCTGGACGCGGGCAGCGCGGGCCCCGCCGACGGCGCCCGGGGCGGGCGGGCGCGGTGACGGCCCCGCACGTGGGCGCGGCGGGGAGAGCAGGCGGGGTGCGCACCGCGGGCGCCCCGAGGGCCGCGGGGTCCCGCGCCTCCCCGCCCTCCTCCCGCACGGCCGCCAAGGCCGCAGGGTCAGGGCCCGGAGGGGGCACCCGCCCCGCCGCGGCTGCTCTCGAAGGTCGGGTCGGTCACGGAGGAAGCCACGCTCCGCCGCAGGGCTCCCTCTCCGCCCGCTGTGGGACCCTTGGCGGCGTCTTAGCCGATGGACGTCTCCTCCTTCCCTCCCTCCACGTTTAGTCACCAAGCCAAGGCCAGGCCGCCGTGGGTTTCCGCCTCTCCTCTCGATCTCACCGCCGCGCCCCGAGGCGGGCAGTGCTGGCCCCATTTTGCAGAGGAAGCAGCGGCCGGGGTGGCTAGGAACCCGGCCAAGGTCACCCGGCCTCACTAGGGTTTCCCCCGCCCTCGACGCTTCCCTGTGTGAATGTGAATGGGCCTAAGTGCTCCTTTCTTTCCCTCAATCGCCGGCCAGGAGAATAAAAATGCGGTCATTGAGCGCACGGTATGGGTCTGGACCTTGCTTTTCAGAGCCCCGCGCGACCGAGGTCGCGAGCCTCCCCCGGGGGGAGGGACTGCGGTGGCGGCGCAGGGGGCTGGTCCTCGGACACTGAAAGCTACTTAAGAAGGAGAAGCCCCCGAGAGGGCTAAACAACCATCCGAAACCTCGGAAGCGTCGCGGGCGCCGAGCCCACCGCGTCTAGGTGCCCCCCGCCCGGGACCCGCGAGGCGCCGCTTCCCACCGAGGGGCGGTGCCCGGCTCCCCACGAGGTATCAGGGACAAACGTCCACCTGGTCCTTGGGGTTTGACGCCGCCTTCGGCCACGCTCGGCTCTTGGGAACTCGAAGCCGACAGGCAGGGACGCGAGTCCCGGCCTTAGGGGCGCCGGTTCAGGGTCGGTGTGCGCGCAGAGGGGCTTGTCTTGGCTTGGGGTCCCTGGGTAACACTGGCCCAAGCTTTTCGCCCCCCCCCCGCCCCCCGGCAAGCCTAGAGCCGCAATAGTGCCCGCCCCAGAAAGCCGGCGGCGAGAGCTCCACCGGGGCCGGGAGGGGGTTTGGAGAACTGGTGAGTTGAGTGCGCGACCCCCTGGGGACTGGGGGGCGAGTCGAGCGCGGGCCAATGGCTGCGGTGGGCGGGGAGGGCCGGGCCTGGGGACCTGCGTGGGCCGCGTCTCTTCCCCACCCTCGCCCTCTCCATGCCCCCGGGCCCCGCCCGCCCGCCGCCCTCTTAAACCCTCCTTGGGCCTCGGGGCCCGCCCGAAGCCTGCCGGTCCCGAGCCCCCTGCGCGGCCCCGGGTCCTGGCGCGCCCGCTCGGCGGCGGCGCTCCGGAAGGTGGGTGCCGGCCGGGCGCGCCGCGGTGGCCCGGGGCCGTCGTCTGCCGGGCAGTTGGGAAGCGCAGGCAGCAGTCGCTGGCGCAGTTCGTTTTGGGTGGTCGTTTTGCCCTCTTGGGGCTTTTACTCCTTAAGTGGCTTGCAACCCCAAGTTGCAGATCCTTGGGGTGTGGGGAGGCCAGGAGCGGTGCGCCCTTGGTGGCTCCGGAGGAGACGGGCAGATGCCTTCGTCGTGGCTGACCTCTAGTCCCGACCCCCGTGTTCTTTAATTTCTGAGTCACGACCCTGCTTGGTTTCCTTATTGGACTCATTGATCTTGCCCTCAAGACCCGCCGGCCCTGAAGGGGCTCCACTCCTCAGCCTTGGTGAACTTGTGTCCATTGAAACGCCGTCCTTTTGGGGTGGCGGCGGTGCAGGGGCGCGCGGGCCGGCGGCCCACCCGGCCTGGGGGTCGTCCTCGCCTGCTCCCGAGAGGCGACTCCGCACCCCCTACGTCCCCGGGTGGGGTGACTGGAGTTTCCCGGGGGGCTTGGGGGATGTGGCGGGACTCGGCCCACGTGAGAAACCGAGGCGCTGCCTGCGGAGCTCGGAGGGGAGCCGAAGGCGGCGCCCCGCTCCTCCCGGCAGCCGGGACCGCCTGGGTCCGCGGGGTCAGACCCGGGCTCGCAGCGGGGCGGCCTCCTGGACCTGCCCCGGGCTCGGGGAGCGCGTTTTCTTCTGCGCCATCCGACCCGGGGCTCTCGGCCCTTCCCTTCCTCTGGGGACCCAGAAGCGCCTGGAACTGCCGCCTGCCCCAAAGCTCAGGACGGGCTTGCGCTCGGCTCCCGGCCGCAGCCCCGGGAGAGGGAGGGCTTGGCCCCTCCGACCGACCCTGGGAAGGAGTTTTGTTGGACCGAGAAGAGGGCGGGAGAGGGAACCCGAAACCGATTTTGCAGGAGCCGGGTTGGGGGCCGCATGTAGAGAGTGGGGGGTGGAAACCAGCCGTGTTTGGTCCCGGTGTGTTTGGAGAGGGAAGGCAAGGGCGACCCTCACCAGGAACTTGGAGTCGGGCAGGTTCCCTGCAGATTTTCGTTTTTGGTTGTTTAGTGTTTGTTTTTTTTGCTGTTTTTTGTTTGGTTCTGTTTGTGGGGTAAGGCGTGCGGGTTCGAAGGGGGAACTTTATCCAGGTCCCTTCGACCGGGGGCTGGCGCGGACGGTGGGGGCTCGGCAGGCAGGAGCAGGGCCACAGCGCCCCGCGCCCCTCACTCGGCCGCGCTTGCTTTTCCGCAGACCCGCCGCGCGCTGTGGCCCGGGATGGCTCTGCGGCCGCCAGGCGAGGCCGGCCCCCAGGACAAGGTGTGCTACCTGCCCGAGAGGCTCCAGAGCAGCCCCCAGCACCTGGCCGCCTACTACACGCCTTGCCCGCCCTATGGCCACTACGGGAACACCCTCGCCGCTACGGAGGAGGATTTCCAGCCTTTCCGGCAGCTGGAGGCCACCGTGTCTGCGGCCCAGGCTATGACCTCCATCGCCTTCCGGACGGCGCCTCCCTTGCTGAGCCCCGGCCTGGCCCTACAGAGGGAGCCGCTCTACGATCTGCCTTGGTACAGCAAGCTGACACCGTGGTACCCAATGCCCCACCTCCCCATGGAGGTGCCGCACTTTCTGAACAGCAGCCGCGAGTACACAGGCGCCGCCAGTGAAGACTTGGGCCGCATCGGTGGCCGCAGGGACAGTAGCCAGTGTTGTGGACCTGAAGTTTTAATTCCGCCGCCCCCTGTGGATGCTTCCGTGTTACCTGAGGGGCTGAAGACCTCCCAGGTATTAGCTTGCTCGCCCAGCAAGCGGTCTGAGAATGGCCCCAAACTCCTGAACCAAGAGGAGAAGTCTCGGCCTTACCACTTTACCCAGGAGGACCTGTACTTAGTTCTGTATGGGGTCATTCCCAGCCTGGAGCACTCAGCGCGCTTGCACCATGCGATTTCGGGGCTCCTGGTACCCACAGACAGCTCTGGTAAAGGAGGTCTACATCATCCGGGAGTTGGGTTGGATGGGATAGAGGTGGGAGGGGGCAGGAGTAGGGAAGGGACGCTTCGTTCGAGGTGGATCTGAGGCTGTAAAGTCCGGAAGCGGGGTGTAGCTACTTCCATCAAAGGATGGAGCCTGGGCAGGCAGGCTCACTTCTGAGCCCCTTCTTGCTTAACTACATGACTGCTGAGGTTGTTTTAGTGCGAGCTGAGGGCGAGGAGAGAAATGGTTCCTGCAGTGGACTTGTCAGCTGGGATCAGATTCTACCAGGATCTGCAAGGTATCTCAATGAGAGCCTCATGCAATTCACACTGGAAGACCTAGCTCAGCTATCCACCTTGACCTTAGTCAAAATCAGTATTGTCTCTGATTCTCCTTAAATTTGCAAAATGGGGTCAATTACATCACCTTGCAAGGGTTGTTCTGAGACCCAAATGAGAAATTGTATATGTAAAGGACCAGGAAAGATATAAAACATAGGTAAACAACAAACACAGGATAGTGGGTTACCTCTGGGGGGTAGGGAGGGAAGTGCCTTATGAACACATTTCATAATACATTTTAATGAAAAATAAAATTTTAACCCTTTTTCTAGGGTCTGATACTCTTCCTCAAACTCTGGATAAAGACTCCCTTCAGCTACCAGAAGGTAGGCAGGGCGCCTGGCTTGGATTTCTTTCCTCAAATGGATGCCTCCGTTTCCTCACTGGCTTTCCTGCTTCTGGTTTCTCCTAGGTCTCTGCCTCAGGCAGACCATGTTTGGTGAAGTCTCACATTTTGGTGTGTTCTGCAGTAGCCTCATCGCCAAAGGAGTCAGATTTGGGCCCTTTCAAGGTAAAGTGGTCAACGCCAGTGAAGTCAAGACCTATGGAGACAATTCTCTGATGTGGGAGGTAAATATGTCTCTGGTGGGTTGGCTAAAAGCGGGGAGGGAGGCTGGTGGGGAAAAATCTTGGCGGCTGCTGCTCTGGGAGAGTCCTGACCTGGGAGACGGGCACTGGGGCAGTGATCTGCTGTCTGTACTGCCTGCTTTGCAATATAAAGAGAAAGAAAGGCAGAGGTCACTCCCTGAGGACAGTGCCTCTGCATGAATTCTATGGATTTTGTGGTGCCTTAAGTCATTTTAGTCTGTGAAGATTAGCCATGGAATATACATTTAAAGAATTAATACATTGTGTTATGTTTATAGACAAAATCGAATGCTTTAAATATAGAGTGATGCTGAGAATGCCAAAGGGCATAAATACAAATTTTAAAATTTTGATATCGTTTGCCTATGAAATTAGCTAAGGATTTATAAAAACCGATACTCTTGACTGTGTATGGAACATGCTGGTAAGACCGAAGTTTGTCAGAATATGTCAGATAACCCCCTCTTGACCCTGAATTTCTACTTCTGGGAATATAGTTTAGGAAAGGGATCTGAAATTCAGACTATGTGGAAGATGTTAATCATGGGGTTGTTTAGAATAATAAAACATTGGATACAGTGAAATTGCCGACAGCAGAGAAAGAATTAAATCATGGCTCCATTAATATGCATAAAAACTAGAGTGGGATAAAATACAAAACTAATTGGTGGTCTTTAAATGGTGGGATTAAATGTGACCTCTTGTTTCCCTTATCTCTGCTTATGAAATTAACATATGCTCACTACAGAAATTTGGAAATCAAGAAAGTGATAGAAGTAAGAATCTTTTAAAAATATCACATCACCTATAGAGATATTCTTAAGCTAATAAATTTATTTAGCCTTAATAATAATTTAATATTAATAATAATAATAAAAAATATTCAGTGGACTCAAGTGTGAGATTTGGATTATAAATTTTAATAAGTAAATTTTTTGTATAGGTTAGGCCAAAAAAATGTGCGTTTTTCAAACTTCATGTCTTATTTCATTTAGATCTTTGAAGATGGTCATTTGAGCCACTTTATAGACGGGAAAGGAGGCGCAGGGAACTGGATGTCCTATGTCAACTGCGCCCGGTTCCCCAAGGAGCAGAACCTCGTTGCAGTGCAATGCCAAGGGCAGATCTTCTATGAGAGCTGCAAGGAGATCTACCAGAACCAAGAGCTCCTTGTGTGGTACGGAGATTGCTATGAGAAGTTTCTGGACATTCCTGTGAGCCTTCAGGTCACAGAGAAGGGGAAGCAGGCATCTGGGCCCTCGGAAGGTGAGTGCGCTCCTCGCTCAGGGAAGCCCTCCAAGTGGAAAGACGGGGCTCTTTTCCAACATAAACACCGGAACACCTTCCCACAGCTTCTCTGCTTGCTCATGGAGCTCCTCCCTCCCAAAGGCTAGTGCAGGGGACTAAACTGAGGGTGTCCCTAACCAAGAGGGCATTACCCAGCTGCAGGAAAGTGCCCTCATCTTTCCAAAGTTGTTGATGCTATTTCTGTTCACCAAGAAACCTTTTATTTTGCCCCTTTACCCCCTCCCAGAGAATAAAACAAAAGTGAAATAAAGGGATGCAACCTTTGCCTTAGATGAGCCAGTTTCCGATTCATCTCTGCTCAGGTTACCACAGCTGATGAAGTCAAAGCTCTCGAGCAGTGTTTTTCAAATGGTGGGCTGCAGTGGGAAATCAATTTAGTGGTGGAGACTAGCATTAAAGGAAAAAAAGAGAATAAGAATAAAATAGAATGGAAAAGATTGATGTGATTCTTACTTAAGTAAGAGTAAGCCTTGTTTGGTGAGGTTTTGTTTCAAATGGATATGTGCGTGTATGCTGGGTCTCAAATGTAAACTGTATTTCTTACTGTGGGTCTCAGTCAACTTGGAGAAGCATTGAGCTAAACTCTGGCTCTTAAATGTTAATGTGGATGTGAATACCCGGGCATCTTGGGAAGATGCAGATTCTCATTCAGGGTTGGGACCTGAGATTCTGCATTTCTCTCAAGCTTCCAGGGGTTGCTGATGCTGCTGCTCCCTGAACCACATTTGAGTAGCAAAGAGCTAGAGGACCACCGACCCACTCTCTCGGAGTGAGCCTCTGGAATTTGCACTTTAAATAAGCTCTCCAAATGATTTTTATATACACAACAGTTTGGGAACTACTGATCTAGTAAGTGGGATAAGAAATGCAAATTACTGTGGTATGTGGAATCGGAAGACCATCTTATAAGGTTATAATAAATGTAATAAATAACAGGTTAAAGAAAATGTGAATTGCATTCATTGCACACTGCAGCGATTGCCTGCATGCGTCTCCCAGCCAGAACGAGACCCTTCAGGGCAGGAATGACCCTAAACACCTTGATATCTCCTGCTCCTGGATCCCAGTGTGCATTGAATGCAGGAGGAAGACACTGCGACTAAATTGGGAAAAGATGCTTTAGGGATGAGATGAAATAAGGGATGTGATAGGCAGGGAGAGAGAAGGCAATCCAGGCTCAGGGCTCCAGGAATAGTGAAGCCAGAGGCAGGGATGTGTCCCCCAGGGATTAGGAGGTAAATAATGAGCAGTATCCTAGTGAGTCCTTTTGGTCGCTTCTAAAAATGTGCCCATCACTTTTGAAATAAAAGTGAAAAATACATGCTTGATAACTCGCAAAATTTAATCATTATCCTTTTGAAAAATTATTTAACACTATGTATTGAGCTATTAAAATGTTCATAACCTTTGATGTCTCGGTAATACTCTTCTGGAAATTTATCTTCAGGAAATAGTCCAAAAGGAAAAGCTTTGTCCACGAGGATTTTTACTGCAGCACCATCCATATTGTAGTGAGAAATCATACAAACAACCTAAATGCTCAGTAGTAGAATAATTGTTAAGTAAATGATGATACATTAACAAGGGATAATATGCAGATATCAGATCACAATTGTATAAGCAGCAGCAGGGATGAGAGCTTATGTTGGTAAGTAGGGAAAAATCCAGCATGCAGTTACCTGGGCTCCAGTTCTGAACCAAATTATATCCAATGCTTACAGCACTGTGAAAATAATATGTATTTTGGACAATGTGTGGAAGGGAACCTGTAAACAACTTAATTAGTTGGGAACAATTATGGATGAATTCATTTGTTTTCTGTTATGAATGTTTTTGGGTAGCATAAAAAGAAAAGAAAAATTCTGTCCTCTCAAAAGAACTCTTTTTCTCAAAGGCTTTTGGGGGATTGCTGGGAGTCTCCCCCTCTAAGGTCTTGAGTGGGAGGGAAGGGTCTGGACCCTATGTGGGCGGGTTATTTGAGTATGCAAACCTGTGGAGTGTGTGTTTTGGGGGATGGAGGTGTGGAATGTGAAGACAACTCTTAATAGTTTCCAAACTGCCTGAACTGTGTGTTTGTGGTGGGGCAGAAACCATCACTGGTTTCTGAGAAACCCCTTGGCTAAAAAGAGTAGTTGATTGAGATGAGGGGGAGGAAGAAGGAAAGGAAACAGGATAAAAATAGGTTAAGAGAATTTCCAAAGACCGGAGCAGAAAATGTGGGCAGCTGAAGCCTCATTAGTAAAGGTGGTGTGTCCTTTTTGCCTAAGTAGTTGTTCTTATGCAAACTCACTATTGAACCTTTATTCTGAATTTTGGTGGGCTTTAGTGCTTTGATTTGTAAAGACCGCTGGCCCTGTCTTGTAGACCCTCACCAGGAAGCAGGAAGGCCAGGTATTTCTGACCAATGAAAATTCTAGCTCTGAGCAAAACTCATCCCGGCAGGGGGATTCGGAGAGGATTAGCACCTCAATGAAAGTGATAGACTTGGCTAGGCGATGCCTCGTCCTGGAGTTGGCGGTTGTCTTCCTGGTTATTTACTTAATGGATAGTTTATTTCCTTAGCCACCTGTTAAACGTGCCTGGGACATAGTTGTCAACTAACAGACCTCCTGATGGATAGCTTCCCTGCTGTCCTGATGCCAAAAAGATTTCCATCTCCAGACTTGCATAGACTCACTCCTGGCTCTCCTCGCCTTCCCTGGGGCCAGACAATGAGGTCTCAGTGATGCATTCACAGTCAAAGCCACTTGATCCTCTGGAGTCCAGAGTGGCCTCGGCAGGGGTGCTTTTGTAGGTGGCCCCTGTCCTCTCCCCTCCCCCCAATACATAGACACCCCTGGACCTGGGACCTCCTTTGCTAGAGTCGGCTGCACCCTCTCTAACCTCTCTCCTCCCCCACCCTCCTCTGTTGATAAAGACATTTACCTCTCCAGGTCTTGTCTATCACCCAGTGATAGCATCACTCACGGTGGTAAGAACTCAATAAGTGTTAGAATTAAATTAATCGTCGTGATAACCCTATGTATTAGGGAAGGCAAGATGTTGTCATCTTTACTCTACACATGAAGAGTCTAGCTCTCGAATCCTCCCCAAAAGTTCAGAGAAGTGAACTATAAGCTAAAAGGGCACCTAAGACTTCGTAACTGTGGTCAGTGGAACAGCGCTTGTGAAGCCTGGGAGATAAGCTGTGGGTTCCCGTCGTTGTCCTGGGTGAATGGCTTTGAACTTGTAGCTCAGGCTGATCTGAAAGGGACAATGAGATAGGTATATTTTGGTATATTAACCTTGTAATGCATGCCAATCTGGAGTGTTCAAGAACTACAGGACTGAACTGCTCTTAAATGGGGCTGGAGGCAGGGCCTCCTCAACAAATACATTGCAGGGAACAAAAGGGAAGGAGAACCTACAAATTAAGGAACTGAAGAGACGTAGCAACCATGGACACCGCATAAACTTTGAATCCTAAATTGAACAAACTGACCTTGAAATAATTAAACAAACATACATATATGTATATAAGTACTCACATGTATATGTATTTCTATTAAGGCATAAGAGTTAATTGTTTAGGTATGACAATGGCATTATGGTTATGCTTTAAAAAAATTATGATATTTTAAAAATTACAGCCTAGGGTATTTCTGAACCGAATGATAAATGAGTATTAAATTAATCCATTGTGGAGGGAAGGCACATAAATGCTATGTACAAATTGGCTATGTATTGGTCATTGTTAAAGCTTGGTGTTGGGCACATGAGAGTTTGTTATTTTGACTTTGGTGTATGTTTAAAATTTTCTGTAATAAAAAGTTTTAAAAAATTGTCTTGGAGGAAGTAGGAATGAGGGAAGGAAGCTGCTAAAGCCCCTGGCACCTATCCCTGTGTTTGACAGAGTCTGCAGAAGGTTACAGATGTGAAAGATGTGGAAAAGTATTTACCTACAAATATTACAGAGATAAGCATCTCAAGTACACCCCCTGTGTGGACAAGGGTGACAGGAAATTTCCCTGCTCTCTCTGCAAACGATCCTTTGAGAAGCGGGACCGCCTCCGGATCCATATCCTTCACGTTCACGAGAAGCACCGGCCTCATAAGGTAAGAGTCAGGGCGGCGAAGGATCCCGCCCAACACTCACACTCTGCCTTCAGGCTCCTTCCCCAACCCCCTGAACGCACACTGAGGGTGCAAGTTGCTGGGACACAATGCCGGATAAGGCAGGGTCTCTGCAGGAGGTGACATCGCTGTGGAAGGGCAGACATGGACTAACGCAGTGACATACGTGTGATAGAATGGATGTACAGGGTAGAGAGGAATTCCAAGGAACGAGTGACCACTTCTGCCTGACACTTGGGCTATGGAAGGCCTCATAGAAGAGGTGGCCTTGAGCCAAGTCTAGAGGGACAATGGGGTATCTGATTTATATCAGAGGCAGGGTTGGTTGGGGAAGGGAAAGGGTTGTGTCATTCCAGGCAGGAAAGAGCCTAGCGTGTGGTTTTAGGTAACTGCCCCTTGTTTCATAATCTGTGCAGGCATACTCATAGTTACAGGATGAAGCGTAGGCATGGTCCAAAGAATGGAAGGCGTCTACGACATGCCAAGGATTTGGTAAGGAAGAAAAGCAGTGATGGCATTAGGAAGCCATTTTTTGCCGTTCTGGATATCTGGTTGCTCTGCCAGGCTTGGTGCAAAACAATGCACATGACCATGGGGCTTAATTACAAAGAGAACTGGACGGGCACAGATGGACACGGGTCTGACTCCCCACCCTGTCAGGACTCGCTGCCGAGGCTACAACCTTGAGGGACTCCTGAGCCCATTTTCCTCATTTGAAAACTGAGAGTAATCATCATAAAATTGCCCTTCTTTCTCCTCTCCTGTTCATAGCTAAGCTTCTGGAAAAATCACATTTAATCAGTACATTACATACTCCTGTAAAGTTTGAGTACCTTTACAATTATCATATATTATTTTCCTAATTCTAAGAACATTTTAGGGCCGGCCCCGTGGCTTAGTGGTTAAGTGCACGCGCTCCGCTGCTGGCGGCCCGGGTTCGGATCCCGGGTGCGCACCGACACACCGCTTCTCCGGCCATGCTGAGGCCGCGTCCCACATACAGCAACTAGAAGGATGTGCAACTATGACATACAACTATCTACTGGGGCTTTGGGGGAAACATAAATAAATAAAATTATTAAAAAAAAAAAGAACATTTTAAATATTAAGACAGTGAAATTATTTCTCACCCATAGACTGGCAAAAAGTAAAAGTTACCCTGTCTGGTATTCTGATAGTGAAGAGTTAGAGACTGCATGTTCATCAACACAGAATTGATTATGTTAATTATGGCTTATTAAGTTGCAGAACGGTATAGAATGATGCCATTTGAAATGTTTTATTGCGTATGCTATGTATGATATGGATATGCATGACTATAAATGGAAAAACAGTTGGAAAGAAACATTAAACTCCTGTCATTCTGGGAGTATGATTGAGAATGAAGCCAAGAATGATTTTTATATTTTTACTTGGTAAACATTTAAAATTTTTATTTCCAATTTTTATTTTTTAACATGAGATAATAATGATTGCTTGGCAAATACAATTTGGAGAGAAAACAAAATAAAAGCCACTTGATATGCTGTGGCCCAAAGTTAAGACATTTTAGCTGTAATTTTCTCTGTGTGTGTGTGTTTGTGTGTGTATTTTTAATATACTTGGAATCATGCTGAATATCATGAGACTACGTTTCTGACTTAATGTTACATCGTGAGTAATTTGTAAACATAATAATGGCTGTATCAGTACATTGGTTGGATGTGCCATAATTTATTTAACCAATCCTGTTTTGTGCATCCCCCCCCCCATTGCTGCAGTGAACAATATTATATAGAAATCATTATCTCTGTTATCCATTTCTGATTGTTTCTTTGGGTTAGATTCCTAGAAGTAGAAACACTGGTCAAAGGATGTGTACAATTTTTTTTGTGTGTGAGGAAGATCAGCCCTGAGCTAACATCCGTGCTAATTCTCCTCTTTTTGCTGAGGAAGACCGGCTCTGAGCTAACATCTATTGCCAATCCTCCTCCTTTTTTTCCACAAAGCCTCAGTATGTAGTTGTATGTCACAGTTGCACATCCTTCTAGTTGCTGTATGTGGGACGCGGCCTCAGCATGGCCAGAGAAGTGGTGCGTCCGTGTGCGCCCAGGATCCGAACCCGGGCTGCCAGCAGTGGAGCGCACGCACTTAACCGCTAAGCCATGGGGCCGGCCCAGGATGTGTACAATTTTAAGGCTCTTAATTCAAGTTGCCAAAGTGCTTTCTAGAGAATGCGTCAATTTATAGTCCAACCTGCTGGGCTTGCAGTGTAGTAAGTAGCACCACATTTCCTGCAATAATATTATGTTTTTTTTTTTTTTTTTGGTGAGGAAGATCGGCCCTGAGCTAACATCCATTGCCAATCTTCCTCTTTTTGCTGAGGAAGACTAGCCCTGACCTAATATCCTTGCCCATCTTCCCCTATTTTGTGTATGGGACGCCGACACGGCATGGTTTGATGAGCGGTGCATAGGTCCACTCCCAGGATCCGAACCTGCGAACCCTGGGCCGCCAAAGCAGAGCGTGAGAACTTAACCACTACACCATAGGGCCGGCCCCAATATTATCTTTTGTATGTTGTGATTTTGATGGATGAAAAATGGTGTCTTGCTTGAATTTGCATCTTTATTATTTATTATTTATGAATTTTAAATTTTAAAATATATTTTATTGGCAGTTTGTGTTTGTCCTGTGGTTTGTCAATTTATGTCCTTCTAAAGTATATATATATACATGTTTTTGTAATATTTTACAAGCCATATTTTATCAATTCTAGGATTTGGAGTTCTTTCACTTTTTTATATTTCTGAAATTGGAGTGTGTTCAATGTGTGATGACATGCCGTAGTTTTCTTTTTTAGTTAGCATATACAGTAATGGGGGATCTTACAATTGATGGGGTACAGCATTTAGGATATTTGTTGTATTTGCTGCAGCTAGATCAAGGGGTGTTTGTTAAGAAAGTAGAGGGCCAGCCCCGTGGCTTAGCCGTTAAGTGTGCACACTCTGCTACTGGTTTGGATCCCAGGCGCGCACCGACTCACCGCTTCTCCGGCCATGCTGAGGCCGCGTCACACATACAGCAACTAGAAGGATGTGCAACTATGACATACAACTATCTACTGGGGCTTTGGGGAGAAAAAAAAGGAGGAGGATTGGCAACAGATGTTAGCTCAGAGCCAGTCTTCCTCAGCAAAAAGAGGAGGATTAGCATGGATGTTAACTCAGGGCTGATCTTCCTCACACACACAAAAAAATAAATAAATAAAACTGTTAAAAAAAAAAGAAAGTAGAAACTACAAGATTAATTTTTGTTTGTTTTGTTTTGTTTGTTTGTTTTTGTGAGGAAGATTAGCCCTGAGCTAACATCCGATGCCAATCCTCCTCTTTTTGCTGAGGAAAACTGGCCCTGGGCTAACATCCATGCCCATCTTCCTCCACTTCATATGGGATGCCACCACAGCATGGCTTGACAAGTGCTGCGTGGATGCGCACCAGGGATCCGAACCTGCGAACCCTAGGCTGCCGCAGTAGAGTGCGCAAACTTAACCGCCTTTGCCACCGGGCCAGCCCCTGTTTTGTTTTTGACTAAAGTAGAATGCAGGATAAGGTTATCAGAATTTACTCAAGAAATTTTTGCTAGGATGTCAGATGGGTCATTCGCCTAAACACTGAGCACAATGGTGGTCTTGAGTTGGGGTTTGAGGAGAGAAACTGTACTTCGATACTGCCGTCTTTGACACTGGGGAACTGAGGAGCAGGAGGTCAACAGATGACGGGAGCGATACGGAAGGGGTGATGGAAGCTGGTATTAGTGCAGTGTGATGACTTGGGCTTCGAAAGAGGAGTTGTCTTTGTGGTAGAGTGGAGGAAGAATCCTTTCTATCTGGCAGTAGAAGAGGGTGAGTCCTGTCATACTCCATGTTCCCAAGGGTTCTTGAGTTCTCTTCTCCTTAGGCTCTCTCTCTGAGTGGTCTGTCACTTTATCATGACTGCAAATACCGTTTAACATCGGGTTCAGAGCTCTAGCCAAGAATTCTGGCCTGAACTCAAGAGGCGTGTCCAGCTGCTCTCTGAACGTCTCAACCTGACTCTCCCATGGCACTTTATCCTCATTATGTTCAGAAGATTGAGGGTTCTTCTTCTTTTTTTTTTTTTTTTTGTAAATTCAACTGAATAAATTTTATTTTATTTATGTATTTTTATTTTATTTTTTTTGTGTGTGAGGAAGATTAGCCCTGAGTTAACATCTGATGCCAATCCTCCTCTTTTTGCTGAGGAAGATTGGCCCGGGGCTAACTTCCATCCTCATCTTCCTCTACTTTACATGGGACGCCGCCACAGCATGGCTTGACAAGCAGTGCGTCGGTGCGCGCCCAGGATCCGAACCTGCGAACCCTGGGCCCCCAAAGTGGAGAGTGCGAACTTAACCACTATGCCACCAGACTGGCCCTCTCTTAGTTTTCTTTATTTCATATACTTTAGTTTGATTACTTAACTCTAAGATGATACGGTATATTTAATTTCTGCAGAGGCCTAAAAGAAAACACTTAGGGGCCGGCCCGGTAGCATAGTGGTTAAGTATGCATGCTCCGCTGCTGGCGGCTGGGGGTTCGGATCCCGGCATGCATCCACGCACCACTTGTCAGGCCATGCTGTGGCGGCGTCCCACATAAAGTGGAGGAAGATCAGCACGGATGTTAGCTCAGGGCCAGTCTTCCTCAGCCAAAAGAGGAAGGTTGGCAGATGTTAGCTCAGGACTGGTCTTCCTCACAAAAAAAAAAAAGAAAGAAAGAAAACACTTAATTTAATTTCAACAGAAGAAAAAGAAGTGCGAGTGAAACAAACATGCAGAACTTCAGATAAATGATTTTTAACAAGAACAATCAGTTTCTGAAAGAGAAAAAAATTATTGATTGATTGAAATATCAGAAGATGCTGGATGTGCAACCAACAATGAAAAACCCTGTATTTTTTTTTTTTTTTTTTTTTAAAGATTTTATTTATTCATTTTTTTCCCCCCAAAGCCCCAGTAGATAGTTGTATGTCATAGGTTCACATCCTTCTAGTTGCTGTACGTGGGACTCGGCCTCGGGTTGGTCGGAGAAGTGGTGCCTTGGGGCGTGCCCGGGATCCGAACCCGGGCCGCCAGCATCAGAGCGCGCGCACTTAACCGCTAAGCCACAGAGCCGGCCCTGAAAAACCCTGTATTTTTAAAGATTTTTTTTTTTTTCCCCCCAAAGCCCCAGTAGATAGTTGTATGTCATAGCTGCACATCCTTCTAGTTGCTGTATGTGGGACTCAGCCTCAGGATGGACGGAGAAGTGGTGCCTCGATGCGCACCCGGGATCCGAACCCGGGCCACCAGCATTGCAGCGCGCGCACTTAACCACCAAGCCACAGGGCCGGCCCTGAAAAACCCTGTATTATCACCCTTCTGCCAGCATTTAAAACCTAAATGTACCTCATTTTCAGATATCAGAGGAAATCCCTGTAGCCCACAGCAACGAGTACCAAGATTTCATGCGTGAATTTAGAATGTCGGTCTTCTCCGACCTTCTGAAATACCTGACCAAGGGAGAGAGGGCTTTGTCTTTTCAGAAAACATCGTTTCCTCTACTCCATCAATTGCTCAAAATTATGCTAGACTTGAACTTTATTTGTATTTCATCTTTGACTTCCTTATAAGCTTTTGTTTTTGCTAGGATTTCTAGTTGCAAGAGATAAATTTAGTTTCTTAATTATATAACTTGTATGATGACATTTACATTCTTTTTTATTTTATTTTATTTTATTTTTTTCCCCAAAGCCCCAGTAGATAGTTTTATGTCATAGCTGCACATCCTTCTAGTTGCTGTTTGTGGGACGTGGCCTCAGCATGGCCAGAGAAGCGGTGCATGCCCGGGATCTGAACCCGGGCCACCAGCAGCGGAGCATGAGCACCCAACCCCTCAGCCACAGGGCCAGCCCCTATGATGTTTACATTCTTGTCAAAAGCTTTCTTCATGCAGCTTGTTCTGATTTGAACCAGTTGCTCTCTAGGCCTGTAAACTGTCATATTTGGATATTTTTCATCACCTTTTCCTTTTTTTTTTTTTTTTACTTGAGGAAGATTGACCGTGAGCTAACATCTGTTGCCAATCTTCCTCTTTTTGCTTGAGGAAGATTGGCCCTGAGCTAACATCTGTGCCAATCTTTCCTCTATTTTGTATGTGGGATGCCTCCACAGCATGGCTTGATGAGTGTTGTAGGTCTGTGCCCAGGATCCAAACCTGTGAACTCTGGGCCATTGAAGTGGAGTGGGCCAAACTTAACCACTAGGCCACCAGGCTGGCACCACTGGGGCATATCTTCCAGTAATTGTTTTTAAGGGTACATAGTGAAAATTTTGCTGAGTCCTTCTTTGTCTGAGGATATTTTACTCACATCTTTGATAGTTTGGCTGGATATAGAATTTTAGGTAGAAATAATTTTCCCTCAGAACTTTCAAGGCATCATTCCATTTTCTTCTATCATTTTATGCCAATCTGGTTCTTGTTTCTTTGTAAATAACCAGTTTTTTTCTTTGTGGAAGTTGTTCTTTATCTGTGGAGTTCTGAAATTTTAACAGAATGTGTTAAATTGGATGTCTTTTTTTTTCTTCTCCTGCTTTGTAATCAGTGGATTACAAAGTACTCTTTCCCTCTGAAGGCACAAGTCTTAAGCTCAAACGAATTTTCTTGTTCTTTCTTTTGCTATAATCTGTCTTCCAGATCTTTGTTCTCTCCTGGAACTCCTTTTGGGCAGATGTTAGGCTGAATCTACCTCCTGGTGCTTAACTTCTAATTTTTTGCATAGCATCCTCAGAGTTTCCCAACCTTATTTTCCAAATCGTATATTCAGTCTTTAGCAATCAGCAGGGTGCATTCAGTTATACAGCATTTCTAGTCAGTACTTTTTTTTTTTTTTTTTTGAGCAAGACCAGCCCTGGGCTAACATCCGTGCCCATTTTCCTCCACTTTACATGGGATGCCACCACAGCATGACTTGACAAGCGGTGTGTTGGTGCACGCCCGGGATCGGAGCCTGCCAACCCTTGGGCTGCCGAAGCAGAGTGCATGCACTTGCACCACCAGGCCGGCCCACTAGTCAGTACTTTTTTATTCTTGTTTGTTTTTAAAAATTTCCAAGAACAGTTTCATTTTCTAGTTGCTTCCATTTTATAATTGATCTGTTCTTTTTGTAATATTAACTTAAACATCTGACTTTTCTGCTTTAGTAATGATAATACATGCTCATTATTAAAACTTCAAGCAGAGGGCCAGCCCGGGGGCCTAGCAGTTAAATTCGTGCACCCCGCTTCAGTGGGCCGGGGTTCGCAGATTCGGATCCTGGGTGCCAACCTACGCCACTGCTCATCAAGCCATGCTGAGGCATCGTCTCACTCACATAGAGCAACTACGATGTACAACTATGACATACAACTATCTACTGGGGCTTTGGAGAGAAAAAAAAAAGGAGGAAGATTGGCAACAGATGTTAGCTCAGGGCCAATCTTCCTCAAAAAAAAAAAAAAACTTTACGCAGTACAGAAAAATTAGAGAAGACTTTAAAAATCCACCCAAAATTCTACTAAAAATACCAGCTCTCCCATCTGTACATGTAAGCACAGCTGGGGAGCAGGCCATGGAAGCACAGTAGTTTCTTCACCTGGTTCAGAATTCCTGAGAAGATCTGACAGGAGTCAGCAGGGTCAAGAGCACAGAGAAACATCATGAACTGTTCGCAGCAAACAGCTGTACCACATGCTCCTGCTGGACCCCACAAATGTTACCCTTGTTTGTAGGTACAACATGTCTCAGATCAACTCCCACCTGTATTGCCATTTTGGTCTATATAGTCATCACACGCCCACTAGATTTTTAGCTCCATGTCTTTAAGCAGAGACTTGAGTGCATAGTAGGTACTCCGTTAATACTTGAATTAATTGCATGGTGCTTGCAATTAACTCCTGTGAGGAAGACTCAGCAGCTATTTTGCCCATGAGGAAAATCGGAAAATCAAGATTCCAAGTTTAACTGATTTGCTCTGCTCACACAGCAACTTGTTGATAGAGCAGGACTAATTCAGGCTTCCATTATACACCACGATCCTGTTCACTTCCCGCATTCATCTCCGAAGCAACTGACACCCAAAGGCATTAGTTGAATTACCTGAGGTCACAGCATTGAGCAGGCTCTGGACCAGAGCCCACGCTGCCGGATTCTTCAGCGTAGTCCCAGGGTGTCTGCTATCTCAGGTAAACCCTCAGCCTGGGTCTCCTTGGTCCTCTACCTACAGATACACAGAATCAATGCGATAGCTCTCCTCTCACCCCTAGGTAAACATAACGGTGAAATGAACTTGTGAGGGAAAGATGTGATTTCAACTGTATTTTTCTTGTTCACCTTAGTGTTCTACATGTGGGAAATGTTTCTCTCAGTCTTCCAGCCTAAACAAGCACATGAGAGTCCACTCCGGAGACAGACCCTACCAGTGTGTATACTGCACGAAGGTAAATGGGCCCTCCTTCTAAGGAGATCCGCTTGAGTCCCGTGTGGGTGTCCATGGATAAGAACTTGAAGCACAAAGCCTGGCTTATGATGAGTTCTTGGTAAATTAGTCCATTATCAGCCCCCTCCCCATTTCCATCCCAAGTATGCTCAAATTTGCTTAAGATGGTCAGATACTACCTCCTATTGCCAAATCGGCGTTTAGGGCATGTATAATGAAATACACCGCCAAATTTACAGGGACCTGATCATTGCAGACATGATTACATAGCTGGTCTTACTTTCTAGAGCAACATTACTGCAGTGGCACCTGATCTGCATTATACAGAATATTGAGTTATGAAAATGAAGAGACAAATATGTAGTTAACGGTTGTTAGAATAGAAACAATAGTTTGACCATGCTTTAGAAATAATATACCAAAACACCTTATATCCTATTTTGATGATATACATCTGTGCCATCTAATGCATAGTTACCCATTAATCATATGAGGCTATTTAAATTAATGAAATAAAATTGCAAATTCAGTAACTCGATTGCACTAGCCTCATTTCAAGTGCTCAAAGCCCCACGTGGCTAGTGACCACCAAATTGGACAGCACAGACACAGAACATTTCCATCGTCACAGAAAGTCTTATTGAATAGCACTGGAATAGACTCTTTCTGTCATCGAGTTATTTACATTTTTTTATAGTAAAGCCTTTGAAGGAATATAGGCTGTCTTAGAGTGAATTCTAAACCTTCCAAAGAGGAATAAAACATTGAGTCTACCAGACTTAGAGAAACTAATCTGCCAATGAAATTGTGTGTCAAAGGAATGGAAATAATCAGAGAAAAATGGGGCTGAGGTATAACTACACTGTGGAGCCAGCACAAACCAAAGGAAGGTGGCCATGGATTTGTGTGCAAAAGGCACCTATCTTGAGGGATAAATGCTCTCCTGCAGGATTTCCAGAACAAGGTCAAAATACCCTACAACCCATCCTGTTTCTAGAGTTCCAATTCTGATCCTCACCTTGGACTTGTAGCTAACCTGGGAACTAAATCCTCTTAGGACATAAGTTAGTTATTTGGCATTCTGGCTCACACATTAGATTCCCCTTACTTAGGCTGATGAAGATGGGCCATGTCGGGGTGTTCTAGGCAAGTACAGCTTGTTGACCTTACTGAGCAGTGACCCAACTCCGCGTATGCCCAGACACTCCATTGTCGAGTGTGTCTCTCGCAGCCCCCCAAATCTGAGGTCACCAGTTTAACCTGGTGTTTTATGTCACTGTCAATGGACGCAAAAAGTGAATCATTACATTTCTAATATACCACCTGAAAGTGACAAAGGTCAGAGCATAGTATTGAAATGAATGAGGGGAAAAGTTATAAATAAGGGAAAGAAAAGAAGTGGCCAAGAAAAGATATGTAAAAACAGCAAGTACTTGGAAATCTGAAATATTACAGCCACTCTGGAAAAGTTTGGCAATTTCTTTAAAAACTAAACTTGTAACTACCAAACAACCCAGCAGTTGCTCTCCTGGGCACTAATCCCAGAGAAATGAAGGCTTAATATGTTCACACAAAAACCTGTACACAAATGTTTATAGCAGCTTTATAATAGCCCCAAACTGGAAACAACCCAGACATCCTTCAATGGGTAAGTGATTAAACAGACTGTGGTATGTCCACACCATGGAATATTACTCAGCAATAAAAAAGGAGATGAACTATTGTACATACAACCACCTGGGTGAATCTGCAGAGATGAGTGAGAAAAGCCAATCCCAGAAGGTTCCATGCTGTGTGATTCCATGTATATAACATTCCTGAAATGATAAAATTATAGAAATGGAGAAGAGATGAGTGGTTGCCACAGCTTAAGAAAGAAGTGGGAGTGGGAGAGATGGGTGTGGCTATAAACGGGCAACATGAG